>NC_059182.1:8113230-8418678 GCF_020631705.1 Daphnia magna
TTTCATCATAATAATCGATTTCGACTCGATCGATTATGTTTTTACGTCAATCGATTGATTACAATCGGGGTTGCATCCCCGATTAGGAACCCCAATACAACCCTGATTGTGATCGGGGTTCAAAAATTTTCACCTCGAGCCCCGAACGCCTAGCCCGGAGCCCCGAATTTCGAAACCCGATTCGCAAAATGCGCCCCGATTAGGGTCGGGGCCGATCCTTAGTAGCAACTAATGGCAAAAACGGAAAATATTTTTCTTCTGCTAGGACTCAGGAACGCGATTTTCTTTAGAATTATCCGCGCAATCTGGCTTTCTCTCTGGGAATTCCCAGAGACAGCAAGGAACCCGGAAAATGCCTCAGAGTCATGGAAACCTGGTTAGTTCACGACATGTGGAAAATCGTCTGGTGTTGCATGGTGTAAAAGGGGAGGTGTAGCAACTCTCTTTTTAACGGTCTATCTCTTGTGAAGCCTATTTGTGGTACCAGTAAGCGTGGCCTAGTTTGCCAGGTTATCTATAGTGTAAAGAACCAAAACAATTTATTCTTTATTATTTTCCTTATTTTTCCCTACCCTTTATTCTTACGTAACATTAATTTTTTATACGCCCCTCTTTTCTATGTAATTTCTTCCTTAGATCTCTTACAGAGATTTACCCTTCAAACGTTTCAACTTAATTTTCTTGTAGTTCGACCTTCACGAACCCCGTATAAAAACTTGTTGTTCTATGGAAAATAGAGAGACACCTTTCACAATTCAGTTCCTAAAAAGTTGTTCCCCAACTATTTTTGTGCTACTGAAATATACTTTCCAAGAAACGACAATTAAAAAGTTAGTTAAAATATTTATAACTTACAATAGTCAACGCCACTTCTGGAGCTAGTGAGCAAGACCGTTGAAAACCATTAGTTCCAATTTGGGTTCAACATTCAGACAATTATTCACTGTTCTTAAAAGAATCACACTACATAATGTAGCTAACGTGCTATTGAGGTGATGGACTAGGAAATGTATTTGGTTGAACGATCTGTCGGACTCATTGGTAAACCCTTAATATGAGACTTCACCAAATTACTTACAAATTGTCTAATAGATGCACTAGCCCAATATCTAAATTCCAACATGTTATTGTTGTCACTTGATTCTGTGAAAAGGTTTTTTTGTTCCAAGACATAAACCCTAGTTAAGTACCTGAATCTCAAAGAGAAGATCACTATTTGATTAGCCAAGAAGGTACGTTAAATTAGAACTTTCTACTTTAACTGAATCCCATTATATAACTCATAATTGATTATAATTGAGATACAAGTACAGACTCTATGCTCTTCGTGCTCCTGTACTGCTCCATGCCACTAGCTCAGATATGTTAGAACTGAGAGGCCACTTACCAACTGATGCTTCTTTGTGTGAGTAGGTTAACTTGCCTGAGCTTCAAATCTTGTTTGCGTCAATGGTTTTCAGAGCAGAACTAGCTAATGAATATAATTAAATATTTCTTTGGTGACATATATTATATTAGAAATTTTGGAGAAAGTGTTTATATTTGATTAATGATTATTTATTTCGTAAAAAATTACACTACTTTCATGACCGGAATAATTTTATACATAGTTATCTGATCAAAGTCTTGAACGCGGATCTTCCGCGTTGCCGACGGAACCGTATCCATTAACCCACCAACAATATACTATTAGACAGCTAGCATACTGATGAAAATAGTTTTGTGTTTCCATATGCTACCGGACTACCCGACCCGATAATGACAATAACGAGTAACGGAAAGACTCTATTTTGTATTGCAGAAATTGTTCTACTTAGCCGGGGAGTAGGGGAGTCTACCAATGATACAGTCTACACTTTTTCAAGACATTTAATACCTAGGGCAAAAAAAAGTGTCTGGACTGACATTACCCAATCCCCCTTATGATGATTTTGCGCCAAAACCACCCTACCTCTCCTTAAAAAGGTAAACTATTAATATTTTATACACAGATGGCTTTTTCAAAATAAATCGGTGTTCACCTTTTTGTGCAGGATACTGTACCACAAAGAGGCTTCAGCTGAGATACCCTTTTTAACTGAAGAGTTGCTACACCTCCCTTGTACACCATGGTCGTTGTGTCTAATTTAGGAAATAGCAGTCAGAGCCTCCAGCGGATGGGTGATGAATGCACCAATCAGGAAAAGTGTTTGAAAACTTCAACAGCCAATCACAACAGCGATAAGGGAAACGAACGGAGCAGACTACACCTGAAAAATTGAAGTTCGAAAAGAAACACTGAATAACTCAGTTTCTCTAGATAGATGACTCTGATTCGAGTTTCCACCACTGTGCCCCGCCCCAAAACCGTCGAAATTTTAGACATACAGACCAACGAACGCGGTATAGGGATTCCTCTCAGCGTGAACCAACCATGGTTCCATGACTCTGGCGAAACCAAGAAACCCGGAAAAGGCCACAGGTAGGGCTCGGCCCCACAGCGATCGGATAGCTTTTATGGCGATCGGGTAGGAAATTTGGATTTTTTGTGCCGATTTGACAGATCTCAGATCGTCCATTTTTTTCCCCATGGTTAAACAGATCCAAACCGGTTCCAATGAAAAAAAGGACCCAGATCCTAGAACCAGTTCCTGGACCCGGTTCTACGATCCGGTTCTTAGAAAAGTTCCCAAACCCGGTTCAAAAAACCGGTTACACCAGTTTTTTACCCGCTTACCTGGACTCTTTACCCGTTTACCGGGACATTTTACCCGACTTCTTTTAAGCAGCCATCTTTAAATAATGGCGGCAGATCTAACCGATAGCACTGAAGAACCGCACCGGAACCGATCTGTTTCTGGAACCCGAACTGATCTCAACAGAAAGATCATTTTTCGGGTAGATCAGATCGGTTTACCCGATCTCGGCATCTGAAAGATATAAACAAGATTCAGGAAAAGCGAATTAAAAGATCCACCCCAGTCCGGGGCGTTACTTCTGAATGCGAGTGTCAAAGACAAGTATGTCGTCACTTTGCAGGGTAATTATTTTTTGTGTGCCAAGAACTTTGCAATTTTTTAAATCTTTTCTTAATCTTTTTAGGGCGTTTTGACCTAGCAGCATCAATAATTGTTTGTTCTACTTGCAACAGCATTTATACTTCACCAAGAGCTCGTCCGCATGAAGAAATTGAAGACTGAAGCAAAAAGTCTTTTTGAATTACCTGATTACGGAATGTATAATGATGTTCCTTCTGAATATCAGTCGGAAGATAACTTCAGTGAGGTGGATTAAAGATTATAAAAGAACTGGGTGTACAGGCGCGTTTCATTTTTTGTAAACAATTTCCTTGTACAAAGTCAAAGCGCTGTTTCGGTTCTAAATAAATTTATTCCCAAGCTGAATGCGGAAATGCAATTATTATTTATTTTATTAAAACGCTACCAGTTAAAATTGTTATTCGGAATTTTTATGATGTCAGTATGTTTGGTGTCAAAAGATTTTACCTTAATTCAATATAATGTGACTGAAAGCTGAAGTAAAAACAGCCGTTAAATTTAGTTTTTGTCAATGAGCGTCAACGCGCTGAAATTTATATTTAAATTCCAATAAAAAGAGTGCAACAATTTGAAAAAAAGATTCATTTTTGAAAAAAAATCGATTAAGAAATTGTGATAGCAAAAGGTTTTAACCATTTTTGATTTACCAAAAAAGTCGAGTCGCAACCATATACAACCTGACGCGATTCGCCGTAAAAAAGAAAGCGGAATGAAAAAAAAATCTTGTTTATAAGTATTTATTTATTTTTTATTTTATTATCTTAGTTCAAAAATTTACGAGAAATTTTTCTGTGTAAAAAAAATATATATACGTTAAGGCTAAGTATTTTTTTTTTATTTTGAATATTAAGTATTTTAAGTGAATCAGTGCCAAAGGCCTTAAGTTTCCCATTTTTTCCCTACGTCGTTCGTATTTAATCCCTTACGATATCCTAATAATATTTTCAAATTGCAATAGAGAGTTTTATGGAGAACAACTTGTGCTATTTTCATTATTTTTGAAGATGTTTTTTTCATTTATTTGATGTTGAAAAGGTTGACATTTTTCAACAAAACCCCTCGTTTCAACACAATCTGCCCTACGGCTACCTGACGACGAGAGTCACGTGATTTGTGAAAACGAGAACTAGTAGCTAGAATAGAACAGTCTTATAACTCGTATTGGTAAAATAAATATACGACCCGTATTCCTTGTTGTGGGCATTAGATCAACAAATTATCGATTCTTTGAATATAAACAATCTTGGGAGATGCATCTCTCGGCAAAACTCACAGGGATTTATGAATTGCAAAATGTAAATGCAAGCATTTTGTGGTAATCCGATGTGTTATTGCTCGATAATAAACGTAAGAGAGAAGATTAAATAACACATACTGTATTATTTTGCAAAAGCCGTGAATTCTTTGCTATTCCATTACAAATCTGATTTTAAAACGAGAATACACGGCGTAAAACAACAAACAATTGAAGGTGCTGTCGTGTATACCTGTTGATGGGAGAAGCAGACGAAATGCCTAGGCGCAAAAAAACAAATATCTGAAAATTCATACTTGTCTTTGACACTCGCATTCAGAAGTAACGTCCCGGATTTACAACATAACGGGCAGGAGGAAGGGACCTGAAATGGCACTGGTATTCCTGAAAATTCAATAAACTTGTAACGAAAAGATTATTTATAACTTAAAAATGTGAATCATTATTTTAAACAGTAATTTCACGGGTGTCACAGTCAACAAAGTTGGTAGGCAACGGCTTACTAGATGAAACTGTATCCTTTTTGTAAAATGTGCGTTGATGAAAGGACATGATAAATGAAATTTTTTGTCACATGAAACACACAATTTCCTTTTGCATGTGCTACAACAAAAAGCATATTTGCTTACAGAGCTACAGCAAATAGTGCAGCAATCGAAATCAGGACATTCTGTACTTGTGCGAGCTATAGTGCCTTTTGTTGTTGTTTTTTGTTGTGTTTTTTCAAATGCCCTTCCTTGTCTCCATTCAGATAGGCAACTAACCCCCTCTGGTCTGCTGTTTTCTTCTACCATAGATCCAAGGATTTCTGCTTCGTGGAATTCTTGTATTAAGCCACCAGGTCTTGAATGAAAGTATTCGAAACTTCAGTGGAGAAGGCAGTTACTAAAAAACTAATTTAACTAAATAAATGTAATGTTTGTTTGGTATTGGATCTGCTCCTTTTGAAGTGTAAAAATTGCTTTGATTGCCTGTCACCGTATTTTCCAGTAGGACTTCACTTGCCATGTAACTAGTGACAAGCAACAGTACAGTAAAGCTTGTTTAATTCAAATAAAAAAATTATATTACCATTCAAGCTTCCTTTGTCCTTAATATAATTTTTCATTTTTCTCAGTGGCATTTTTTTTCAATCCTTTTTTTAAAATTTCATTAGAATCGTCGGAAATTGTCGCTGTGAAAACGCATCTTTTACGTTTTCCACTTTTACGATATTTTCCCCTTCTTCTAGCATTGTAGATTTTTCTTCTTTCTTCTTCCATTAAAACAATTTAATCCACAAAAAAAAATTGAAATTAATACCATCAAAATTCTGAATATGGCAGACGACGGAAGGAAACAATTCTGAGCGCGAAAAAAAAACGAAGGTGGTATTCCGTACACAGTGTATAAGCATAGGGAGAAATAGGCTAAATATCGTGATACACGTACTACCTAGTTAGTACGTGTTGCCGCGGCAGCAGTGGTTAGCGTCGCTAACTGACAATAGGTTGGAAAAAAATGAGATCCGTTGGGTAACGGTTCTTTAAAGTTCGTGCCCACTTCCTACCCAGGTTTTACGTTTGTAATCGAAAAGTGAAACCGGGTCTGCTACCCGGTTCTAAACCCGGTTCTCATCGGGCTTTTACCCCGATTGCCCCAGATTTTTATTTTTCCTTTTATTTTTTTTTTTTTGGTTTTAAATTGTAGTTCTTGAACGAGATATACGGCGAAAGCCTTACCAAGTGTAACGGGATTAACATTTGCTTACCAACTACAAAACACAGTTTTAATAATTGTTATTTGGGAGCTAGATACCAAAATATTCCTCGAAATTTAGTTCCCCCACCAACCCAGCTCTATACCACGATCTTAGACAAACAAGCGCTTCAACTGTCTCTGGATTGAGACTCATTCTGGCGATGCCGAAAACATCTTTGCCCGCGTTGAAAGCCCTCTTGCTAGAAGCACTGGTAGCAGGAATGGAAAGCAATTCTCTAGCAATGGCGCAGAGTTGTGGCCAACGACTACATTTGACGGACTAATAATCATAAACTTTGGACGGATCACCGGCAATTGGTTCGGTTTCTTCAGCCTCGTATTCCCTTTTTTCGTCCATTTGAAGGCCGTTCGTTTGCTGGCGATGTGCGGCAAAAACTACATTGACCAGATAATCCTCATTCATTTTTTATGTTATACTCATGGCGCGTTTCTTTGTGCTTTCTGTGCCTTTGCTTCGGTCATCAGTCAGGTCACTGCAACTTGATGAATTTTACAGAAACTTTACAAAAATTTTCGAAATACAGGTTCCTCCTCTAACGTAAATGCGTGACTGTTGGTCACAATGAACTCCACATATGCCTTATGGGCAATACTTCCATTAAACTGAAAATAAATCAAATGAGTTTTCATTATTGCATTAAACAACACGAGCTAAGTCTTACCTTGAATGGCCTAACAACTGTGTCCTTAATGTCCAACGTACTTTGATTAGTGTTATCTATCTTGTTGGGATTTTTAGTATAAATGTGTTTGGACATCGTAACAGTGCCATTAACAACAAAGGTACTTTGACAGTAATTGCATTTGTTTTGCTTGCCTCCAATCTCAGAAAAATGCATCCAAACCTCATGATTTATTTTCCCTAATCTTGACGAAGATGGGCAATTAGATTCTTCTTTTGACTGCCTCGTAGGTGTTGCTTTTGGTATACCTAATGTTTAGTTTCATAGTCAATTAAGTCTAAGTAGATGAATATCATATCAATTTACATTCCGGGATGCTTTTTCCTCTTTTTGATTGTAATTCATCACATTCTTGATCACTATCTTTCAATTCTATACTGATCATACTAGTAGAACTAGTATTAGACAAATTGGACAATGCCGAAATTGCTCTTTTTTGCCCCACTGAATTATTTAATGCCCATTTTGACATTCTTGCTTGTTAGTTCAAACAAAACAAGTTAAAATAACCGCTCTAGTTTTATTATGAAAGTTTAAGTTAAAAGTAAGATAGAGAATTCTGAGGATGCCTAGATTGAATACTGGGAGTGTGACTGCAGTCTGCTATAACAATGTATGCCTGACGCCACGCAAACAGAAGATATAGCGTCTTCATAAACCATCTTGTTCACAACTATCAGTCTATCACAAGTCAATTTGAACCTGCTTGACCGTTGACCTGTCAAGGATGAGGATCTACTTTATACCAAGGCCTACTTAATGCTTAAGGCCTGTAAACTCAAATACCTCCTATGGCGGGTAGGCATTCCCTAGAAAAACAAGGGTAACGACGACACCATCTGGCGCTCGCAATTAAAGCCTCGTTCAAAAATACCCCCAAAAATTTTAACACTTGTTATAGAGCAAGTGACTGACGCGTACCCCCTACTGTTTTACGAATACACCTTACTATTTTAAGAGAAAAATTGCGGCTGGCGGCCATGTTTATTGCGAAACAAACATGGCTTCCAGCCACAAAAGCTAATCTTAAAACACAAAGGTGCGTTCGTAAAACAATGGGGGTACGCGTCAGTCACTTGCTCTATAGTTACATAAACACATGAATAAAGATAAAACAAAAGGAAATCAAATGTTTGAAATGAAAAGTGTGCTAGTTTGACAGCAATATGTCAGTTGAGTTGTTAAAATGAAAAAAGTAGTATGTTAAAAATTTCCCGATAGGGATTCTATCAAAACTCGCATATTGCCAACCCCCTTATCAGGAACCCCTACCCTTCTACAACGACCGGTCGACCGACCGACACTTTTTTTTGAGTTTTTCTGAGACTTTATCCCAGAGATGGCGCTGATGGCGCGGTGATTTCAGGGGTGTCAGCACTAATCTTTCGTTCGTTTTTTTATATTCGATGCCGTGCCGCTGAAATTGATTTCCTTTTGTAGAGGAAATAACGCAGCAGCTCCTGGTCGGGTTCCCGTTTTTATCGGCTGAACGACGAAGGAGTGTGGAGCAGTTTAGTCGGCCAACTCGAGTCGATTTTAGGGTCTCGTACGTATCCTTTATACGTTTTCTTATTTTAGATGCTGCGTCGCAAAACTTGACGTCATGTTGTAGAGGAGATAACGCGGAGATTAACAAAGGGGTCCTGTCAATTATCGGTTCAACAATAAAGAAATGCGGAGCAATCTAAGAGCGACTCGACGTTTCTGGAGATTATTTTTCAGAGACATGGCGCGTCGGTCATAAAGATAGGGAAAAACCAGGCCGCGAAGTTATTTTTCAAGGCGAGGCTTTGTGCGTTGCCCAGCAACGGACAGGTTTTTCACAGGCCGTGTGAGCTCCATTGTTTCGATCATGGTCGTCTACATAAAAAGGGGCAACTTCGATTTCAACTTTAGCAGCTAGCATGGAGCAGTTCAGTTAGAATCTTAGTTGGCGATTTTTTCTGAAATTAGTAAATATAATCTGAAATCAGTAAGTATATGTTGATCTTCTGTATCAATTTAGTTGTATGTGTATACATTTAGTTGTATATGTTTGTCGAAAAGCCAGAATGACATTCTCGCTATTTTATGATGACAATAGGAGTTACCATTTGATACTCGTGAAAAACACTATTTGGCTGCAAATTTTGTATCATCATCTGATCAGTATTAGTAAAATGTTAAAGGATTATACTTAGTAGTATTCGTGAACTTAATACAGAATTTGGATCTTTTTAGTTTTTAAAATTTAGGTTTCCCCATGGAAATGGCTATGTAGGATTTTGTGGGCCAGTGTAGATCGTGTACGCACCGTCATGTACGTGTACTGGGTACATCGTGTATTATACCGTGTGTTTGCCAAACTTCGCCCCCTAGTGGGAGGGGCTTAGCCCCGCTTGTACACGGTTTATCACTAGCAGACGACGGCGGAAATTGGGTAAATCGTGTACGGAGCCTTCCGTTTACGTGTATTGGTTCGGTTTGGTTGTAAATTTTAAATAAATACGATACGATAGTTTAAAATAAATAGAAAAATCAGCAAATCCGGTCTTATTTGATTAATAATAAAAAAATCAGTGATGGCTTACCAGTTGCGTAGTATAATTTACATAATTTACGTAATATACACTACCCACACAAAGTTTGGAAACACGACGAGTGTTTCCGCGCTTTTAAAACGGCGGCTTACGGGCCGAAGTGTTCTTCCTTTTTACGCGATAACTCACGTTTGAGTTATCGCAAAGCAAATCCAAAAAAATTCTCTTGTTGAGGAAATAATTTTCTTTCACCATGATTTTTTTGAAATTTTTGTGAATAGAAATTTAGCCTTAAAGTCATAGGTATAAAGTTTGGAAACATCGGCGCGCTCGCCATATGTTTCCATGCTAAAGTGTATGTTACTGAAAAAATTATTAAAAATTCCAATATATAAATTTTTACTTGAAACTTTTACAAACGGTAGACGACATAGTCGTCTACATTTTGACAAGGTTATAATTTTTTTTGATGAAAGGCTGATTTTTGCCGATTTTTTAAATAAAACGTACGTCGGAACTTCTGTTCCCCCTTTCTTCCCCTTTTGCTTTTCCCTTCCATTCTTCCCCCGGGCTAGGATTTCGTCCCCTCGCCACGAAAGATTGATCGGCATTGTTTATTTTAAAAATCGGCAAAATTAGCCTTTCATAAAAAAAAATTGAAACTTTGTCAAAATGTAGACGACTATGTCGTCTACCGTTTGTAAAAGTTTCAAGTAAAAATTCGTATATTGAAATTTTTAATAATTTTTTCAGTAACATACACTTTAGCATGGAAACATATGGCGAGCGCGCCGATGTTTCCAAACTTTATACCTATGACTTTGGGGCTAAACTTCTATTCACAAAAATTTCAAAAAATTCATGGTGAAAGGAAACTCTTTCCTCAACAAGAGGATTTTTTTGGATTTGCTTTGCGATAACTCAAACGTGAGTTATCGCGTAAAAAGGCAGACACTTCGGCCCGTAAGCCGCCGTGTTATAAGCGCGGAAAAACTCGTCGTGTTTCCAAACTTTGTGTGGGTACTGTATATGTGGATACAGATATCCGCAATGGAAGGACGGTGAAATCGACAGGATTGCCATCCGAATAAGCAAATATACAGTCATGCGTGCAAGTTTCTTTAGCAGGCAAATGGGTCTATATCCTTTCATTTTGTTTTGAAGGAAGGGATACTATGGTGCCTACCATACCCTCGTTTTCTTTCCATTCTTCTCTTCCTCTACGTTTCAGTCAATTTTCCTACTTTTAATGTTGCACCTTTTTCGTGGGTTGCAAAGAAAGAGAAATAGGAATAGCATAAAGGGGTACGGTAGGCACCAAACTATCCCCTCCATCAAAAAGAAATAGAAGGATATAGACCCATTTGCCTGCTAAAGAAACTTCCACGCATGACTGTATATCCAACATATTGTTTCAACGAAACATTGTTGGAAAAAAATTTCTTGCATATTGCAACAGCGCATTTTGAAAAACGAAATGATGAATGCCCTTGAGGCTTGACTATTGGAAATGACCATAAGAACGTTTTTGTTGAGGATCATTCCCTTGGGTCACTCGTTTTGGGGAGTAAGTTAGTGGTGTAAGTTGTGAGCAAACTAATTAACCGTTTTTGATTGGATTTAAGTAATCTGTTCTCTGTTGTGTTTCCTTCTCGTTTGAACCTATGGAAAATGGTTTTCAATAAAAGAAAAACGGACTATATGCAGAGCATCATTTCTATGTTTTCGGATAATACTTTACCTGCGTATATATAATCATTGAACAAACAAATTTGCCACCGCATGCTCTTTTGCCAAACCCAGGTAAGATTTCTGTTAAAGATAAACATACCAATAGAATGTTTCATAAATGGTCAAAATGCTTACCAAAGAGTTTTTCCTACTTCATTGTAGAAAGGTTAGGTATTTATCATTGCATGTCGTCCCATAACAAAATATACAACTTATACATATCTATAATATGTAATAAAAATGTAATCTAGTTGCAAAATTCATGATTAGATGGGAAGGCACGAAATTTGAACAGGATTGGCACATGGATGGATATTGTCGCTGGGGAAAAGGGAGATTGGTTATCTCTTCGCAGAGATAAGTCATCCGCTCCTTGGACAATGCTGTGATCGTGGTGAAGAAATTATCGGGAGAAGTCCGCTCTAAGAAAGATACACGGAAACGCAGTCCGGAAGGGGAGTAATTCGTGCGACAGTATAAAATGCTGCCCCGAATCTGCGTTAGATGAGTCTCCATCGGGTGAGCTCCCGGAGCTGGGCTCCGTTAGAGGAGTTCCCTGGTTTCCCTAGAGTTCTTCAGACGCTTCTCCAACTTTTGGTTATGGTTATCCCCTTTTTGTTCGAGTAAAACCATTGTTTAGATTTAAGTCATCACTTGTTGTATTCGTTTGTGCTTGTTCAAATACAACTCGTGTGACAATTGGTGGAGAAGCAGCTCGTTATCCGTAAGTAACGAATTTGTGCTGCGGTGTGGCAATTGTTGAAGACGCAGCTCGTTGCCTGAGAGTAAACGAATTCGTGCTGCAGTCATTGTTAGCCGATGCCGAAGAGGACAAACCCACGGCTACCTAGTTGCCCAAGAGACCCCAGCCGACGATTACATCCGCTTCGAGAACTGTCAAGCGTTCTGGTAGAAACTTCACCTACCCCAGCCTCATTGTTGGAGAGTGGAGCTTCCTTTGTTGGTAAAGCCCTAAATCTTGAAGGTCCTATTCCAAAGGACTATTTGACCGAAGAAGCTGACAGTCAGGGTGAATCAGTCGAGACTGCAAGAGGCTTAGACTCGGATCCAGAAACCGAGGTCGATTTGAGAGCGGCGACGAGTCCAGTTGTTCCGGTCGGTGGACAACAATTTGTAGTGCCATCAAGGCATATTGAGCAGCCGCAAAGACAAGCTGTCAGAAAAAGTGTGTTAGCCCGCCAACTTCCGAAAAAGTCTGGAAGAAGATGCGCACCAATTGATGGAGCGCTTTGAAGAACATTCTACCCACAATAGATGGGGTGATATTGGAAAAATAAATAATTTTGAAAAGTATTTTGATGACGCCGCCAGGAGCTGGTTCAATTGTGCAAGGCTTTGAACGAGTGGATGGTAAATCTCAAACGGCCGGAAGGTATGTGATTGCAGCGCCTCTTCCGTGGTCGAAGGCAGGCGGTTATTTTAAAAAAGAAAAATCCTTAAGACTATCCGGGAAATACAAGAAACATTTGAAGAATTAAGCGCAACCGGAATGAATAAAAACGACGGAATAAAAGTCCCTTATTTGCCAAAAGGACGCAAGCTGATTTTTTTTAGTCTCATCAACCTTCGTGGATCGCAGAAGATTAGTGCAGTCGGGTCGCCTGTCTTGAAGAAGGGGGAACTGTCGCGGGTGCAAAAGGAGATTGGTTATCTCTTCGCAGAGATGAGTCATTCGCTCCTTGGACAACGCTGCGATCGTGGTGAAGAAATGATCGGGAGAAGTCCGCTCCAAGAAAGATACGCAGATACGCAGTACGGAAGGGGAGAAATTCGCGCGACGGTATAAAATGCTTTTCCGAATCTGCGTTAGATAGGTCTCCATTGGGTGAGCTCCCGGAGCTGGGCTCCGTTAGAGGAGTTCCCTGGTTTCCCTAGAGGTCTTCAGACGCTTCTCCAACTTTTGGTAATGGTTATCTCCTTTTTGTTCGAGTAAAACCATTGTTTAGATTTAAGTCATCACTTGTTGTATTCGTTTGTGCTTGTTCAAATACAACCCTTAGGAAAATAATGTTGGCGTCAAACAAGGAGAAAAGTGACATACACCCTTCAGAACAAATATCTTTTTCCGGAACACAAAGAAGATTTCAAAAGGGAAGAGTAGGAGAACCGGTGCACTTTCTTTTCCCGGTCTACTTTAAAATTAAGGATCAATTGAGGTGAAACTCTAGAATCCTTTATCACCCAGTTTAACAAGACAGTATTTCATCACAAATAATATCCCAATCAGGTTCTGGTTATCTACGAAGGCGACGCATCGTGCATCACAAGGAGTATTCGCAGGGGAATGCAAAACGGCCTGAAAAAAAAGAAAAGCCTTTCTACCGTACTGCCCAGTCAGTCTTAACAACAGCAAAAGAAAGAAAAGACGACCCGTCTTCCCAAGTATATGGCAACATCTTTGAAAGTGTAGGGCGGAATATGAAAAAAACAGGCTGTACAGGCTCCGAGGGACTTACAGCAAGTAAAGAATGCAAAAAAGGCGGCAAGAGAAGTAACAAAACTCAGCTATGATGCGCAATACAGCGCCTGCTTATCTGGCATTGAAATATATTTCATCCGGAAGTTCGAGCTGTATCCTGAGTTGAATTACGCGTGTTTGCATTTCGGTGAATATGTATTATACGTTATTTATTATTTTTTTATTATACGTTGCAGAATTTCAGTACGTCTCGGATAACAATTAATTTATATTTTTAGAAATGGCTGATGAATTCCAATTGTTGCTGGATCGCATGGATTTACCTGCAGTCGTAATGGAATACGACCAGTGTTTTGCATCTTCTTAAAAAGATAAGATAAGATAAGATAAGATAAGATAAGATAAGATAAGATAATTTTGATATCTTTTGATATCTTTTATCTTTCAAAATTTTTGTGATAACTTATCTTATCTTATCAGTTTTTTTAAAGATATTTGAAAAGATAATTTTGTCTCGTGACTATTTTTTCGCGCATGGTTCCCTCTGTTGTCTAATAGCGTTATTATAACGTTAGGCGTTAACGTTAAATCTTACAAAGCTTCACGGCGTCAGTTTGACGTACAATGCAGACTACAGAAGTGCGATACAGTCAGAAACAAGTGCTAACTTCTTAGTTCTATCTAAAATCTAACACGGTTTGTTTTTGGTTGACAAGTGAATGACTGAATGGTTCACTGACAGTCTGACGCTGTTGGTCATATATTCTCGTAAGTAATTGTTTTCTTAAAGTAACCCAATGGTTTTCTATTTAACCTACGAAGACACCATTGATTCTAATAATAATTTCAATCTGGAAAAGGAGGGAAGGAAGGAGAAAAAGTTTGTGTTGGTGTTTGGTACTGTTATTGTTATGGTGTAACATATAACATAAAAGTTTAAGAAACAAAACAAATGCGTAAGGAGTGGAGTAAGGGGCTAAGAGAAAGGGCACTTTTTGCAATGAATTTAGTAATCCTTTACAAAAATTTCATTTAAAAATCGATTTAATCGCTGTTTTAAACATCGATTTGTTAATCGATTTATCTTTTATCTTATCTTTATCTTATCTTATCTTTAGCGTTTTTTTGGTTATCTTATCTTATCTTATCTTTCGGGATCAGCAAATTATCTTATTTTATCTAGATAAAAAAAAAAAGGATGCAGAATACTGAATATGACACGACCTTTGATCTTGGGAACTTTTACGTTAATTGGCTTTCATTCCGCCATACAGAATTTGAAGATCTTCCTGGAAATCCTATTCCCACCATTAGTTTAGCCTGTTTTTTGTACTCAAAGAAACTTCCGTCATCCCGTGAATATTTCTCCAACATGATAAAGGAAGAAATTCCAAGATTAGCGGAAGCTAAAAATATCATCATATGCACAGATGAAGAGCAAGCTATAGTTAATGCTATTGAAAAGGTAAGAATATCGGGTATTAAGATGTTACAGTTTAACAGATTACATTCAGATTTGATGTCTTTGATGTCTTTTTTTTGTATACATTGTCTAACATATTTTTTAAATGTTTCCTTTCTCTGTTTTTTTATATTCGACACTTTTCGATTGAGTCGTATACTGGACGTATCTATAAAATAATTCTTGTATACTTCCTAAATTGTACGTTATATTATTTCTTTAGGTATTTCCTACTATACCTCGTGCTAGATGTCACATTCACGCATGGAGGAATATAGAAATGAAGTTAAGAAGTCTCAGGATCCCAACCAAGCCTGAATTGGAAAGGTATGGTGAACAGTTTTACGAACTTCTACACCATGAATCGTACCCCGCGTACAGCGTTTCGCTGGATACCTTACAAGGACATGTATGGAACAATGTATGTAAATCCTATAAAATTTCACCGAAAATTCATATTTAAATAATTAGGTTTTTTCTGTTTATTTCGAAGAAAATATTCACCAGGACATGAAGGAAATGGGACTTTGGGCGCTAAAAGACTACGGGGTTAACAATATTCTCTCAACAAATAGAATCAAATCATTCAACTTTCTTTTGAAAATGCGATTCGAAAAGCACAGAGGATATGACGAAGAATAAATCATCGTATGGAATTGCCGAAATATCACGACGCCGATTACTTCAAGTGAAAAGAGCTAAACATAGCGTCGGAGAAACGTGGTTGCTTCGCAAAGAACTCAGGCAGTGTTACCGGTTGATTGACGACGATACTGAATTGTGCGACTTGGATACTGATGTTTTTGTAAAAGGGAAAAGGTTACTAGAGGTAACGCGTAAACATTATATACAAAATATACCCAATATGTATTTTGTATAACATATGTATTCATCGCTAGGTTGACAGCACTCAAAAAGGAATTATCAAGAAGTACGTACCCAGTCCAACTGTTCTTCGTCGTGCACAACTTATAATATTGGAGAACAGAATTTCATTGGTGCCAGAGCAAAAATGTTTCGCTATCACCTCAACCAGCGGTGAAAAACACTGTGTCACTTTGTTTTCTGGTGACAATGGAGACCCAAACCAATACTGCACTTTTACCCAAACCAATTAGCATTTACGTATGCGTTATACAATTCAGAATAAATTTTAGTTTTATCCATTAAATTTTTAGTTTCTAGACCTACAGCAACTAAACAGAGGTCACCATCCTCTACTGAGACGTTGTAAAGTCGTTTCGCAATACAGCCGTTGGCTGCGAAACGACGAAAGCGTTTTCTCGAATTTTTTTTCTCGGTTTCCTAATAGTTCGGATAGATGGTGACTCAGGCAAATATAGTTTTGCCTTTTTTACGTGACAAAGTCTTGATCCCCCAACCCCCCTTGTCACAATCTGTAACATTTCGTTCAACCCCCTCCCCCCCTATCGCGTTACATAATTTATGAACGCCGCCTATTAATTTAACTGCATATAACCATATATTTATTTTACTTACTAGGAAAGCAAAGTTGGTAATAATATATTTTCGATGAATCCATACGCGGAAGAGGCGGAATTTTCACGATTGGAATCAGAGCATTTGAAAGAACTTGATAAAGAAGAAGGAAACGGACCCAAGTGGTATTTTGGTGATGAAAGGGACGAAGACCAATATAAAGAAAATGATAAACGGGGACCTGAATTTGAAGAAAAAACAAACAAAAAACATAAAGGAAAAAATAAGGAACCAATATTTGTTGGGAAGACGATGAAACAAGGCAAATTGAATATACACGGAGTTATGGAGAATCCAAACGTGAAATTGAAGGAAAAAATTAAGAAAAACAAGTAAAAATTGAGGAAGAAATACCCATGGACTTCAACAATTAAGACAATTTACATAACATTCAACCAGAAAATACAGATAGTGATCAAAGAGATTCGCATAGCCACACCAGTAGCTCTGATACTCCCAATAATAACGGGAGTAATTCCTTTACTTCCATTTCAAGCAAACCATCGTCTACAGATTCAGAGAAAGAGAGACTTTCCTTTCCCTCATCGGTAAAAGAAACGTTTCGTTTACACTTTAAAAGAAAAAGAAAATATGTACAATTTATGCATATTTGTATAACGATCCACGTTCATTCACTATGTTACCAGTAGCTATATTTTATTGTAGGTGGAAGAAAATAAGAAGGACAACAGTAAAGTACTTGCAGAAGAGTCCGGACAGCAGCCGCAACAAGAAAACATTATTCAATTTCAAGAGAAACAGGACTATGCCAGTAGTATGTTGGAAGATCTAACACAGCTATCGGAAAATTCCCAATTACATAGTGATTCACCTAAAAAACACAGGGTATGTTTTACTAAATCTTTCATGTATTTCATAATTCTAAAACAAAATTTATTCTTAATTGTATCAAATTGTTTTAAACACTGTGGCTTATGTTAGCATAATCTTTTTTTCTCATGTGAGAAATTATGTAGTTAATTTTATATTTTGTATGATTTCCCCAAAGAAGATTGAAAGCAGTGCTGCCACGCCAAAAAACCCGGAATCCCCTGGAACCATGTAAAAAATCCCAATTTTCCCACATTTTCCGATTAAAAATCCCAAGGAAATCCTACCTTTTTTATTTATAAAATCCCGTTTCCCGCCTGTTTTTTTGAAATCCCACCTATTTTCCCAAAATTTTATTTCAAAATATAAGTCTCTGACTCAGGGTTAAATTGTATTTTATTTATCGAGGCGTTAAACTGTCTTGGTGAAACAAATGGCATAGAGGATATATAGGACATGGCACATGGGAGGGAAATTTCGCATCATATAAAACTAGTAAAGGTCTATTGCACAAAACTTACAATGACTTAGAATCTGGAATGGTGGCATTGGATTTTACTTTAATAACGGCCTGGACTAATTCGTCGGTGATATTGACTTCATCAGCACTCTTATCATGAGCTTTTAACCAAGACTTTATTCTCATTAGACTAACTACGGTATCATCATCTATACTAGTTCTTTTGTCCGTTTTAGTATTGTTAAGTTCACTGAATTTTCTTTCTGCAATTACGTTACTAACGATTAAACTAAAAAGCATTGAAACGCAAACGCACAAGTTAGCGAAAGTGGCCTCGTGATTTGCAAAACTTTTTGCCAATATTCTTCCGCAGGCAAGCGAAAAACTGCGGACTCAGTTAGAACCCCGAAAGCAGACGTAGGGAGTAGGGCATGAGCATTCCATTCTTTTTCAGTTTTTAAACGATCACAGAACTTATTTAAAACCGTAAATCTTTCAAATAATGCACTCAGTGTTCATGTTGCAATGTTGTCTTCAGTTAAGGATATTGCTTCATCATTTCTTGTAACGTAACAGTTTTGTGAAACTGTATCGACAATGGCAATGACTTCTTGTGTATCACTTGAACTGTTGACTTCAATGTTTAATGGTTGTTGTGCTGTTGAACTGTTGTTAACGACTTGATTCTTTTAGTTTTGGAGAACATCTAAAGAAAATAGAAGAAAAAGATTCAAAATTTTGTCTTGAAAAAGTTACGAGTAGTCTATCTTTTGGCATAATGATTTACTTACAGGGTGCATAGGTTTAGGTTGACTGTTACTCCCTTTGCAAACATTTTGTTTACTCACTTCACATTCTTTACTGGTTGGTTTATTGGCCATTGTTTACATCACTTTCAAATTGAAACACAAAAACTGTCGTCTGCACACTGAAGCACTGCGCAGTCATTTGAAGGTTGCCCAATAGCCAATAATATTTTTTTACTATTACTCAATAAGACAAAACACTTTTTATCACTAACTGGCCATTTGGCCAAACCCCAAAATAATTTATCTAATTATCTTCTACTTCTAAATCCCACCTTTTTCAAAATCCCAATCCCAGCCCATCCCACATTTCCACTTTTGGAAATCAAAAATCCCAGAAAGTGGGAACTTCCCACCAAAGTGGCAGCACTGTTTGAAAGGTCGGGTTTCATGACGTATTCGTTCCCGACGCAGAGTTGAAAAACATCACAACTACAAAATGTTGACTATCTGATGTCCACATGGATGCAGCATCAACAATGTTGCGGAAGCAATTCAAAGACATTGGTGGATTCATGGATGTTAGGTTTTCGCAGACAGCCAGTCACCCTAAACCAAAAGAAGCTAAGGGGATTCAATTTTTCCATAGTCGAGATCACTGTCTTGTTGTAGTTAACTGTTGTTTTTTTGGTTCCAGTACAATGCGCGTTTACGATTGGTATGTATAAATATTGGCTGTTAGTATAACATAAATATTGTCACGTACAAGAAACGTCTAATGGCTATTTGGAGTCGGGGGTGGTTCACCCCCTCAACCTTTGATAGGTTAAGGAACAAGGGGAAACTTAATCGTAGTTAAGTCGTATAGTCCTTGTCTGTTAGGGCTCTGTCCGAGAATGGATGTGAGCCAGTCATCTGCGCCGTTTTTCTGATTCGGCCAGCGGCTTGGTGAGCATGACCATCGGGTAGTGAGGCGACGTGAACACCCTCCCCCTATCCGTGTGAGCGTGACAATATATATCACATAATATATATTTTATATGTTGTATGTAAACAATTTTTTACATATTGTAGCGTCAATGTACTTTGTCGCTTAGCGCCGGATGCTAAGAGATGCAAATGTGCGATGTCAATGGACTTTGCCACTCTGGCCGGATGTCAGAGGACCCAAAAGCCCGTCTATGACCGGCCAGAGGGGCAGTCCAATGTAGTGATTGAGACTAGTTGTTAGTGCTGTCAGTGCTGTTACTGTGTAATGCTGTGTGCGTGTGTCGTGTAAGCTGTCTATAACTGAATACATCCCTTAAACCCAGTGAATCTGTTACATGGTGGAGATGCTCCTGCGTTGTTCACTGATCAGGTACACGTTTTAACTCAGGTAGGCGTTCGCTGTGAGGGGTCTCTGTAAAACGAATTCCGCAATTTATTGCCGGACACGAGGCCACAGCAACGGTCTGGGAGGGCGTGTATTTGACAGTGGGCTCGCAGCGGATCCTCAGGTGAATGTCACACGGGAGAGGTGTGATAATAGACGCTGGGTAAAAGAGCCGTAGACGAGCAGCAGAAGAGGCCGCCAAGGAGATTCAGACCTATTACTCGGGTTTGAGGGCGGCGAAACCTCTAGCACGATCTTCAACAGGATTGCAGACAGCAGGTGCTGCTTCAGCTCGGTCAAACGGCCGTTCAAGAGGCCTTCCTGGAGAAGTGAGTGACCTATTTTTGGTATAGAAAGGTTCGTGGTTGGCCAGGGAAGTTTCCCTACTGCGGGAGGTTCCAGATCCATCACAATTCCAGTCGGATTCCCAGCCACAGGGCGAGGAATTCGAGGACGCACAGAGCTACCAAATTTCTCAGAATCCGGAAGCAGGGGGTGCTGCAACGGAAGGGGCATACGAGTCGGTAGCTGCACGCAGGGTTGGACCACCGCGGTTAAAATCTACCGCGGTACTACCGCGCGGTAGCGGTAGTACCGCATTTTACCGCGATATGCTTAAAATTACAATTACCGCACTACCGCATGTCATGTATACTACCGCACGGTAGCGGTAGATAAACGCCATCTATCAGCCAGAAAATGAACTATATTTCATTAAAAATAGATGGCAGCACGCCATTTCCTCAGCCCCTAACGCTTGATGTTCATCTATAAAGTTTGTAATTCTCAATAAAGTTACTGAAAACGTTTGATTTAACAGATTTAGTCTTTTATCATCATGGGGTAAGTCAAACTTGTCAATTTTATTATTATTGAGTGTAATGCAAGCATCCAAACTTTATTTTAGTCGAGGAATCGATCCCAGCAAAACAAACGAGGTAAACGCAGTGCACCTGTCAGGAATGAAAATAGTGTTTTGTTACATCAATCAGGTAGTTTAGTAGTTGCAAGTTCTGACTTTACCTATGTAACTGTATTTGAAAAATTTTTCATTCAAACAAGTTAATCCACCTGATGCAGCACAAATTGATGATGTTGCTGTCGCAGAACCTGCCACTGCGAAGGAAGCTTCAGTACCAGCTTCTACCAGCACTCAATCTGTTCAGCGTGGGCAAACAGTTCATTCAGGTAATACTCCCAAACCTAATCTTTCATATCCTATTATTCATCTTTTTATTTTAGATACTGAGGTGATGGGCCTTAATGAGTTGGACACTTCGTGATGACAGCAATCTATCTTCTTCAAGTCCCAGCAGAGATCGAGAGAGTGACACAAGGAATCCTGAAGATGCTACTAGTGTCCAATCTTTGAAAGGTATATAAAGAATAAATCTAGTCATGTTTCTGTAGATTACTTATTATGGGTTTTGTAGAATCTGATGACATCAAAAGGCTTTCCTACCCACCATCCTTCTTCAAGTTTATTGAGCCCTCGGCGAAAAATGGAAGCTCCTGTACGCTTGTCAAGTGAAAGATTGTCCCAGAATGGGAAAGACTCTATCGGCGATAAACAACTCTAGAGGAAACTTGCGGGCTCATCAAAGTATGACGTACTTGGTATGACAACTTGTTGAAGATGGTCGATTTTATGCCTTTTTGGTCTTTAGACGGTTCATAAGGAACAGCTGGAAAAGTTTAACACACTTTGTAAAGAAATTGATGCTACTAAGTTGATGGGCGTCCAACCTCTTAGGGACCATTCGGATAAAAAGATCGAGACAGATCGTAAGCCAGCCTTCTGCAGCAGGTCTTGTCTTTTCAAGGGTACCAAAACTTGTCACACAGAAAACCTGGATGAATTCATTCCGGTAATTGTTACTGGCATAAGAGAAAGATTGTTGGTAAACTTCATCTATTATCCTTTTACAGGAATACCTTTGTGACGCGGTTCTACAGTCTATCACACAGAGACAGAAGCCTTCCGGACTTACACCCGTAAATTGCAACCTCGTCTTAAAGTCAGGAACCGTGCATTCTACCGAAAGCAGATCGCCAGTATGTATATAAAGAAGAGAGCTGCTCTTATGAACCAGTTGCGAGGCGCATTGTGGATTTGTACAACTGCCGATGGATGGACTTCTAGGCGGCGGGCGTTCATCGGCATCACTGCCCACTGGATCGCTCCAAACCTGAAAAGGCGTTCCGTATGCCTTGCCGTAAGACGCGTCATAGGAAAGTGTGATTTTGAAATTATTGCCAAGCTCCTAGAAGGTGTGTACGAAGAATACGACATCCTTCACAAATTGACGGCAACGGTGACGGACAACGGAAGCAATTTTGTGAAAGCATTTCGTCTCTATGGATCCTCGTCTCTCCACTCCACCATCGAGAGATCCACTTCGACTCAAAATCAAAATGCGCCTCTAAGGGCAGCTTCATTGGACGTTTTGAACGCGTCCACCTCTAGGACGACTCTGCAGCCAGTAAATGTCAGGTCAAACAGGATGGTACTAGACTAGCAATCAGTTTCTTACAATGTCGGTACTGAATTCTTTTTTAATTTCAAGGTGACGGAGAAGACAACATCGCCGCTCTTCTAGAAGATGAGCTTTTGATTTTGAAGAGACCGATGATGAGATCGATTCGTTATCTGATCATGACCATGATAAGGAAAAGGAGGATCAAGGAGAATCTGCAACGGAGCAAGAGAGTGAATCCGAAATTCAAGAAAATACTGATGCTGACATGAATCCAATTTCCTTAACGGCAATCCTAAATAGTGGTATTGACGCAACCAACATTTACATCCTACACCTCATCGTCGGTGTGCATGCCACACATTAAACCTGATTTGCAAGTGTGACATCTATAAGGATCTAGAACCGGCTCTCAAGAACCTAATGGAGGCAACCGATAAGAAACTGACTGCTATCTGGAATAAGCAAAATCGAAGCTCTAAGGCTTCTGACACGATCATAGAGAGCCTTGGGATGCTCTTTATCATTCATAATGAAACTCGTTGGAATTCTTATTTCAATGCCATGCAACGAGCCAAATACTTCGTCACAAAGAAAAGGACCGAACTTAAAGCACTTTTGAACAATTCGGGATTGCGTATTTCCGCCCAGCCGAAGAGGAATTCATTCGTGAATACGTCAAAGTGATGGAGCCTATATCAGAAGCATTGAATGTTCTTCAAGCAGACGTCAACATCTCTATCGGTTATTTACTTCCTACGCTTACCATCCTTCTCAATAAGATGGAAAACCTGAAGGAGAAAGGCGGCATCAAGCACTGCAAACCTCTCCTAAACACAATGATCGAATCAGTAAAGCGAAGATTTGCTGAAAGTTTGTGACGCAGAGTTGTACATCGCCGCCATGGTACATCCTCTCTTCAAGGCAAAATGGATGCCGGAAGGCGAGGAGCGTGATGCTAAAGTCCAAGGTATTGTAGACGTCTTTCGATCCTTCAAGAACGACCAGTTGACTTGGAAAATAGGTATCTATACAGTTACACTAATTCCATGATGTAGTGCTGTGTTTGTTAACTTCTTGCTTTAATTTTCATTTTACTAGGAAGCAGTCTTATTCAGCGGCCGATGGTATTCAAGCGAGGATTCGACTACAGCCCGCAAGAAAGAAGACCAGAAAGATTTCTTCAAATCAATTTTGACAAACACAGTACCAGCGGAATCCAACGAGGTTGATTTGTTCCTTGCCGACCAGTCTACAAAGATAAGCAGCCTGAACAAATACCCAACCATTAAGGCCATATTTATCAGTACAATGCTGCATTTCCTTCCTCGGCCTCTGTGAGGCTTATTCCGTTGCGGAAGGATTTTACCCCACTAAGGGGTCGTTTGTCGACAAAACTTTGAACGCATGTTATTATTAAAAGTAAACAAGTTCATTGATTCTAAACTATTCTTTCAATCTGAAATACAAGACAATAAGGCAAACTAAATGAAACCTAAATGCTTGTGATTTTATTTTGTCTTAGTATCGCGCTACCGCAAACGACCACCGCAACCGCGGTGGCTGTCGACTACCGCGGTAGTAACTACCGCGGTAGAAAATTGAAATCTTGCGGTTACAGCTACCGGGTAGCGGTAAATTTTTTTACTACCGCGTCCAACCCTGGCTGCACGTAAGCAGTACGAGGGGGCTCGTGAGGTAGGGAACGGAGGAGGGGTGAACGCACGTACCGGGGAGGGTAACGAGAAGCGGCAGGAAGTGCAGGTCGTCGATCGTGATCAGGGATCGCGCACGCGTCAGGCAGAGTTCGACGACCGTGAGTCGCTTAGCCCGCAGGTGTCAGTCTCCAGTGTCCAGGAAAGGATCGACGAGCAGCGGAGGAAGTCGTACGACCCGAATTCGCTCGGAAAGCAGAAGTCGGTGACCGGAAACCGAAAGGTGTGGCAGGGGTCGGTGAGGGCGGAAGGCGCTGCCGACAGCAGACGCATAGCTAGCGTGGAAGCCGATACCACTGGGGTCATCAACCGATCGTCGGGTACCGACAGCGGACAGCCGTCGGAAGTGAGGGGCGACGAGGAGCGAGGTGTGGGCTTGGAAAGAAGAAGCCTGCGCGAAGGCCTACGGCATAGAGCGTTTAGTACTCCACAGGAAGCGGCAACAGTGAGACAGTGACGCGGCGGATTCAGCGAAGGAGGATCGCCAAGCCGACAGTCTCTGGAGGATCCTGAACTCGAGTGAGACCCGTTTTTGGAAGAGGAGGAATTCCTGGGATTTGTGACTTTTGCCTACAATACCGCGCGACAGGAGAGTACCAACCACACACCTTTCATGATGGTCTATGGAAGGGAAGCGGTGATTCCAGCGGATCTGCTGGCGGCGACGGGGCCAAGCCGGACGAAGCTCGTCGGTGCAGAAGACCTAATGAAGGCGATGATGGAGCTTAGAAAAGACGTAAAGGACCAGCTGGCCATGGTACAGCAACGTCAGAAGACGCAGTATGATGCCAGAGTCAGTGCAGCACCAGTGTACAAACCCGGAGACCTAGTGTTAATCTTTGGCCCGCAGCGGAAGAAGGGGCTCGTGGAAAAGTTACTGCATCAATACGTGGGTCCCTACAAAGTGATCAGGCAGGTCACTGAGTTGAACCACGAACTTCGGAAACCAAGTGGGAAAAAAACTCTTGTGGTGCATGTGCCGCAAATGAAGAAGTTTGTTGTGGAATCGGACAAGGAGTCTGATAGCGACGAAGAAGAAAAGAAGCAAGAGCATGCCGACACCGACTTGGATGTTGAGCTTGTCGACACTGACTCGGGTGTCGCGCGGGCCGACACTGGCTCGGAAAAAGCACGCGCCGAAACTGAAGAGGGTATGGCGTGTGCCGAAACCGTCATGGGTGAGACGCCTGAAGTCGACACTGGGGTGACACCCGACGCCAGCACAGCTGTGACAGCTGTGGAGCCGCCAGCCAGGAGAGAAAAGGGGAGAATGAGGCGCCGGCCATTGGAGCCGATAGCCGAAATGGGCGAAGGCCTACAAGACGGAAAGGATTCCGCGGTCCCAGCAGCAACGGAATCAGCAGCGGGTCGTCCGACCAGGAAGAAACGGGCACTCGGTTGGATGAAGAACATGCTGTTCTTCACCTTGGTCTGTTTCGTAGGCCAAGTGGTTCAAGCAGATGAAATGAGAGGGAAGTACGTCACGACCGAAGGAGCGGTGTTTCATCCCGAAGGTACTTTGGCCCTGGGTGACTCGGAATGGGTAGTCATCTATGATGTGCCCACTAAGCGAGCGGAACAAGTAATTAAACTTGTCATCGCTTGGGTAGACGATACGGCGCGTGCGTTTCACAAAGCAATCACGGGGAATTTCCCTGTGGAAGTCACTCCGTTTTTGGAAGGTCCAGCACGTGACTTGGCTTGAAATCAAGGCAAGAGCGGAGCGCCAGAGGCAGGAATTTCGGGAGTTGGAATGAGCTCTGAAAGGCGATGGAACCAGGCGGAAGCGCGAGCCGTTCGATGGAGGTGGCCAGCTGCTTAAATGGCTCTTCGGGACCGCTACGACAAAGGATCTGGAATCAGTGCACTCGAGGCTCAAGTCATTTGACAAGAAAGGTCTGGAGGTG
Organism: Daphnia magna; assembly: GCF_020631705.1. NCBI lineage: Eukaryota > Metazoa > Arthropoda > Branchiopoda > Diplostraca > Daphniidae > Daphnia > Daphnia magna. The sequence goes on from NC_059182.1 coordinate 8,139,131, forward strand.
GTACACCTTCTCCAGGAGCAGGCGAGCCTGTTAAATGTGACCATGGGGCACCAGGCGGAGCATGAGTCCAAAATCAGTGCTCTCATGGCGGCGGCGGGTCAGATGCGGAGAGAGTAGGTGCAGCTGAGAAAAGTCTACAATGACAGCTGGACCCACCTTGCCAGAGAATTACTTTTCCTACAGAAGGTAACGACGTCTGTGGAAAAGGCAAATAGGCCACTGGATTGGACGGCTGACGTCCTGCACGGCTGGCAAACCGGCTTAGCAGATGCAGCTATAGGGAGACTGTCACCACTCCTTTGTCCTCCAAATGTACTGGCTAAAGCGCTAAATTCGGTTCGACAGGCCTTGCTCCAAGGCTGGGGACTGACACTAGCATTGCAAGGAGGAAATGGCTGGAGAGCGTACCAGCGAACGGGAACGTTCGTTTGTTTATTCATCTGCCGGTATTTGAGTTTCATTATGCCTTGCTGATTTACAGTGTGTTTCCTATGCCGGTAGCCACCAGCAAAGAGGAGTCGATATCCCACTCGTACGCGGGATTGGCTCCATACCTGGGGGTATCGGCAGCTTAACGTCGAGTTCAACGGGGACGAAGTCTGGAAATGCGCTCCATACATGGGCAGTGTGTGCCCATTCTTAAAGCCGGTTGATCGAAAAGGAAGGATGAAGAGCTGCGCGGTGGCTGTCTTTCTGCAGGAGCAGGAAGGAATCCAGAGGAACTGTCACCTAGACAGTAAGAAGTGGACCGGCATTGATCTGTTCTACATTGGAGGAAGGAAGGGGGGTTACACTGGTAAAGACAACGTAACCATAGTGCTCCAGTGCCCTGGGAAAAGGATCGGTGGAATTTGTCTACCGCAAGTGCTGCCAGCAGCGGGGGTCATAAAAATCCCACGGTTGTGTTCGGCAACCTCGGACGAATGGGTTCTGCAAGCGAGCTTCCGACAGATGATGCCAGTGAATGTAACGAGCGTCATCGACGAGGAAGCTGCAAGGATGCTGAGGTGTCTATTGGCACCGGTGGTCATCATGGAGGAAGCACCAGCCGCCCTAAGAACGCCTACGCGTATAGACCTAGCGGGGACGAGTTCACACCTGAAAGCGGACGAACGCCTACAACGGCAATGGGAAGACAAGGAGAATGCCAAGCGTTATCCGTTTGAATGGTCGATTGGATGCTTGTTCCCATTGCAAATGGTGGTGTACCTGTGGATCGAGTATCGGAGGCTAAGTAGTCACGTGGACACCCTACTGTTGGCTCGTCTTGTGGAGGTGCGGGATCCAGGAGAAGAGGATCAATGCCAGCCCGGGCCGAATGCAGTCGCGTGAATATTGTCATTTAACCCGGATTAGTTTTACCAAATGTTAAAGTAGAAAACATAGGGGACTCTGTTTGTTATGCCTTGTGGGGTTTGTTATCCAGTTTAGGGAACCCATGTCAGTAGGTAGGAGGGGGGATGTAGCGCCAATGTACTTTGTCGCTTAGCGCCGGATGCTAAGAGATGCAAATGTGCGATGTCAATGGACTTTGCCACTCTGGCCGGATGTCAGAGGACTCAAAAGCCCGTCTATAACCGGCCAGAGGGGCAGTCCAATGTAGTGATTCAGACTAGTTGTTAGTGCTGTCAGTGCTGTTACTGTGTAATGCTGTGTGTGTGTGTGTCGTGTAAGCTGTCTATAACTGAATACATCCCTTAAACCGAGTGAATCTGTTACAATATCTTTGTCGATTACAGTTGGATTTTGTCGAAAGTACGAGCACAAGTTTTGGCCTCAATGTCGTTCTTATGCCGAGCACCAAACAAGGAAATGACATATGAGCTAGCATCTTTCCAAGGGATGTCAGAGAAGGAAGTAGAGGACTGCGGTGTTCTCTCTATAGCATTTGCAACGAAAATTGCCAATGACATAGATCCTACCCACACATCACACTGACGACTTTTAAAGGATATTTATTCATCCTAACGGCACTACTAGGATTTCCTTATTCTGTCCTGAAATCCTACAATGACTACTTAAAGATGATTTTAGCAGGTGTTGATGAACGACAAAAACTGCTTTAATACACGGATTTTTATGGTAACCAAAGCTCTCATTTTGGCGTTCACTAGGACAACTTTTTGCTCTATAAAAAAAAGTAAAAACGTTATTCTGTAATCGGATTCGAATACGGGTCTCCCGCTTGGCAGTCGTGTGACTACACGACTGTCAAGCGGGAGAGCTTGTCTACCATATACGCTACATTCATTCATGTTAAAGGAATTTGTAAACTGACAAATCATACAGTTAAATAGTTTTGGCTTCCATAATTAAGAAATGAATTTTTGAATAAAATTTAGCATTTAATAAATCGACCCTTTGCGCTCTTTGACCGAAATACCAGAAGAGAAACATAATTGTTATGGGTTTCGATCATTGGACTCCCGCATCATAGACTGAGCTTCTTCTTCTTAACCAATCACTACGTATTGAAAAAAGCAATTCTAAATTATTATTTGATGTGGTGTACGTAATTCTTACAAAGTTGAACCCCAGCGCTACACTGTTAATTGTGGTAACGCGGCTTTTAAAGAAATGGGTAAAAATAAGACGTCTTCTGAGGGACATGATTTATTTTGATAAAGGACCGTGGCTTAAGCACGTCCTTATAACGCCCTTTGGCGGTCCAGTACTGCACGTCCTAGTAAGACAGATTTAAGATGAGTTACTGCATTAAATTGTTATGTGGGTATCTATTGTTATTTTGAAAGTCGTGCCATACGTCAACATCTTTTGAAATGTTTCACAAGTAACGAAATAATAATGTTTCCCTATGCCACACGAATATGTACGACTAGGCAAGGACAGCAGTTTACATGCCCCGTGTTTTGCTATTGCCGAAGAACAGAATTCAGGGAAACAAGTGATTGGGATCTCATTGACTGTGAAAAGTGTAAAGATTGGTTTCATAGTATGTGTTGTAAGTCTAATTACCCTTTGAATCCTGACAAAGTGATTTGGAACTGCAATAACTGTAAGTGAATGTCAAATGTGTACCTTACTAATTATAATAATTTTTCCATCCATTTAATTAAGATAATACATGTCAGACTAAATTTTGAATAACTCATTTACATCGTCACATTCATACAAAATGGTTTGAAATGACATTTCCCATTATATTAAATATTAAAATTATATTAAATAAACAAAGTATACGAATCACAAAATGTATGTATCGTTTGTGCACAAGCATGCAAATACCTAAAGTAGCACAATACCAAACTTGTATGTTTACAGTAACAAAACATTATTAATTTCATTCAACAATTCAAAAAGAATGCAACACTAATTCAGTAACGTCATCATCAATTCAAGACGAATACACGATTTACCCGGCAATCGTGTACTGTACACGGTGCTAAGCCCGTCCCACTAGGGGGCGGATTTTGGCAAATACACGGTATAATACACGATGTACCCAGTACACCTACACGACGATGCGCACACGATCTACACTGGCCCGGATTTTGTGGGATCTCTCGGCAGATGGATTTTATGCCAGTGGACTGCTTCCATATCTTCCCTTAAAACCCTAGCCTTAGTAAGCTGGAATCCATTGTGACATCTTTTCTTTGGTAATGACGAGAATAGTTGCTAATGAGTCTGCATAATCTTGGCGTTGATTAAATTTAAGCAACTGAAGATTCCTGGTACTGAAAGTTTATTGGTGTAAATTGTTCTGTGGCAGAAACCATGAATTCTACTAGCTTGTATTACTTTGCAGGTGTAGCTGTGTGTCATTCGAAAGTCTGGTGTGCTCCATCTAATTCCTGAAAGAGGATAGTTTTGTTTCGCAAATGAAATTGCATGGTATTCCTGAAGTTAACTTGTCTTCCTTTTTATTATGATGACAACAATGTGTGCTGCATCAACCATGAGCCCTACCTCTAAGAAGACCTGACTACTAGTAGAGTAGTAGTATCATTGTGTTTGATGTAAGTGAACTGTCGTTCAGGTTCGTGTTAAAGCTGGTGGTGTTCGAGTTTGCTTGCCTCCCGCAACTTCCCTATGTAAAATTATTGGTGTGCTAGTTTTCTGTGAGGAGAAATTTTCCTTATGAGGCATAGACCTTGATTAAAATTTGAGCAAAGGATTCCTGGTACTGATAAGGGCCACGTGTAAGATCGCTTTTGTTAGCAAGAGAATTGTTTAATTGAAATCTTGACTTCCACGCAAGGAACTTAGTTACTACCCTTGGGGTTCCTGCTGTCCCGTGGACGATGCAAGGTATATTTAATTTAATTTTTCCTGCTTTATTCGTGCTGTCACACGCAGTATCACATGTGGTCAACGCAGTTTCAGGTAGTCAGCCCATCCTGGTGGTTAATTGGTAAAATGAAACAACACATGACCTATTAATTTAGATCAATTTTTTTCAAAAGCGGAGATTGATTCCACTATCTTCAGCTTCCCGGGCAGACGGTCAGGGGTGATAGATGATAAAAACAATTTATTAATTTAAAAAAAATTATTATTAAGGTTATGTTCAGGGTGAAGTTGAGTTTAGAAAAAAATGTATTTTACATTACTGTTTTACAGGTCCCAACTCAGTTTAAGAAGCGGATGCCCCACTATACGACCCAGCAATATTTACTTGCGGTCTTCCAGTACCGGGAATTGGTTATGCATGCAATTAATCAACAAGGAATTATGTAACCAATTCTGTTTTATCATATTTCTAGTATTCAAATTATTTTGCAGCAGTATTTAACGTGTCAGAAATTACAATTATGTCATAAAATAAATAGAACATTTATTTTATTTTATTTTATTTATTTTTTATTTGTTTATTTTTCTCTCGTTATTTTTAGGTGGAACGGTGGAGAGTAAAGATGTTTGCGAAGATGGACAATTCGAGATCCAAGTAGAAACGAAATGGCCATTGTTTAGAAGCTTAGAGACTCGGGAAATGATAATACTGACGTATGGTGACAGCGTAGAAAAGGTTGCAGAAGGGTTGCGTTGCGTTCAAAAATCTTTACGTCATATTTTTCCACTTTTGCTGATACTAAACGCCGTCTTTACGCAGTCTAGTTCCATGATGTGACTGAAAACGGTATGTTGGTTTTCTTTCCATTGAGTGCGAAAGATTTATGTTAATGGTTGGTGTACAATTACAGGAAGAAAAATCTTGTATAACTTATTCATCGTGTTCGACATTTGTGGATTGCAAGGAGTTTTCACATTGGTGAAACGCGAGAAGCAGTATATCGGTTCATCCGGCGTATGGTCGGACGTGATAAGATCGTGCTCATGCTGGTAACTGGCGGAGTCGATTTGCAGAAGGGCAACTTCGATTTCAATTTTAGCAGCTAGCATGGAGCAGTTTAGTTAGAATCTTAGTTGGCGAATTATCTGAAATCAGTAAATATATGTTGATCTTCTGTATCAATTTAATTGTATATGTATCGAAAAGCCAGAATGACATTCTCGTCATTTTATGATGACATTGTACCGTTAATATTTTTCTACTTCTTGGAACAAGGAACATAGGATGTCTTGATGCCCACCAAGTGTCATTGGAAAGACTGTAAAAAGATGTTTAAGGTATTTGACGAATGTGTAATTATCTTAGTAAAGTGACTTTTTTGGTATTCTTAAATTGGCAGGAAAAACCTAAAGCTGGAGAACTATACATTTGTTTCTCGTTAGAAGATTGATTCCAAAATCTTCCACTTCTCAGACAGACACCCATCCAGACAGGATGGGTGATAGATGATATGAAAAGTTGATTAATTAAAAAATTTATATTTTAGTTTATTGATTGCAGAGTCAGAGAACTATGTGTGGAATTTGATATTCAAGCCCTCGAAACCTCAGCTTTTCTTCTGCTTCAACAAGGCAATAAAGAAATTATAATTTCGGGAGGTAAACATTGAATCCCCAAACAAATCAGACATTTTTTAGCTGGCTTTTTTGCTTAATTTTATTATTAAACTTAACTTTTGAAAACATGAAGTGTATAGAGTGGTTCGAGGTTGCCATCTTGGATAGGTATTTCTCCCAGTTTGGTGCAACCTCAAACAAAAAAGCATTGGCAATTTTAGTATTTTTGGTGGGAAACGAAATGAAAGTGAAAATTTTTTTTAATGGGTGTTGTTTACAATGCCTGAACTTTCAATATTTCAAAAAATCTTGAACCGATAGCAAAGAATCGGTTGTTAGAGCTTTTGTCGTCGTTGAAAATTTATGATCCATAACTGGATTGACGAAAATCTTTGGAAAAAATATCGTGATGCCATTCCAATTGTTCCGGCAGTAACATGGCCTAAGCTAATTGACTATTTTCAAAATGAAAAAAGTCGAAATACTGGAGAACCACTGCAAGTTCAAAAAGAAGTTATTGCTGCCATGGAGCAGAATCTGGATAACCAATAATGGTTTAGGGACTTTAGTGGATTAGAGCGGACAAGCAACACAGTCCTGCTGAAAGCCAAGGTATATTCACCAAGAAGTTCCGTTGTAAAAACGGGAAATTTTGGCTTTCCTAGGATAAAGTTATTTGGCTTCGGTGTGTTAATAATGTTTTGGCAAGTAAAGAACGAGTGAAGCTAGACAGATTTTCATTGAAGATTGCGAAAATTACCAATTCTTCTGTCAAGTACCAGCAATGCCTTTTACACGATTTCAAAGCGTAATTTATGATTTAAATGAATGAATTAAATTATTTATTTATTATTATTATAAATAAATTATGATGAAGAAAAGTTACACAAAAAGAGACAGGTGTTGTTGCTTTGATGGGAATAAATGCCCGTTTCCAAATTTCCTCTACTTCACTGGCCCCTGTTTGAATGATTTCTTTTTTGGAAGCAGTTTGTTCTTTTCTCTCAAACACAGAAATCTGCCAATAATCTCACGATTTGTTGGCAACCTGATACCTTCGGCTAAATTACGATATTCCAAACTTTGAATAAAAGGATCTTTTGATTCACTTCGCAGATTCATTCTTTCTGTTCGTTTGCAATGCTGACAAGGATTTATACATCATTACACGTTTGATTGTTGTTTTTGACTGTTGACCTTGAAACAGCTTTGTCTATTATGCTCAATTTGCCAATTTCATATAAAACTCGGCATAATTGGTTTGAAATAGAGAAATTATGGTCATATTTCAGTAGGTCATTGTGAATGAAAGTGATTGTGGGGGGTCTAAATTTAATCGGATCGTCTCCATTTTTAGCTAAGTAGAAGATCAAATAATGCTTAACAATATGTCTAACTTTTGTAAAAAAGTTTTATTCCCGTCCTACCAAGCGGACCCATTTTATATTGAAATTAAGGCTATTTTGAATAAAAAGGAGGTGTGGGGGGTCTAAATTTTATTTTAAAAATAAAATAAAAAATCAGTAAGCTAATTATGACCTAATACACCCCAATTCCAACTTTTGCAGCAAAATTTGAAAATTTTGCGGAAATGAAACACCCTACTGTTCATGGAAGCTGGTTTCAGTGAGACGCATTCAAGAGATGTCGTTTTTGGCCGATTTTGACAAAAGTGGGAAGGCAAACTCTTCCCACTTTTTCATTTTTGGCAAAATTTCAAATTTTGCCTAAAATATATGATTTAGATTCAAAATGGAATGAAAATTACGGAAATCAGGTTTATTTTTCTATTGGTCTTATAGTTTTTGATTTAAATGTTAAAAAACATAAATTAAGTTGGAGCGCTAACAGAACTGTTTTCGCTCATTTTTTAAACGGCTAGTTTAACGAGAAAACCAGTGACGAATCGAAATCAGCGTTCATTTTGATTATGCCGTCTGATTTTTGGAGCATTTCAAGAGAATTCGTTTTTGGACGATTCTGACAATCCCTTCCCACTTTTTAAATTTTTGGCCAAATTTCAAATTTTGCTTAAAATTCATGATCTCGATTCAGAATAAAATGAAAATCACGGAAATCAGGTTTATTTTTCTATTGGTCTTATAGTTTTTTATTAAAACGTTAAAAACCATAAATGAGGTTGGTGCTTTAACAGCACTGTTTTCGTTAATTTTTAAAACGACTAGTTTAACGAGAAAATCAATGACTTAATCGAAATCAGCGTTCAATTTTGATTATGCCGTGTGATTTTTAGAGAATTTCAAGATATGTCGTTTTGACAAATTTTCACAAAAGTGGGAAGGCTATACCCTTCCTACTTTTTCATGTGTGGCCAAATTTTAAATTTTGCCTAAAATACATGATTTAGATTCAGAATTGAATGAAAATAGACCTCTTACAGACTGCGGATAGCAGGATTGCTGTAGTCCGGCAATGTTGCTATCCGCCATCTTAGAAAAACTCCACCCTTTTATAACACAGTGTCTTATGGGATTATTGTTTAAGTTTTATTTTTTCAAATGTGATTAGTGTTAGAAGAAAACTACATACAAGGTAAGAAACTAGAATATTTAGGCTAAATTTATAATACAAATTTTTTACCTTAAGTGTTCCTAATGTATTTTTAATTTAATGTTTTGTAGAGTTGCCTCAGAGATGTCAAACTATTACAAGAAGTGCATCGTCAAAGGGTGCCCAAACAACAGAGTTGGAGAAAAGTTAGTGGGGGTAGTAAGTTTTTTAAGATTCCTGCCTGGCCTGACAAAGGATTCTTACATGACTAAAATATTATTGAGGAAAGAAGAGCGCTTTGGCTATCCAGGTTAAACATTAAAAACTTTAACATCAAAACCAAATACTTAGTGTGTAGTATTCATTTCGTGTTTGGTAAGTGAAAAGTTTTTACCTGTACTACTAACCTTTCCTGATGTTCCAAATTCTCTTACAAGAAAACCATGCTGGGTCAATCCAGCCGAAGTCACCGAATCGTTGGCGCGCACATATTTTAGAATTTAGCGAAATTTGGACAGTAGGTTTATACTGTCCTAAATAACTAATTTTCCAAATTTCGTCCATTTTGGACGATTAGTTTTTAAAATACGGCGAAATGAAAATTGGTTTTTTTCATTTTGCCGTAGTCCACTTTTCCCGTGCGTTTTTTGTTTTTCTTAATTTGTAGACCCATTGTTTGATAATCTAATTTTTTAAAATACATATTATTAATCAGATTTTCACGGGCTATCTTTTGGTTAAATTTTTTTTTAATATTTAGTTTAAGGTTACTAATTTAAGAACAAAGTTTTGATACCCTCCCCTCTTTAAAAATCAATATCTTCCCCGGCTGCGAAAATTTTCATAGGCCGTTTTCATAATTGTACAGAGTAGATATTGATTTATACTATATATAAAAATGAGAGATGTGTTATCTCTCGTTTGTTTGATTTAATTATTCTAATTTAATGTTTTTGACAAAAAATTGCATTTTTTCCGTCCCTTTCGAGCTTGAGGGGCGGAGCTTCATCTCTTTCCTTTCACCGCTCTCAACCCCTTTATTCCCCTAGGCTAACGAGGGTAGCTTTCCTCTCCGCACGACTTTCAAGCACTCAGTTTAATTTCTAGATCACAGTGTTACGGATTCATTACGAAAAATGTCATTGAACAGTTCGAACAAGTGTTCAGTTGGCATTTTTCTTCAGGGCGAGTGCTTTCTTTCAACTTTTGTGCCAGTGAATTTCTCTATCAAATCTATTGGTAGCTTAAGTGAAAATGTAAGAAAAACCATTTGTTACAGAACTAACATGACGACAATTCCCTCGATGTGTAGACATCATTTAGTGGCGTTCTCATCACATTTCTCAAAATTAAAACAATCATCAAAGTGCTCAAATCCATTACATATTCATAGCGTCGACGGTGTTAAATCTCGAAATCTTCCCAAGGCTGGAAAAAGATCAATTTCTCTTGAATTATGTGAGGCTATAAAGTGTAATCGGTCTGATCTGCATGTTTATCCTGGACAAAAACTATGTACCACATGCATTAAACAGTTGGTGAGATTGAAAAACAAGGAAATTGTGAAGAAATCAAACACATCAGAGTCCGAGTTAGGGGAAATGGAAGAAGCATTTGCGAACGTATTTAGTGATGAAAACGAGGTTTTTTCACCAATGAGACCCATGTCTCTATCTAATCAAGTTACATCTACGCTACAAGTAACACCCGTCAACGTTGATCCCAAAAGATCAAAAGAAAGGCAAACAGATGTGATTCTTAAAAAGACAGAGAAAGTTAAAGATGCTTTTCTACAACTTCACGAACCTCTAATAGGTGAAGATCTGTTACTTCGTTCGAAATCAACCATTGGCAATTGGGATTTTACATCGTCTGATTATAAAAATCTCATGGATGGCATAAAGAAAAGATGTCAAGACCTGAAAATGAGACCGGAGTCTTCAATTGAGATCATTTCTCATTTAACCCTTGCACCAATTTCGTGGAGCCAGCAACAAATATCTACCTTCTTTGGCGTATCAGAACATCAAGTAAGAAGATCAGCAATATTGAAAAGGGAAAAAGGACTGCTAGCGAAACCAGATAAAAAGCAAGGTCGACCAATAACGGAAGATGAAAAAGAAATTGTGCGTGATTTTTACTTGTGTGACGAAAATTCAAGACAACTACCTGGAATGAAAGACTACGTTTCTGTTCGTACAAGAGAAGGTGAAAAGAAACAAAAAGTGCAAAAACGATTACTACTAATGAACATAAACGAACTTTACGTAAAGTATAAAGAATACTGTGAGCGTACCTTATGCTTAAAATCCTGTGGACGTTCAACATTTTTCATGCTGAGACCCTGTAATGTTATTGAGGTGGGTTCTAGCGGCTCGCACAATGTTTGCGTTTGTGAGGAACATCAGAATGTTCATTTAATGGTCGACACAATTTGCGGCAGCAACAAAGAAAAACTGTTGTTGATGGATAAAGTTGTTTGTGACATTTCCAATCAAGAATGTATGTTGAAGCGTTGTCCAAGATGTCCTGGTACGGAACCACTTAAAACCCTTTTAACAAGCATTGTCGCAAACATTCATGTTATTAAGTTTAATCAATGGGAAACCACAGACCGTTCTATGCTTGTACAAAAAGAGTTGCGGAATAATGATTTTGTAGAAGAACTTGCTAAAAAAATTGATGCCCTTACTAGTCATCATTTAATTTCAAAGGAGCAAGGGAAATACTGTAAAGAGTTGAAGGCTAGATTGTTTGAAAATGAGTGTATCCTACAGGGTGATTTCTCACAAAATTACTCGGTGATCGCGCAAGATTCAACACAATCTTCTTACTTTAATCCTGCTTCTCAGGCAACAATCCACACTTATCTTGCAATTTTAAATGTTGCTGGTAAAATCAGTAATCATAGTATTTGCGTCATTTCGGACTACATGGGGCATAATACTGTTGCTGTATTTTCATTTTTAAAAATTGTGATTTACTACATCAAAGAAATTAATCAAAATGTCAGCAAGATCATTCATTTCACAGATGGTGCCACTAGCCAGTATAAAAATTACAAAAATTTTCTTAACTTGTTTTATCATAAAGATGACTTTGGTGTTTCTGCGGAGTGGCATTTTTTCGCAACAAGTCATGGCAAAGGCCCATGTGATGGGATAGGGGGTACTCTGAAAAGATTGGCTAGACGTTCAAGTTTGCAGAATAGGGTAGGTGGCGTAGTAATTCAAACACCTGAATCGTTATACGATTGGTGTTCTCGCAACGTCAATAACATTAAATCGTTTTTTGTTTCTCAAATTGATGTTCACAGAAATGAGGAAATGCTTGAAGAGCGATTTAAGTTTGCTAAACGGATTCCAGGCACTCAGTCATTTCATTCATTCGTTCCCATTGACGAAAATAGAGTAGAAGCAGGGTTTCTGTCAATTAGTAATGAATCGAAGATATTTACTGTAAATTCCCAGCTCGCTCAAACCACAAATTATGTTGAACATAATGATTGTGTAATTGGTTCGAAAATAGCATGTGTGTATGATTTTGATGGGTTGTGGTATATTAGTCAAATTATTGAAAAAATTTATGTTGATTGTGATTTAAAATTTGAGTTTCTCAAACCAGATGGTTTTGAGGCTCAAAAAAGAGGTTTTATGTTATCTAACAAAGATATTGCTTTTGTTAATATTGTCGCGGGTGAAAAGGGATATTGGTTATCTCTTCGCAGAGATGAGTCATCCGCTCCTTGGACAAAGCTGCGATCGTGGTGAAGAAATTATCGGGAGAAGTCCGCTCCAAGAAAGATACGCAGATATGCAGTCCGGAAGGGGAGTAATTCGCGCGACGGTATAAAACGCTGCCCTGAATCTGCGTTAGAGGAGTCTCCATCGGGTGAGCTCCCGGAGCTAGGCTCCGTAGGAGTAGTTCCCTGGAGTCTTCAGACGCTCTCCGAGTTTGGTATGGTCATCCCTTATTGTTATTAGTTAAAAGTGAATAATTGTCTAGATTTAAGGTCATCACTACTTGTATTGATTTATGTTCATGTGACACAATACAAAGCCAGTGTGACAATTGGTGGAGATACAGTCCGTTACCCGTGAGTAACAAATTTGTGCTGCTTTGTGGCAATTGTTGAAGACACAGCTCGTTGCCTGAGAGTAAACGAAGTCGTGCTGCAGTCATTGTTAGCCGATGCCGAAGAGAACCAACCCACGGCTACCTAGTTGCCCAAGAGACCCCAGCCGACGATTACATCCGCTTCGAGAACTGTCAAGCGTTCCGGACCATTTGACCGAAGAAGCTGACAGTCGGGGTGAATCAGTCGAGACTGCAAGAGGCTTAGACTCGGATCCAGAAACCGAGATCGATTTGAGAGCGGCGACGAGTCCAGTTGTTCCGGCCGTGGGACAACCATTTGTAGTGCCATCAAGGCATATTGAGCAGCCGCAAAGACAAGCTATGGAAGGTGTCAGAAAATTTATTAGCTCACTGATATTCCGAAAAAGTTCGGAAGAAGTTGCGCACCAATTGATGGAGCGCTTTGAAGAATATTCTACCCACAACAGATGGGGTGATATTGGAAAAAAAATAATTTTGAAAAGTATTTTGATGACGCCGCCAGGAGCTGGTTCAATTGTGCAAGGCTCCCGAACGAGTAAATGGTAAATCTCAAACGGCCGGAAGATATGCGATTGCAGCGCCTCTTCCATGGCCGAAGGCATTCGGTTAAAATTTAAAAAAAAAAAAAAAAAAAAAAAAAAAAAGGGAAAATCCTTAAGACTATCCAGGAAATACAAGAAACATTTAAACAAGTAAGCGCAACCGGAAAGAAGAAAAACGAAGGAGTAAAAGTCCCTTATTTGCCAAGAGGACGCAAGCTGATTTTTAGTCTCATCAACCTTCATGGATCGCAGAAGATTAGTACAGTCGGGTCGCCTGTCTTGAAGAAGGGGGACCTGTCGCGGGTGAAAAGGGATATTGGTTATCTCTTCGCAGAGATGAGTCATCCGCTCCTTGGACAAAGCTGCGATCGTGGTGAAGAAATTATCGGGAGAAGTCCGCTCCAAGAAAGATACGCAGATATGCAGTCCGGAAGGGGAGTAATTCGCGCGACGGTATAAAACGCTGCCCTGAATCTGCGTTAGAGGAGTCTCCATCGGGTGAGCTCCCGGAGCTAGGCTCCGTAGGAGTAGTTCCCTGGAGTCTTCAGACGCTCTCCGAGTTTGGTATGGTCATCCCTTATTGTTATTAGTTAAAAGTGAATAATTGTCTAGATTTAAGGTCATCACTACTTGTATTGATTTATGTTCATGTGACACAATACAAAGCCAGTGTGACAATATTTCTCATGTAATGAAAATTGTAAAAACTTTGAAAAGTAAATCAAGATCTGGGAGAAACTTTCAAATTAATCTTTCTGAAAGAAAGGAAATCGAAAAAATATACAGCGCAATGATGTCATAATACACTGTCAGACTTCCAAATTCACACATCAATTAATATCGTTTACATTTCACATTTAATGGGTTTATTTGTTTAGCATTTTAAGCTGTAGCTATCTTAAACGGTTTTGAAAGTCGCGGAGAGGAAAGCTTCCCTCGTTAGCCTAGGGGAATAAAAGGATTGAGAGCGGCGAAAGGAAAGAGATGAAGCTCCGACCTTGAGGGACGGGGGGAAAAGGGACGGAAAAAAGCTATTTTTTGTCGAAACCCTTAAAATTACAATAATTAAATCAAACAAATGAGAGATAAAACATCTCTCATTTTTATATATAGTATAAATCAATATCTACTCTATACAATTATGAAAACGGCTAATGAAAATTTTCGCAGCCGGGGAAGATATTGATTTTTAAAGAGGGGAGGGTATCAAAACTTTGTCCTTAAATTAGTAACCTTAAACTAAATATTAAAAAAAATAAACCAAAAGATATCCCGTGAAAATCTGATTAATAATATGTATTTTAATAAATTAGATTATCAAAAAATGGGTCTACAAATTAAGAAAAACAAAAAACGCACGGGAAAAGTGGACTACCGCAAAATGAAAAAAAAAACAATTTTCATTTCGCCGTATTTTAAAAATTAATCGTCCAAAATGGACGAAATTTGGAAAATTCGTTATTTAGGACAGTATAAACCTACTGTCCAAATTTCGCTAAATTCTAAAATATGTGCGTGCCAACGATTCGGTGACTTCGGCTGGATTGACCCTCCAAGTGGTTATGGTGTGGCGGCAGCATAGCGTCACTACGCGATGCCGATTTCTTTTCTTCTTGCCGGTTTCTACCGTTTGTCCCTTTGTTTTCCCAACCTCTACACCTGCGAACCACCAAATGGTTCCGTGAGGGACAAAAGGTTGGGTAGTATTGCTATCAGTTTCAAGAGAGAAAGGCAGTACAAAATGGACTCGTGTAGAACTCGAGCGCCATTTTGAGGGATTTAGAGTCAGCCTCTTTCCCATCACCTTACACGTGAAACGTGGGAGCGGTACAGAGCGTAGTACTTTAATACAAAGCCTGTTACCTTTGTCTGACAACACTTCTTTTATTTTGCCCCACTTGAGCTCCCGAACAGGTTTTGATAACTTTTGGTTTCGACCAAATAGATGAATATGTCTGGGGGAGAAATTTTGGGAACAATTGGGCAACAATCTAATCCGTGTTTCCACATAGAATTGGGAATTGAATAGGGACACTCAATATTTAACAATTTTAACTTATCTAAGTAACGAGTTTTCGCAACCCTTACGAGTCCATTTGCATAGTCGGAACACGACATAGTTTTACACTAACACAAGAAACAAAACGATGATTAACGTGAAACGAAATACTTACTTTTTCAGCGAAATTTTAAATTTATTCATATTTCGCACAATAACAAAACACAGTCATAGCAAACAGAATCAGCCGTCGAATGCTGCGTTGCGCAATAAAATCAAATGCGAAAAAAGATGTCGAACAGCCCTTTACTTTTATCTAAATGAGTATTCTTCATATAATTTAAAACTTACATTATATTAGTTTATGTGATATAAGAATATAGCTTACTTAGATTATATTATAATAAATAAAAAGCTCTTATTAAACTTTTATTATTAACATAATTACATGTCATATGTTTATTTGAATTAGAAAAAGGAAACAAATACATGTTTCATAAATGACGAACAAAGTTATTGCATCCGACGTCCCATGGATGTAAAAACGAGTCCGTTTTTGAAGGACAATTTTTTTACATTCATAAGAAATCTAAATTGTGCAATAATTAGTCAGTCACGTCTGACGTGACTGATCTATTTGCACACGTAAAACATTCACAAGTATATGGTTAGTGCAAAAAAGGGAAGATTCTGGACAGACTGAGTGGGTGGTGAACGAGAATTTGTGTTAGGATCCGTCAGCCAGTCACGTCGGCTTCCCGGATTGAAATGATCACTAGTAGAGAGAGAGGAAAGGTAAGTGATAGACTACTTACAATGCAGGTGTTTCCATGTCGACGGCGTTGGATCTGGGGGTACGGGCCGGACAAGTAGTTAAGGGGCAACGGTGGGGTAAAAAAGTAACGTGACGTACACAACGAGTCTCAGCAGTGAATCGTTTATTCTCCTCGACACTTGCTATTAAATTTCTACATCACAGCAGGGGACACAAAATACAACAGCTAAACACGATTGCTAAAAGGGAACTAACACGGGGGCGAAAGAGATGTGGGGTTTTTACTGCATGTCGGCTTGGGGACGCTAAAGTTGGCGTGGATCGTAAAAGAAAAAACACAAGCCACCAGTTCACGAAGGAATGTGAACTGGTGGCTTTTTCGTCCTCACGGAACAACACTTGGACGTTCGTTTAGGATAATACCAAGGACCTTCAAAATTTTAAGTCCATGGAACATCTAAACCGTCTTGAAAGACGACGCACGTGGGTGGGAACAACGAACGTCCATAGGATTTCTCCAGGACAAGAAATGCTAGTAGGGTCTATATATTTTTTTTACTACAAGAAGAAGTAAGGATACACAGCTGAAATTAACTGCACACAAAACAATGTGTGATGCTGTCCAATTTGGTAAGTGTGGCTGGTATCAGCTTTTGATTTAAAACAAAAGATGTAATTTTCCGTATCAAGTAGCCGCCAGTTGATGATTTTGAATGTAAATCTCATTCTATAATGATTTATTTAAAAAAAATTAGATAGAGAAGGTTTTTTAAAGTTCTTTTATTTAAATCAGAATAATTTCACGCTACACGTTAAAATTATATTTCAGCAAAAATTTGCTCTAATAATAATGCTACGATTAAAACCAAGTTCCCCCAAGAGGGCCTTATAGGACTAAAACTCCAGCTCTTGGTCGCCGGGGTGAACCCTACCGTCTTTATGGGTAACAGAAAGGTGTAGGGCTCGGCCCCGATCACATTCTAATCGGGGACACCGCTTAGCTTCCCCGATTAAAATGAATCGGGGAAGTTCGGTGCGGGGATTTCTTTTTTTCGGTGCGGGACGGTGCTATAATCGGTGATGCACCGATAGCACCGCTTCAGCCAAAGGGAGTTTGTCTTACCAGTGTCCTTGAGTTCTGATAGGCTAACGAGAATCACGTGACTAGGGTCACATTTTGTTCTTGTTGGCCGCAGGGCAGCGGCCAAGTACATACATAGTACTAGTTCCCTGTTCGCCATAAATTCCCAAGGCCATTATTGTTTAGTCTTGAACAATTCAGATAGCAGCAGCTAAGGCTGTTGACAAAATTTACAAGAAATTCCATATTGACTGAGCCTGATGCATCATCACTTCAACCTAACTCAATGAAGTTAGATCTAGCCAAAGAGGGTTCACCGTCTAAGAAACTGTATTTGAAGAAGTAATGATTAATACGGTTCCATTTGCCATTTCACATGCACCACAACGAACTTACCGTTTTTGAAACAGCCAGTGAAAACACCTTTTCATATGCTGCTCTTTCGGAAGTTTGGCTTGAATTCCAATTCTTTGGCAATAGCTTTGGAAGCTTTTACTCCAAGTGTGTCAAAGATAAGACTTGTCAAACCTTTTGCAACTTGCATTGCATTACAGTTGTTGAGCTTGAAACAGAGTAGTATTTGGGAGCTTCCTTGAAGTAAGCTAGAGTATTGTAGGATATGGTGTAACTGGAGGTCCTTGTTGTAGAGAAAGGTCGTAAAACCAAAGATAATGGAAAATCAAAAATAAATGATTGTCATATTATCTACCAGTCTTTTCCAGAAATGATACCATCCAGACTTCTTTTTCTGATACTGATATATCTGTTTTTTGATCGATATATTAGATATATCTGAATCAAAGTTCGCTCTTCCTGCCATCTTGTAGTTCGAAATACAAACTATGGATTTATAGGTAGGCGAATAAAATTCTTTTGTTTAAATAAAAAAGTCTTAAGGCACAATCATTTTTACCCTTCCTTGACTTGTTATTAGACAGTCATTTGTGATCGAACAGTCGAGGCTGTCAAGCTGATTGTTATCTGTCAATATCTTTCTTATCAAGTGAAATAAAAAACAAGTTAAATAAAAAATGGTAAGAAGCGTTGTGTGGATGTATTTCGAAAAAAACGTGAGACCCGGCCAAAAAACAGCGACCTGTACTGTTTGCAAACGCACCCAACCATTTCCTGGTAACACTACCAATATGTTTGCTCATCTAAGGCAGAAACATCCCGATATTTACCAAAAGATTGCCCCTCAAATCAGAAAAAAAAATCTAAAGACAACAAGAATGCCAAACAGGCTCAGCGGACAGCGGTCTACTGAACGACGCAGATAACGAAAACGAGGAAGTCATGAGCAATTCTATCAAGAAGACAACGGAATTGATTCAGACTCAACAGTGATAAATGTTAATAAATGGCGATTTAAAATTATATTTATCTTGAAATTTTATCTATGATTGTGATAATCCAGAAAGCTGCGATGCCGCCACTAATTGCCAGCCTAGCACATCCTGTAATAGCTCTCCAGAGCAGGAATCTTTGTCCTCAAGTTCTGGTATTATTATTAAACTTGCAAAATGATTTAGAAACAAATTCCGAATTATTTTTAATTATTGTAAAAAATATTAGCGACAATCGCTGAAGAAGCAATTGCCTCGTCCGGCATCAATTTTTTTTTCTGTTGGTGGTGCTGTTATGGAAAATTAATTCGGGCTCTAATGATTTTTATCCCTGAGGGATTTAGTTTACTAAATTACCGAAGGTTTAGGGGCCTCTAACGCAGCACAACTGAGAATAGGCTCCTCCTCCAGATGGGGCACCGAAACACTTTATTGGAATTTTTTCCACCAATAGGAATGCTGGAAAGGGGAAAAACAAGATTAACGATATTTTTAAGGTGAAATTCGTAGATTTGAAGTATGACAAAGGTAATAAATGGTAATGCACGTCCTTTTATTGTCTTAATTGTTAAACTATGTGACAACTAGCATGTTTTTTCGTATATAACAAAGTAAACAAGCGGCCATGTTGGACTGATTGGGGTGCTTCAACATTTGGGAAACAGATGGCACCTTTGTCCTTGTTTTCTAAATCAAAGTTAAAAAACTAGATGTCACTATTTCTTATAGTAAACAAAATTGGAAAACAGCAACAATAACAACTAAAAATAACCTTAAATTCCGAAGGCGCCCAAGGGGCTTTATTGACAAAAGCTTGTTGCCGCTCAGCATTGTCGACGACCCCAATTTTGTGGCATTTGTAAAGTGTATCGACGCAAGAAAAGGTATATAATTTTTGTATTGGTTTCAAGTAGCACGCAGCAGACATGCATACCGTATACGCCAACGAACTAATGTCTGTATTAGGTTTTCCTTGCCGAAACACGATCACTTATAATTACCACCCGGCGTTGTACGAAGAGGCTCGTCTTAAATTGATTCATGAACTTGAAAGAGTGGACTACGTCGCCTTGACCACCGATTGTTGGACATCATTGAATAATTACAGCTACCTCACAGTCACGGCACACTACATCAATCCCAAAATGAAAAGGGTGTCTAGAGTACTTAGAACGGTTGGTGATCTAGCAAAAAAAAATATTCAAATCATAATTTTTTAAATTTTGTATTTAAGGTTCATATGGAAAATAACCACACAGCGGATAACCTTAGGAACGAACTATTCTCTATAGTAGATCGCTGGGGAATCCGCAACAAAATTGTCGGCGTAGTCACGGATAATACGGCGAACATAAAAAAGGCAGTTTTTATTATTCGGCTGAGCGGCCGAGTTCAGCCGCATCCATACTGATGAATGTGGCTGGATTCGGATTCCATGCTTTGCTCATACTCTTAGCTTAGCTGTCAAAGATGCTATTCAAAAAAATGACACTTTCATGCACATTTTAGAACGCTGCCGCGCAATAGTTTCGTTTTTTCATTTAAGTTCTGTGGCTACGGTCACGTTGACCAGGTTGTGCACAAACTTATCTAAAAACAAATTGCAACAGGAGTGCTCGACGAGATGGAATTGTACGCTAATCATGCTCCGCAGCCTGTTGCAACTGAAACAGCCAGTAACGGATACCCTCAGAATTCTTCGACGTGACGACCTTCTATTAGAATAATTTGATAGGAAACAATTGCTGGAGCAATTGAAATCCTGTCTCCATTCGAAGAGGCATAGTTCAAAATTCTACCCTTCTTTATCAAAAGTTATTCCGTGCGTAAAAATTCTTCAAGCAAAACTTTCCGGTCTCGTTTCCACGGAATACAACCCGTGGTTACTGAATTTACTTAATGACTTGAAATTCAATTTGGGAGAAAGATTTATAACGCTGGAAAGAGAAATCAAATTTGTTGTAGCTACGTTCCTCGTGCCACCCCATATAGTACATTTTTGCCGTCGGATGTCCGAATCATGGCCGAACATCCGTTAGATATCCATGTATTCAATGGGTAGTTCCAGGGATGTCCGTCGGCTAGTCACCTTGGAAGTGCAATGGATGTGCGAAAATTATATTCTACGGACCTCCTTCCAAAAGCCAAGAAGATTTTCAATTGTTTCATTTAAGGATCGGCCTCGAGACAATCGGTGCGCTGTTTTGCCAATCGGTTTTCTCATTTCGGGCCATCGAAGCGTGGCTCAGGGTGGAAAATTCTTCTCCCCGAATTCAATTGGGGCTTAATCGAGGTACTTAATCAGGGAAGCTACCCCGATTACAATAAATCGATTCATCGATGCAAAAAACCTAATCGATTGACTGTTTCACCCGATCGATCCGATAACAACCCCGATAATAGCTCGTTCTACCCGCCTGCCCCGATTTTTACTCTGAAACCGAAAGAACGGCATTTCTTAAAAATTTCGTCGGGGCAACGAGTGGACCTCAAATTTTTCCCTTCACCGCCCCGGTTGAAAAGTGGCACCTCAATTTAGCCCCGAATGCACTTTATCGGTGCGGGGAGGTTAACTCGATTAGAGCTAATTGGGGACGATCGCTAAGTTTCATCATGGTCTAACATTAGAGGTCCCAGAACTGTCGTCTGCTAGGTGTTTCGTCTGCTATTTCCACGGATAAATTTTGGGCACTCGCTAGGGGCGCTGATTACCCGGATCAGTCATAACATTCCCTCCATAACGTTGTCAACAATGGGGAAAGTAGTCGCTTGTGACTGTTTTTCGCGCTGTTTTCTTCTGTATTAAAAATTTAAAAAATTTACTATACAAAAAAAAGGAAACCTGAATCAATTCCTCTTTGTATTATAAACCTTAATATACAATAATACACATTAATTAACCATCTTAGACAGTATGCGCAGCTTACGCTGTTCTTCTTTTGATTTCTGGCTAACCTTATTTTTTAACCGTTTCGCTTCCATGTGATATCGGATTTCTATGTATTCAAACATTAAAAATGGAACCATTTCCGTGATGATCGCGGCAACTCTGACCGTTTGTATAATATGTTTAATTCAAGATAATCTCATCGATTGACGGAGAAATACGCCCGGACGAAATAGGTCCACTAAATTGGCCCATGGGTCAATCTGCGCGGATTTGACAAATCCGATGCGCGACCAAAACTCGGATTTCGTTGAAATTTGGTAAGTAAATCAATAAATATGTTTAAAATTTATTGGCCAAAGGATTTTTTTTTTGCGCAATTAGGGAAAAAGTTACAGCAAAATGAAAATCAGATTTTTTCATTTTGCCGTAACTTAATCCCTTTACCCTGTCTCCCCTTTTTGACCTTGACTACCCCAGGCGGTCTTGGCGGATTAGTCAAAAAGGGGAGACAGGGAAAAGGGATGAGTGAAAATGGCCGCCGAAGCCAATATTTTACATCAAAATAGGGAGATTTCAAACAATTTAATCGGCACTATGGAGAATTTAACCCTAGCGAAAAAAATAGAGCATATACTATGATATGTCCTCTTTTTTTTAAGTGCAAAATTAAAAATAAATCTTAGAAGCGAATCTGTTCAGGTCTACTTTTGTAAGACGCACTCTGAACATTTAAAAGTTAAATAACGTAATTAAATTTAAAAATTTTGAAACAAAAAAATACCATTAAAAAGAGCGTGAAAAACTGAATAAGACGTATTTATTCAAAAATCAATAGAGAAATAAAAACTAGTCTTAAATAAATAAAAATGAAAACACGGAAAAAATCCTAAGTTACGGCAAAATGAAAAAATCTTATTTTCATTTTGCTGTAACTTTTTCCCTAATTGCGCAAAAAAAAAATCCTTTGGCTAATAAATTTTAAACATATTTATTGATTCACTTACCAAATTTCAACGAAATCCGAGTTTTAGTCGCGCATCGGATTTGTCAAATCCGAGCTATTGTTTGTGAATGGTTTGTTGTTCATCCCCTTGTAGCAGACGAATTTCTGGCAGCAAACGAAATTCTTCGGCTAAAAGAGACGAGCAACTTACAAACAAAAATAAAATAAAAATAAATTAAATAGAACTGGAGCTAGAAAAAAATATTGGGAAATGAAAAGATGAATAGGGTACCCACTGCTAGGAAGAAAAGGGGGAAATCTAAATTATAGTTATAAAAACTTAATTTTTAACATGAAGAAGATGGTTTCTCCATAAGACGCTGCAGCCGCAGCAGACCAACTTGGACACAAATGAGATTTTCGCATTTGTGGAAAACGCGCAACGCAGGATGTTTTACTGCTCTATAAATTGAATTTTGCAATTTAAACGATATCAATCTGCATTTTAGTTCTCTCCTGATAATTTTATCGAGAATACAGCGGAAACAAAGGTCATTTAAGATTTAAGAAACAAAGAACTAGTAAATTCAATCGAAAGTTTTTAGCAATATCAGAATCGTAAGCAGCTGAGGTTGACGGCGACGCCATAATATGATAACGAAAGTTTCAATTAGAATTACACTAATAGGCCACGCGACAAAGAGATTGATAGAATATTTGAACAATAGCAGACTAGCCTATTCAATGAGAACTCTGGAAATGTGAATGCAGTAACTGCTAAACAGTACCCCAAAATCTGCTTTAGAATTTGT
The DNA here is from genome assembly GCF_020631705.1 of Daphnia magna. Classification (NCBI taxonomy): domain Eukaryota; kingdom Metazoa; phylum Arthropoda; class Branchiopoda; order Diplostraca; family Daphniidae; genus Daphnia; species Daphnia magna. The sequence continues at coordinate 8,162,020 of NC_059182.1, forward strand.
ATTCTTTTATTCGATTTTAGTAGCGCTCGGCCCCGCACCAATCGGGGAACTTTTTAGTCGATCCGGTGCGGGGATAATCTTAATCGGGGAAGCGAAGCGATTTCGGTGCTCGGTGCGGTGATATCGGTGATCGGTGCCTTCCCCGATTATAAATGAATAGTGATCTAAATTGTTAGTTTCCCTGCGGCCAACAAGAATAAAATGTGACCTTAGTCACGTGATTCTCGTTGGCCTATCAGAACTCAAGGTCACTGGTAAGACTAACCCCTTATGGCTGAAGCGGTGCTATCGGTGCAGCACCGATTATAGCACCGTTCCGCACCGAAAAAAGAAATCCCCGCACCGAACTTCCCGGATTCATTTTGATCGGGGAAGCTTAGCGGTGTCCCCGATTAGAATGTGATCGGGGCCGAGCCCTAAATTTTAGTAGCTTTTTAAAATATTTCGAATAAAGAATACAAATAGAATAAAACTTTAAATTATTCGAGGATAAAAAATACGAATAAATAAAATGAAAAAATTATTCGAAAATAAAGATAAAGATTTATTCGAATTCGTATTTTAAAATACATTTTTATTCGAAAGAACTTTATTCGAAGGAACACTGTCACAAACGTAACGGTTAATTTTACAATCATGCGGAAAAGGAACTATTCAGCAGCCAAAGGAATAAACAAGAGACTAACATTTAAAAAAGGGATATCCACGTAAAAACACCAACATCTTAAAATAACCTACTAATATCTCAATTTTAAACGTAAAGTGGTTCCAAAATGCCTAACCATGCTTTGTGAGCAGATTAATTTTGACGGGAAACAGAGCCATAAGAAACTTAGTTTTAAAACAGAAAAAAACAAAAAAACAAAAACAAAAACTAAAAAATTAAACAAACATCAAATGATTTATGGAACTCGTGGATAATTCATCGTTGTTGAATATGGGCCGTGGTCCTTGGGTGGTGCCAATCTTACTCGGAGACACATTATACTACCACTTGGTCGGCTCCGTCTTCTAGAAGATAGTGCTAATGTACATTTTTTTTAACAGTCACATCTTAAGTTCAATTTTCAATTATTATGGCTACCTTTCGGAGTTCCGGCCAGTTGTTTCCTCAACTCTCTCATTTTTCTTTTCAATCGCATGAAAATACACCTTTGTTTTTGTTTACCTACAATTCACGTGGAAATCGTTAAATTGAAGACAGTTTTTCTGACACATGATAGTCGATTTCAGATGGAACTCGAAATTTGAATTAACTGTTTTACGCTGACTGCTACTTGATGAGGTCGACGGCGTTGGCAATATTATTGAACGACGTTCATCAGGAGCAGCGAGGTGTAAACTCTCACGGACGGCAAAACATCTTCCAGCAGAACGAATGTCATAATCTATGACTGATATTTTAAAGTAAGACGGTTAGTCAATCTATCAAAGATGATTATCTTTTCATACACTTGTACTTTCAGCTGTGTCCGGCCAACCGGAAGTAGAGGGGACGAATAAACAACCCTGTTTCTCCGTTTCGGTGTATTCTAGTGGAGAATTTGGGATTACCTTTACGTTGGTGCGGATTTGGCACTGCTGAGTGCAAAATTTGTCAAGGTCTTCAGAAGTGAAAAATGATGAAATTGTTACACCATCAATTTCATCAATCTGACGAAGGGTTTCACATTCAATACTTGAAAAGTCCCCAATGAATATTTCACTAAGCAATGACCCTGGAAAACGAAAACGTAAGTTACTGAATATTATTGGGGAAAAGATATTTCTTAGAAATAAATTTAATTAAAAATAGTTAATATTCAAGTACTCGTGGGTTTTGTCTTCTTAATGGGCGGCATAACGATGCAAGGAAAATTGCTAGCCGAAGAACAATACCGATGAAGCCTAGCTTTTCGTAGAGTAGACTTCCCTGAATGAACTTTCGCTCTAGCCGAATAACGAACTTCGGAATTCTTCGAGACGACCATGGAATTACAACTAAAAAAATGCGCCTCTTCTTCTTATTTGGATGCGAAAGGTAACATTCCAGCACATTTTCCAGCAGGATTAATGCCAGAAACCAACGGAATATAGAAGTAAAATTCAGTTAATATAATAAATCTATCACTGTGAAGTAAAAGATTCAGGCAAATTTTAACATACCCGTGGTTTTGACTGTGTGCTGCAACACAGAGGTATTCGGGATGGATGAAGGACTGCAAATCTTGGCTTCATTGACTTCTAGGGGAAGGTTTGGGAAGATTTTCATGTTTCCGTTCATTTGGAAATGTTGGGAGCAAAAGTTGTTAAGGTCTTCAGCAGTGAAAAACGACGAAATTGTAAAACCATCAATTTCATCTACCTGACGTCCGGTTTTACATTCCAAGCCCCGAATATCATTAAGGTATTTTCCACTGCAACTTAATGCTACTGCAAAATGATATCATTGGTGGTGTAAACGATAAGAAAAGAGAAAGAGAGAAAAATTGGAAAAAAAAAAATTGCTGATACTTTTGGATTTTGTCTTCCTGGTACGTCGTCTACCCGGAAAGGGGGAGTCGCTTACGAAGGTGCAATACCGATGAGCCCGAGCTTTCCGCCAAGGAGGCTTACGCAATTTAGTTTTGATTTCGGTCAAACAACGAGAATTAGGAGATACGGCCGTAGAACTAACACTAAGAACAGATGTTTGTTCTTCCAATCCTGCGTTTTTTTCGGGGTCAGTAATCTCGGGAGTAGGAAGAGTTAAATCTTCTGGCACAAAATGATTTTTCGGAGAAAGACAAGAAGCAAAGGCCTCCTTGTCATCTTCATCGAAACGAAGCAAAGGTGGAGGCGACGAATTTGATGATTCGTCTTCAGAAAAACTAACGCACTCATATGACCATATCTGCGTGCTTACATTAAGTTTTAATTTGCGTTTGCGGCTTGTGAGGTTCTGCGGATTTCCTAAGGTCGAGAAAAACTGCTCTTAAAAGAACATATGAAGGATTCAACTAGATCACTATGTTATATACCACATTCACCATGATCTAAAAAAAGATTTGGCATATCAGGATCAACATCGAACACTGACAAGGAAGCACAGGATGGTGGGTCACAAGAAGTAATATTCTCCTTTTTTCTGTTTTCCTCCATTTTGTTTTTGATCTTTGATTTAGAATTTCCTAACTCGTTTTCAGGTAAAACTCCAAACTTAAACACAAATGATAAAAATATGTTAACGCAAGCTAAATATATTCAGGAATAGGATGGTAACCCACCTTTTTTCCATGGAAGTATGGCCCAAGGTGCTGGGTAGGAATAGTATCTTTTCTTAAATACCAGACATTGTTCAGTGATTTCAGGCACTCACTGCCAAAATGTATGGAGCAAACAAACAGAATACATGGAGGAACAGAAGTAGGAATGCTGCAATAGAAAGATTAATAAGTTGTAACATACTTATTTCCCATTCTAGTTTAGAAATTGATCAACCAAAAGAGGTATGGGCCAAGCTGTGAAGATATACCAAGCTGAAGTTGAAACCCACAGATGTAACACTGTCGAGCCATGCTTATAATATTACCATAAATACCTCACTTCATAAGACAATAATACCTACCTTGAAAGGAAGTCAACTTGGGAGAGCAAGTGTTATGACAATATGCAATTTATGCATGGAACTAGCTTGCTAGCGCAAGGCCTACTTAATGCTTAAGGCCTGTAAACTCGAATACCTCCTCTGGCGGGTAGGCGTTCCCTAGTAAGAGCCAATCAGACAAAAAAAAACAAGGGCTACGACGATACCATCTGGCGCTCGCAATTATAGCCTCGTTGAAAAACACCCCCAAAAAACTTAAACACTTGTTATAGTTACATAATAGTTACATAAATACATAAATAAAGATTTAAAAAAAGGAAATCAAGTTTTTGAAATGGAAAATGTGCTAGCTTGACAGCAATATGGCAATTGAGTTGTTAAAAACAAAAAAGTAGTATGTTAAAAAAATATAAGTTTTATTATCATATAGACCAGTTTCGGATGCTGCGTTGCAAACTTTAAAAAAATCCAGGGGGGTTTCGATTGCAGGGGGAGATAGGAAAAAAGGGGGTTTTTGATTTATTTACCCTAGTAATACTTTTCCAATTCAGGAAATGTTCTAGAATACTACACTTTAAGACATTCTGCGTCTTCTCCAGTCTTTATAAATAATTAATCATCCCTAGTTTATCCATTATCCCCATATCCACATTTGAATCACCCATGTTTACATATTTTCTTGATACTAGAAACGCAAAATATACTAAACAGCATCCCTAGCCTTTTACTTGAATTAATTTTCATGGATAAACTAGGGATGATTAATTATTTATAAAGACTGGAGAAGACGCAGAATGTCTTAAAGTGTAGTATTCTAGAACATTTCCTGAATTGGAAAAGTATTACTACCTAGCCTTTTACTTGAATTAATTTTCATGGAAAACTAGGGATGATTAATTATTTATAAAGACTGGAGAAGACGCAGAATGTCTTAAAGTGTAGTATTCTAGAACATTTCCTGAATTGGAAAAGTATTACTACCTAGCCTTTTACTTGAATTAATTTTCATGGATAAACTAGGGATGATTAATTATTTATAAAGACTGGAGAAGACGCAGAATGTCTTAAAGTGTAGTATTCTAGGACATTTTCCTGAATTGGAAAAGTATTACTAGGGTAAATAAATCAAAAACCCCCTTTTTTCCTATCTCCCCCTGCAATCGAAACCCCCCTGGATTTTTTTAAATTTTGCAACGCAGCATCCGAAACTGGTCTATTATTGAAAAATTTTCTTCTTGTTCTTGTAGTTGTAAAATTAATTATTTAGACAAAAAATCTATAAACGGATTAAACATTTTCACTTAGAGGTAAAATAAAAAATTTATAAAATTTTACTCACATCGATAACATGAGATAAAATAGACTTGAACCGTCATACTCATATCTACATATCTCCAGACAGAGTCCTTAACCACCATCCCAATAGAGCAGTAAAACATCCTGCGTTGCGCGTTTTCCACAAATGCGAAAATCTCATTTGTGTACAAGTTGGTCTGCTGCGGCTGCAGCTTCTTATGGAGAAACCATCTTCTTCACGTTAAAAATTAAGTTTTCATAACTATAATTTAGATTTTCCCCTTTTCTTCCTAGCAGTGGGTACCCTATTCATCTTTTCATTTCCCAATATTTTTTTCTAGCTCCAGTTCTATCTACTTTATTTTTATTTTATTTTTGTTTGTAAGTTGCTCGTCTCTTTTAGCCGAAGAATTTCGTTTGCTGCCAGAAATTCGTCTGCTACAAGGGGATGAACAACAAACCATTCACAAACAATAGCTAAATAAAAATAAACCAGATAGAACTAGGACTAGAAAAAAAATTGGGAAATGAAAAAATGAATAGGGTACCCTCTGCTAGGAAGTAAAGGGGGAAAATCTTAATTATATTTATGAAAACTTATTTTTTAACACGAAGAAGTTGGTTTCTCCATAAGACGCTGCAGCCGCAGCAGACCAACTTGGACACAAATGAGATTTTCGCATTTGTGGAGAACGTGCAACGTAGGATGTTTTACTGCTCTATACCGAAACAAATTAGATTTTAATGGTGAAATGTAATGATGAAAATATTACTTAGTGGACACAAATCTTTTTCAAAGAGGTGATTTTTTACATTTACTGGAATTCTTTACAAAAAGTTAAGGATTCGAAGATACTCTTAATTAAAAAAAAGGGAACCCTATTTTTTTAAAATCTTATATATAGGTTTTCGAAGCAGTAGCAGTAGCGTGCGCCAGATGGTGTCGTCGTAACCATTGTTTTTCCTCTGATTAGTTGTTGCCAGGTAACGAGTCACTGCCATAGGAGGTATTCGAGTTTACAGGCCTTAAGCATTAAGTAGGCCTTGGATAGCGTCGCCAGTGGTGCCACTTTGAAAATAGGGAAAACCTGAAAACCAGCGTCTTGGAAACCTGAGGCTAGGGCTCGGCCCCGGTTCTCGAAAACTCGGTTTACCCGCGGTTCGTCGCGGCCAAAAAAAGTCGCCCATGAGAGATCCGGGTAGGCTATTTGCTAAAATGGGTAGTTTGGGTAGGATTTGGTGGGTAAGCCGGGTCTACCCACCACCATCTTGGAAAATGGCGGCCCCGACAGCGCCAAGTTTAAAAAGGTTGACGCCATCGTCTGGCTGGGAGATGAATGAAGAGCGCTGTTCTATTTCTTTTGTTTTTTTTCTGATAGGTGGATCTATGTATAAACAAGGCCTACTTAATGCTTAAGGCCTGTAAACTCGTATACCTCCTATGGCGGTGACGCGTTACCTGGCAACAACCAATCAGAGGAAAAACAAGGGTTACGACGACATCATCTGGCGCTCGCTACTGCTACTGCTTCGAAAACCTAAATACAACATTAAGCAAAAACAGGGTTTCCTTGTACTAGGGGCCCTCACTCCGTTCAGGAAGTTCCCGATAGGATACGGCCTGGTCGCCAATTTGCCATAATATCTCGGAAACCGTTTGCTCTTCCGGCAAAACAGACTCCGTATACATGTCCTGGGTCAATCCAGCCGAAGTCACCGAATCGTTGGCGCGCACATATTTTAGAATTTAGCGAAATTTGGACAGTAGGTTTATACTGTCTTAAATAACTAATTTTCCAAATTTCATCCATTTTGGACGATTAGTTTTTAAAATACGGCGAAATGAAAATTGGTTTTTTTCATTTTGCCGTAGTCCACTTTTCCCATGCGTTTTTTGTTTTTCTTAATTTGTAGACCCATTGTTTGATAATCTAATTTTTTAAAATAAATATTATTAATCAGATTTTCAAGGGCTATCTTTTGGTTTAATTTTTTTTAATATTTAGTTTAAGGTTACTAATTTAAGGACAAAGTTTTGATACCCTCCCCTCTTTAAAAATCAATATCTTCCCCGGCTGCGAAAATTTCCATAAGCCGTTTTCATAATTGTATAGAGTAGATATTGATTTATACTATATATAAAAATAAGAGATGTGTTTATCTCTCATTTGTTCGATTTAATTATTCTAATTTTAAGGTTTTTGACAAAAAATAGCTTTTTTCCGTCCCTTTCGACCTTGAGGGGCGGAGCTTCATCTCTTTCCTTTCGCCGCTCTCAACCCCTTTATTCCCCTAGGCTAACGAGGGGAGCTTTCCTCTTCGCGACTTTCAAAACCGTTTAAGATAGCTGCAGCTTAAAATGCTAAACAAATAAACCCATTAAATGTGAAATGTAAACGATATTAATTGATGTGTGAATTTGGAAGTCTGACAGTGTATTATGACATCATAGCGCTGTATATTTTTTCGATTTCCTTTCTTTCAGAAAGATTAATTTGAAAGTTTCTTCCAGATCTTGATTTACTTTTCGTTTTAATAATTGATTGTAATTGTTAATTGTAAGTTTTTACAATTTTCATTACATGAAAAATATTAACAAAAGCAATATCTTTGTTAGATGACATAAAACCTCTTTTTTGAGCCTCAAAACCATCTGGTTTGAGAAACTCAATTTTTAAATCACAATCAACATCAATTTTTTCAATAATTTCACCAATATACCACAACCCATCAAAATCATACACACATGCTGTTTTCGAACCAATTACACAATTATTATATTCAACATAATTTGTGGTTTGAGCGAGTTGGGAATTTACAGTAAATATCACGATATAATAGGAAAGGTACACTCTCGCGCTATCCCAGTCTCTTGGAAGAAACGGTGGGTGTTCAGTAAAGGGTCCCAAGATTCCCCGCCAGGTTCGCTTGTATAGGAGGCCCCTCGCCTTTCGGAGGTATAGCAAAAATTGGGGTTTTTCGTTCGTTATCTATATAATTACCAATCAATGTGTCCAGAAATTGATTTCATTTAAGCTTAATTTAATTCCCTATCCTTAAATACCTAATTCATCTAGATTAGGCAATTATTTATATGTTAAATTTGTGATTGAAATTCACAATTTTTTGAAATTTGCGCCTTTCGCAACATTGCCTATTTCATTATATTAAACACGTTTGTCTTCTCTCTAGTGCAGCAACTTTTACACCTTTGTTAAAAATGGATATATTTAATAAATATTGACGAATTCTATTTATAATGAATTCTGCACTAGAGAGAAGCACTATAATTTTGTACTATAATTTTGTGAGAAATCACCCTGTAGGATACACTCATTTTCAAACAATCTAGCCTTCAACTCTTTACAGTATTTCCCTTACTCATTTGAAATTAAATGATGACTAGTAAGGGCATCAATTTTTTTAGCAAGTTCTTCTACAAAATCATTATTCCGCAACTCTTTTTGTACAAGCATAGAACGGTCTGTGGTTTCCCATTGATTAAACTTAATAACATGAATGTTTGCGACAATGCTTGTTAAAAGGGTTTTAAGTGGTTCCGTACCGGGACATCTTGGACAACGCTTCAACATACATTCTTGATTGGAAATGTCACAAACAACTTTATCCATCAACAACAGTTTTTCTTTGTTGCTGCCGTAAATTGTGTCGACCATTAAATGAACATTCTGATGTTTCTCACAAACGAAAACATTGTGCGAGCCGCTAGAACCCACCTCAATAACATTACAGGGTCTCAGCATGAAAAATGTTGAACGTCCACAGGATTTTAAGCATAAGGTACGCTCACAGCATTCTTTATACTTTACGTAAAGTTCGTTTATGTTCATTAGAAGTAATCGTTTTTGCACTTTTTGTTTCTTTTCACCTTCTCTTGTACGAACAGAAACGTAGTCTTTCATTCCAGGTAGTTGTCTTGAATTTTCGTCACACAAGTAAAAGTCACGCACAATTTCTTTTTCATCTTCCGTTATTGGTCGACCTTGCTTTTTATCTGGTTTCGCTAGCAGTCCTTTTTCCCTTTTCAATATTGCTGATCTTCTTACTTGATGTTTTGATACGCCAAAGAAGGTAGATATTTGTTGCTGGCTCCACGAAATTGGTGCAAGGGTTAAAAGAGAAATGATCTCAATTGAAGACTCCGGTCTCATTTTCAGGTCTTGACATCTTTTCTTTATGCCATCCATGAGATTTTTATAATCAGACGATGTAAAATCCCAATTGCCAATGGTGGATTTCGAACGAAGTAACAGAATCTTTACCTATTATAGGTTCGTGAAGTTGTAGAAAAGAATCTTTAACTTTTTCTGCCTTTTTAAGAATCACATCTGCTTGCCTTTCTTTTGATCTTTTGGGATCAACGTTGACGGGTATTACTTGTAGCGTAGATGTAACTTGATTAGATAGAGACATGGGTCTCATTAGTGAAAAAACCTCGTTTTCATCACTAAATACGTTCGCAAATGCTTCTTCCATGTCCTCTAACTCGGACTCTGATGTGTTTGATTTCTTCACAATTTCCTTGTTTTTCAATTTCACCAACTGTTTAATGCATTTGGTACATAGTTTTTGTCCAGAATAAACATGCAGATCAGACCGATTACACTTTATAGCCTCACATAATTCAAGAGAAATTGATCTTTTTCCAGCCTTGGGAAGATTTCGAGATTTAACACGTCGACGCTATGAATATGTAATGGATTTGAGCACTTTGATGATTGTTTGAATTATGAGAAATGTAATGAGAACGCCACTAAAGGATGTCTACACATCGAGGGAATTGTCGTCATGTTAGTTCTGTAACAAATGGTTTTTCTTGCATTTTCACTTAAGCTACCAATAGATTTGATAGAGAAATTCACTGGCGCAAAAGTTGAAAGAAAGAACTCGTCCTGAAGAAAAATGCCAACTGAGCACTTGTTCGAACTGTTCAATGACATTTTTCGTAATGAATCCGTAACACTATGATCTAGAAATTAAACTGAGTGCTTGAAAGTCGCGCGGAGAGGAAAGCTCCCCTCGTTAGCCGAGGGGAATAAAGGGGTTGAGAGCGGCGAAAGGAAAGAGATGAAGCTCCGCCCCTCAAGGTCGAAAGGGACGGAAAAAACGCTATTTTTTGTCAAAAACCTTAAAATTAGAATAATTAAATCAAACAAACGAGAGATAACACATCTCTCATTTTTAAATATAGTATAAATCAATATCTACTCTATACAATTATGAAAACGGCTTATGAAAATTTTCGCAGCCGGGGAAGATATTGATTTTTAAAGAAGGGAGGGTATCAAAACTTTGTCCTTCAATTAGTAACCTTAAACTAAATATTAAAAAAAAAATTAAACCAAAAGATAGCCCGTGAAAATCTGATTAATAATATTGTATTTTTAAAAATTAGATTATCAAACAATGGGTCTACAAATTTAGGAAATTTAAAACGCACGGGAAAAGTGGACTACGGCAAAATGAAAAAAACCAATTTTCATTTCGCCGTATTTTAAAAACTAATCGTCCAAAATGGACGAAATGTAGAAAATTAGTTATTTAGGACAATATAAACCTACTATCCAAATTTCGCTAAATTCTAAAATATGTGCGCGCCAATGATTCGGTGACTTCGGCTGGATTGACCCTGCCCTACTAGCACCCGTACGTCCATAGGACGTTTCAAAGCCGTCCGCTCCGTTCGGGCTGGATATCCGTAGCGGATGTTATTTTTGATGTTTTTTGACGTCAAAATGTCCTCTCCGATGGACATCCAAACGTGGCCTCCGATTGTCGTCCAAATAAGAACATCCGTTGGATGTTTTCCCCTGGTCCATTACCGTATCAAAAATGGTTCCTTAAATGTACTTGTTTTGGAAATTCATACCAACCAATAAATTTGAATATTAATAGAGCAAAGAAATGTTTTAAATGATTTTTTATTGATTAAGAACTTGACACAGTACATGATTGAAAACAAACAACATCTAAATTTCTAGGCTGCAGTCGGATCCTTAGTTGATGGACGAAACGCGAAACTCATTGCTTAAATCGGCACTCGTCTATTCAAGATTATTCCATCCAGGTTGAGCTTTATTGCAAAGTGTCTGTGATGGAAAGAAAACACAGATCTCAATATAGAAAATTTTATTTTTTAAATGTAAATCATACCTTGATTTAGACTGAAATTGTCCCTCTTTGTTAATCTTGATTAACACTTTAAAATTGGAGGGTTTCTCCGAGTACTCCAGGTTGAATTCTTGAATTATACGGTAATTCTCAATTGTTGCCAACCAATGGGAGTTGATTCTCTCTCACTGTCGTTCAAGAGCTCTAAAACAAAATAAAAACAGATAAAAATTGTTGAAGGCTGAAGGGAAATTTGAGACATTTACCTTTAACATACTCTACTCACTGTCCGGGGAAGTGCCAGGACGGTTTAAGGTGCTGTCAGTTTCACATTCATTCGATATCAACTTTTCAGTCGCACATCGTTTTCGATACTTCTCTGGCATTCCTTTCATTATCTTCTTTGTTTCTGTTTCCAATTCGAAGTTATTGGATTTGCGGGATGTCGTTCGCACTAAGAATTATTCTAACAAGAAATAATATTTTTTTAAAGAAGTATTGAAGGGAATATTGTAAAAATTAAACAGAAAACTTACCAAACACGGCTTTGGTAACAATGGACTGCTTCAGACCCTGCTTTTGAAGTGATCACTTTTTTATCTTACCCTCCCAATTAACGGAAGCCATCACCTTTATGGAGAAAACCCTATCACGTTTCAAGGCATCTCTAATGGATGCTCCTCCCAAGGAACGAATCATCCCAACCTAATTAGACAAAACGTGGTAATTGAAGAAACAATGAAATATATTTGTTTTAACTTACTAACTGAAAATAAAGATCTGGGTCACGTAAAGATTCCTCCAAAGCTTGTATTTCTTCAATTTCTTGCAGAGGTTCTAGAAGGAACTCTGGATTAGCTAGTGTTTCTGCTACTGGCTGTCGATGGCTTTCCATCTTTGATTCCATAACGACGAGTTTCGCCATCATGTTTTAAATAAATTCCTGTAGTTTAAGGACTTATCTTACCAACTTCCCAATCAATGCTACAGAACCTTAAAGTTTAAATAAATGAAAGAATGTACGTTAGAAAGTAGACATTAACGACGAAAGCTTAAAATGAAGTCAAGAAATTACCGTCAGTCAAGGTGTTTGATTGATTCCTCTGATTTCCCAAAAAAACATTACGCGTACTACCGTTAGGCATTTCTACTAAACAGAGGATTTTAACATTTATTTTCGTAAACATACCAACAAACTAAACATACTACCTTCGCTCAAGATGTTTGATTGATTCGGTACCGCAACACTCATCCGCTGATTTCCAATCGTGCCGGAATAGGGCATTTCTAACACAAATTAAAGTAACTACAGATTACCATTGTGATAAAAAAATTTGTAAATACTGACCTTGTGAATACAAGTTGTTGTAGGAAACTGGTGAATTGTCATCCGTAGAATTAACAGTAATTTCCCCTCTCATATGCTGCGAGACTTCCTCAAAAGAGTTACTGCAACTTTGCTGAACTTCAAAAGGTGTCATTGGCAGTGCAGCAGGAACACCACCAACAGAATTCCTTAATAGGCTAACTGGAACCGTTGGAATCACAATTGCTTCTGTCTGAGTGGGCCCAGATCCACCAGGGTCATCAACAGAATTATTGCATCTCCACTGAACTGCAAGTGGTGCTGTTGGGCGTACAGCAGGAACACCACCATCAACAGAATTCCTTAATAAGCTACCTGGAATTGTTGGAATCACAATTGTTTCTGGCTGGGTGGGTCCATATACACCAACGCTTTCATCATCAGGCAAGAATCTTTTATTCGGCCTCTTGTGTCTCTTTCCTTTTCCCAATGACGTGTTAGGTTGACTGGCATCATCTTCACCCTCAGTATTAATGTCTGATTGAATTGAAGCAATGTGCTCCTGTGAACGAGCAGATTCATATGAATCTGAGGAAATGTAAACAAAATTTGAAAAACGACACAATATGAAACTGTAAATTGTTATACCATATTCCTTTCTGACGATACAAGGATAAACATACCAACATGGTTTTGGTACTTCACGTTTCTTTGATGAAATGTGCCCAGAAATTTTAGGATACCAACATTTTGAAGAATTGTCATCAGCCTGCAAGATCCAAATGTCTGGCACAACAGTAACATGGCAATAATTGTTTCCATCAATTAAATCGACAATAAAAAATTTTCCGGTTAAGCCCTGCAAATATAACATTCTCGTTACTTTGTATAATTGATTATTTAATGCATTATTTACTGGAATACAGGACGCTAATTTTACTTACAATTGATGACGCCATGATGATGAAGATTTATGGAGATTAAATTTATGGACCACACGAGATTCTTCTTCATAAACTGTCAAGCCACGGTAAAAGGAAGTACCCTACACCTTTGCCAGTATGGAGCAATTTTTCTACTTTACATGTTCACGTTTAAATAATAATATAACCATGGAAATTGAGAACTCTCGATACAACATTAAACTATTAAAATGATTTTAATTTAATAATGTTGTATTCAATAATTCATTGTCTTAATATTAATTTTTTTTTTATATTAGCCAAAACCTTTGATCCGATAAAAATGGCAACATCTGCTACGTGTCAGTCTGTCAGGCAGTCAGTCTGTTCTATCAACTTTTAAAAAGTTTGATTGCTTTCACGAATGATTTAATGTGATTTGTTTATTTTTTTCCTCATTTTCCTTGATAATAAGTAAGTTTTTGTTTTACTGTTTGTTAACTCTCGTATATCTATTTACGATTTATTACGTCTTTTAATCCTTGTAAAAGTAAGGTTATTATGTGGAGTCAACCATCAGAAAGAAATGGCAAAGTACGTAAAACTATGGATGTTGTTGGCCCTCGGCAAAAACGCCGAAGGTTAAATTTGGCCTACAATCAATTTGTAAATGATGCAAAAATGGAAGAAGTAAATATTGTAGGCGGGTAAGTGTAAACAGATGATAGCATATACATTCAATGTTGTTTAAGATTATCGTTACTAATTTCTTAATTCACAGACAGTCTGGTTACACACAAGTGGGAACTGCTGGTATTCAAGTGCCGTTAACCAAATTTCAAGCTAACAACCTCAACATAGATTCACTGCTGACTTCAACATTGTCAACAAATCCGCTCTTCAATTTGGGATCTTCTTTGAGTAATTATATCTTTATTCACTAACAATATTTCAACTCAATTACGAAGCTAATATATTGAATATCTTACAGATATTACAAATTTTTCAAATGAGGAACCAAATTCGGATGATGAGATGGAATATGTTATTTCAAGTGATTCTGATGATTGTGGCAGTGATTTGGAGGAGGAATTTGATGATGATTCTTTCGACTGGCCACTCAGCGATGAAAATGCCGAAAACGGAGATGATGACGATGTATCACCCGATACCGAAGAATTTCAAAATGATGTCAAGCAAAGCCTAGTGCAATGGGTAGTGGAATGCAACATACCTCGATGCCACGTTAACAATTTATTGAAAAGCCTACATAATGATGCTAAGCTAACGTAATATCGAAGTGATAGTATTTTACTGGTGGCATGTCAATTAATTTTATTATTTTAATAGGTTTCTACCTATTGATTCAAGAACGCTATTGTCCTCCAGAAGAGGAAAAATTCAATTAATTGACATGCCACCAGGGAAATACCAGCACTTCGATATTGCAGCTGCACTATTGAATATCCTTTCTGCGATGGCGGAACATGGAAAAGAATTGCCAGATGTACTGTACATTCTCATAAACATAGATGGAATCCCATTATCCAAAAGCAGCTTAAGCGACTTTTGGCCTATTCTTATTAAAGTTCTAGGTTAGTTATTGGTTGTGGATGTAATTTTTTTTTCGTGTTAATAAAACAGTTATAATATATATGTAATTTTTTTTTGCATATATAATACATTAGGATGGGATGAAATTGTAGTTGGTGGGATTTATCACGGTGCAAAGAAACCAGCTGACATCAATCAATATTTAGCCCGTTTCAGAGACGACATTCTTCGACTTCGGGCTACGGGATTAGAATTCCGTGGGAAAAAAGTCGAAGTGGTCCTTACGGCAATTTGCTGCGACACCCCTGCCACAACATTCGTCATGAGCATCGCCACTCACAACGCATATTACGGTTGCAGAAAATGTACCACAAGAGGTACATGGGTAGGAAACATTATAACTAGTTCTAGTCAAGCAAAAACTGCGGGTAGAGTAACATACTCCGAACTAGATGCCCCGCTTCGAACAGACGAGTCATTTCGTACACGCGCACAACTTAAGCATCATAACAAGGATGGCAAGAAATCAATTATGGAAGAACTACTGCAGGATGTAATCGGTGATGTCGTGTTGGACTACATGCATTTAGTTTGCATAGGATTTAGAAAAAAGGAATTAAAGGAGTGGGTTTTTGGAAAGTTTGACCATCTCAGATTTTCTGTGCAAACCAGTAGGGAAATTTCTGCTTTTTTAATAGGAATTGGTGTATATATTCCTAGTGATTTTCCTAGAACTCCACGATCACTTCTTGAATTACCTCGTTGGAAAGCCACGGAGATGCGCTTAGATCTCCTATACATCTGCCCAGTTGCTTACAAACCACATTTGAATGAAGAAAGATACAACCATATGATGCTGCTCCATGTGGCAGTCAAAATTTTGGTCAACCGCGATATGTGCCAGATTTATGCGCCCTACGCGGAGTCTCTGTTGAGGCTTTACGTAACTAATTCAGGGAAACTATATTGCGCTAAATTTGTAACCTTTAACGTCCACAGCTTAATCCATTTGGCGAACGATGTTCGTAAGCATGGATGTTTAGATGATTTCAGCTCCTTTCCGTTTGAAAATAAACTCCAAAAGATGAAAAATTTGCTGCGGAGAAGTGGTAGGCCCTTACAACAAATTGTCCGACGATTGGAAGAAATTGATAATGCTAATAGAAAAAAGGGAGAAATTCTTGTAGGGTATTCAAGCTCCAATATTGCTGGACAATATAAACTTGATGACATCCATTACACCGGTCCCATTTTACCCCAATTTGCCGGTGCAGAACAATACAAAGTTCTGCGTTTTAAAAAATATGTTCTATTAACGTCTTTGGGTAATAATTGTGTGTTCCTTGACAATGAAAATGACGTGTTTGTAATTGATAATTTCATTAAACATCACGAAAGAGTTCATGTAATCGGAAGGCGGTTCATGAAGAAGGAAATATGTATACCTATCCCTTACCATCTTCTTCTTTAAATGAATTACTAGTTTCTAACTTGTCTCGTAATCTTGAATGTATTCCAATTACATCAATTAAGTGTAAGGCATTTAAAATTCCAGTTGCCATACCCAATAATGGTTCCTATTTTACTTGCCCCCTTGTAAACCACTGCCTTTTCTAATAAAATTTGCGTTTGTTTTATTTTTTTTAAATTTGTTTTATTATTTTGTCATCTGTTGGTCTTATTTTTGTTGGTTCAAGTTTGTAGCAAACACTACAACAATTGTGTAATGCTGCGCTTGTAATCAAAATGTATCGCAATATATATGTGAAAATCCGTACATATATGTATATATGGACATCCATAGAATGTCCGTAAACCGTCTGACTTTCTAAACGAGGTCTGTCCATTTTCCGGCAGTTCCGGACATCCTACGGACGGCAAATTTTGATCCATTTTACTGGGACACAAGTAAATCCAAGGCTTGACAGCCATTGGATGTATTTACTTTGACCTCCAATAAAATGGATCAAAATAGACGGTCAATGGGATGTCCGCAGCTGCCGGAAAATGGACGGACCTAGTTTGGACGGACGGACGTTCTATGGACGTCCTATGGAAGACTTGTGCTAGTAGGGTGGACGCCCTTGGTGCATACCAGGGAATTTCTTCTGAATCGCAGCAAGCTGTTAGAGATGGCTGGGTAAAATAATAATAATCCATTTGTTTGTGTGGGCTCTCACTTAAGGCTTGGGAAGGGGAGACCAAACAATAAATGGATTATTATTATTTATGTAATTGGAAATGTAGTTTTACTTGAAGATACCTTGGCCTCCATCAATACAACTTGGGTTGCGAGAGCATTAGCCATGAACTCTCTAACCCAGCCATCTCTAGGGGCGCGCGGGTATGCGCCATTGTTTGTTAGATTTCACGCATTTGGAGACAAATGCAACCGAAATTTCATGATTTTCAAGTAGAAAAACAAAAAAGGTTTTTTTTTAATCATGGAAAAAGGTCAGTGTGGCACTAACTTTTGTGTTCACGTAACCTAAAATGCCCAAGCGAAGGGAATTAAGTGTGCATCAGAGAGAAGAAATTGGAAGGTTGTGTAAAAGTTGAACATCGTTTAAGGCGATAGCTTTATTATTGAATTGTGGAGTGAGTACAGTTCAAGATACTATTGATCGCTTTAATGAAATGGGAAATAATACCAATCGACCAGGCCGTAGGCGGCAAAGTAAATTGAGCAACCGTGATAAACTGTATATTCGCAATATTTCGAAAAGGGATAGGCGAAAAACAGCAGGTGTTATAGCTGAGGAATTTAATATTACTCGAGAAATTACTGTAAGTAAAACGACTGTTAGGAGAGCGCTTCAAGAGTGTAACATGAATGAGAGAGTAGGAGCAAAAAACCCTCTACTAAGAAAAATAAATATGGTTAAGCGCTTAACTTTTGCGGAGGAACATGTTTAATCGACTAGTGCGCAACGGTCAAAGGTATTTTCGTTATACTATCTAACTACCAAGATATTATTACTATTTACTTTTTCTTAGGTATTATTTACTGACGAAAGCAAATTTTGTTTATTCGGTGATAACTGCCGGGTTTTTTTTCGTCGCATGCCCGGCGAAAGGTACCGAAAATATTGTATCATTCCCACCGTAAAACACGGTGTCGGGTCAGTTATGGTCTGGGGCGGCATTTCTGTAAATGGCGTAACAAGCTTGAAAAGAATTGAAGGAATTCTGGATTAAAAATTTTATCATAATATCCTTGTCCGCCAGGGTATTCCTGATGGCTTATCACTATTGGGGGAGGGTTTCGTGTATCAGGAGGACAACGATCCTAAGCATTCATCAAATATGTGTAGGGGATATCTTGAGCGTAAGGAATCGAAAGGTATGTTTTTTTTTCTAAAATCTTTTATATTTAACAAATTACAAGGTATAAAAAATTAATACTTATAGGAATCTTAAAACGAATGATATGGCTGCCCCAGAGCCCCGATCTAAACCCAATAGAGCAAATCTGGGATCATTTGGACCGTATGCTGCAAAAAAAAATCCCAGAACGTCAGCGCAATGTTTTAAAGAGTCTTGACAATGCATGGCATGGTATTAGAAATGATGTATTTAAAAAATACATATTTAGTATGCCTAGACGTTTCCAGGCCGTAATTGATGCAAAAGGTCGCCATACTCGCTACTGACGACGCCATTTATGTAAATGTCTACATCTGATTAAACATTTTATGTAATTTAGCAAGTGTTTTATCATTAAGTTCAGCTTTCCGCTTTTTCTTTAATGCGTGAAATCCCGCAAAGAAGGCGTATACCAACGCGCCCCTGGTGGCCGCGTGTAGAACTATTTTTCTGACGGGAAAAAAATAAGAAAATGGCACATAGCCGGCCACGAAAAAATTAATTACCCAAAAGGGATTTACGTTTAAGAATAACAAGTGACCGGAACGAGAAGATCACGTATTTTTACACATAAAAAGCCTAGTTAGCCTTTGATAGTGTTATATTTAGTATATTTTAAAAAATAAGAAAGAAGACAAATAGTGCCATAAGGAAGCACGGCGGAAAAATCCGTGTTCGGATAATTGTGCACTGATATGCCGGCTAGCGGCTAAAAGTCATAAAAATTCATAAAAAAATTTGTTTAGATACCTTAGTTTATTATTTGGTCACAAAATTATTTTCATGCACTTAGGTGGATTTTTTATTCCTTTTTTTGCAATCGCGCTAAGCGCGCTCCGTCATTTGAACCCATGCTAAAATAGTTCGAATACGCTAATTGTTCGGATACTTTTGGCTCCTACTGTACTTCGAACAAAGCAACAACAATTAAAACAAATATCATTTTTAAACACAGGGTGACCGGTAAAATTGTTTGTAACACTTTTGAATTTTTAAATTTTTTCCTGATTGCTTGGGTTTATCTTACCCTTGTTCGGGAAAATACAAAAAAAAAATTAAAAACTTTTCCAAATAGGTTGGGTATTCTAGCTGGAACACAAAGAACTAGCAAACAAGCAATTCAATGCTATACAATAATCAGAACTAACGGGAATTGCCGTTTGGTCAATTACCAGAAAAAAAGTTATTGGATGTTCTATGGATTCCACCACTACAAGAAATGGTTGTTTGTGGTAAACCACATCTTTTTCTTTCACCACAGTAGAAATGTTTTCATTTTCCCCCAGAAATATAAAATTAGTTTTACCTTATTCAATATGTCGTACAAAACCACAATACCTTTACGCAATGAAATAAATGCGTGGCTTGGAATCAAAACTGGCCTTGTTCACTTTATAAATAGCAGGAACCAGGCTCATTATCAACATCAAAGATTTCAGACGATCTAAAAAAAGAATTTTTTTAAATGGTTTGCACAAAGTAACAAATATACTTTAATACCGAAAAACTTACCATCGGAACAGTTCGGGAATTCTTCTACAGTCCTTTTTCCCAGCAATACCAAGGAATGAGAAAATTGTTCTACAAATCATTTTCTGATTGTAGTGTCCGTAATGTGCGGATACTTTGTATAAAAATCCCGTATTATCTAAGATAAAAATTGTTTAGTTGCAGAAAAACGAAATAAATATATTGGTTTCTTACAAGAGCGCCATCCACGTCCACGAATCTTGAATATTCGTTTAAGACATACGACGCAGACTTGAAGGTGTTCAAAATCTGCTTATTTTATCGTACTCGAAGGTCTTCTCCATGTACTCGTAAATTTTTCTTGGATATTCTGTGGAAGAGGACATACATACACATTTCCTTTAAATGGTTTTTAATAAACCCCCCAGCTTGTGGTCTGGGAATAGACATCGTGATTTATTTATTTCCCTACGGATGATGGATCCTGGGACCAAGACAAGGAAATGCTTTTACAATAGCAGAAGCATAGAGATGCTTAGTTTCAGTGGAGGGATAATACTGCTAAGGATTTTTTTGTTGAATATTATCCTCACAACAGCAATTCTTTCGTCGTTGTTTATAAATCTGCATTTATGTCGATGAAGCTGTTGAAGATTTCCCTTCCCATCTTGTTATTGTTGAAAATGTTGATAATATTAATGCTTTTCTTAGAAACTTTTTTTTAAACCAAATGAATGTAAGTGAAAGTCAGTTTCGAATGTAAAGAACAAAAATGATAGATGATGTTATACTGAATATATTCCCATACTAAGATAGGAAAATGCGCGCTAATTACTGCATGGTAACCTATCCTATCCTAACCTAACCTAACCTATTTTTTGAGCAACCTTTGCTGTACGAAACTTATTATTTCACAGTTTAGCGCACTTGGGAACTGCCCCCAAGGCCATGCCCGTGCTCCTTATTGGTCCGTAGACCGAGGCGGAAGTTAGTTCCTCTTTTTTCTCCGTATTTCTTTTCACTTGGGCAGTGATTTCTTTAAGTTGATGAAAGAACTTCTTTATACACAATATTATGTGTGAAAACCTTTTCCCGGTCTTGTACTGTTGTAGATTTGTTGAGCATTTTGTCTTGTTTTGCACCTTCTATGCAAACGACTTTGACTCCTTCTCTTGAAGTCGCTCTGGAAAAGGCAACGTACAATTGTCCATGGCTGAAAACAGGTTCTTGAAGAAGAATGCCAACACGATCGAACGTCTGACCTTGTGATTTGTTTATGGTTACGGCAAAGGCGAGAAGCACTGGGAATTGCAGTCTATTTAAGGTGAACGGCAGATCTGAATCTGTTGGAGACATGTTCATTTGAACACACAAAGTCCTTTATTTTTTCCAGAAGAAATTGCTGCAACGATAACGTTTTGACGGAGCTGTTTGATGACTAATCTTGTTCCGTTGCATAGTCCTCGTCTTGAGTCTATATTCTTCAGAAGCATTATTATGGCACCAACTTTGAGTTTTAACGTATGAGGTGGAATTCCAGATATTTTCAACGTGTTGAGGAATTCTGTTGGGAAATTAGCAACTTCTTCCTCATCACCTGTGATTGTGTCTATGCTCTTATAAACACACTGCTCACCAGGCATGTTTTTGATTATTGCATTGTTTATCTTCAAACATTCATCATTCTTGGGGCATAATATCGCACGGGAATTAACTTCTTCAGAGATATCTTGATCCAATAGATGCTTTGGATCACCGAACACGTGATGAATTAAAGCATTGATTCTTGGATCTTGGTCATCTCCGGTGATATTCAAAGACTTAGCATATTCTTCGGTAATCAGGAAGTCAGGAGGGATTTCAACGACATCTGAACTCAAATTTGCTGTTGTTGGTAACGTCCCATTTCCCAGTTCAATCAGCCAATTTGCGTACTCTTGACTTCCCGCCGTGGTGCGCATGTTTTCTGTTAAACGAAGGTGACGAAAGGTGGACCAACTCTCGCAGTTTTTAATGGTAGCTTCAACTACCTTAACCTGATTTCCATGTTTGACTACTGGCAAACATTGTCTAAAGTCTCCCCCGAGGAGAAGGACTTTATTTCCATAAGGCTTGTTATTCTTAGTCACTTTTTTAGTGACGTGCTTAATCGCATTGAGAGCGTGGTTGGTCATAACAGTAGCTTCGTCCTCGATGATTAGTGCGGCATCCCTTATCAATTTCGCCGAGAAGTGGTGTTCTTCTATTTTCGATCTGGTTGTTTCTGTGATGGGCGGATAAATTTTAAACTGAGAATGATAAGTGGCTCCATCAATCAACAGTGTTGAAGCGATTCCAGTTGAAGCGACAGCAATGATCTTTTTTCCTTCACCCTGAAGAACGTTGATTAGAGTATTGTAGAGAAATGTTTTCCCTGTTCCACCAGGACCATCTAAGAAGAATTGACGTGATTGAGGAGAGTTTTCATCATTGATTGCGGTCATTATTTGATCAAATGCCGCTCGTTGACCAACATTTAATTTAGCCATCATCATTTCCCCTCTCAATTTCTTTTGTCTTTGGACATTCTCATCATTTTCTTCAATTTCAGCGGAAATAAGTCTATCAATTAGTTGGAAATCAGGTATGGGTAGTTCAAAATCTTCATATTTTTCACCATTTTGCACTATCTTATCTTGAATCCATTTTAACGCTAGATTTTTGGCCACTTCTTCTCCATGCCCATTTCTTTGGTAGTCTTCAGTGAGATGCTGTAGGTTGTTATTAAAAAGAAGTTGCGCGTTCGTCGGACGACAGTGGCAACATATGTCGACAAAAAGTTGTCTTAACTGCACTGGCATTTCAAAGGCAGCGGCTTCTTCCATTACTTTTTCCCAAGCACTGTCATCAGTGAGAAGATTTCTTGCTATGGCCGCTTGCTTGAATGTGGGATACAAAACGTTGTCGACTGTTCGAAGATATTCAAAACTTGTTGCTCCTTTTACCTCAAGCAAAAGCAAGCGAAGACTGTGTCTTTCTACTTGTTTCACCCCAACAGAATAAATTCTGCCGATAACATTTATTCTCTTCTTTCTTGGCTTCCATTTACGTTGGTTGTTATGGAAGCAGAAATGATTCGGAATTTCGCGATAGTAGTACTGTCTTGCCGATTCGTGATCCTGGTTTAATTTAAACCAAGCTGTCAAAGTAGTTAATTTTGAAGCTGCATTTAACACTGCTCGATCTTCAAATCCTGCTTGGAAGTAAACAGGTTGTTCTTGAGGAAGATGAACAGCCAATCGACTTACGGCGTGAGATCGGTAACAAAGTGGGTACTTAAAAAGTCGCCAGCATGCTTCTGGAGCGCTCACGTATCTTGTGTCCAAAAACTGCTTGGTTTCATCCCACACTATTTCCTGTTGACCTTGTTGATTTTCAGCTCTGCTAATTTGAATATTTGCGCAATCATGTCCTTTGTATATATATTTAAATATATACTTGACACTTGTAATAGACGCGCAAAACTCTAAATTGACGTGAGAATTGTATTTCAGAGAGAGATAAGCATTAAAAGGAACAACCCAGCTGTTATCAACTCGAGGAGAGTTTGGCTTGTCGTTTAGAGGATACGAAATACCGGTGTCTCGTCTTCTGTAGGTTGGATATCCATTGGAATTAATGACTGTTGATGGTGAAAAAGGTTTTGGAAACGATTTCGTGCATTTACTACCATCCATGCAGGGTGAGTTTGGATTAATGGTACCACACGGACCATGAATCATGTTGCTCATGATTATTTTGTGAAGTTCTGGGTGTGTTTCTGGATCCGGAATTTCAGCTGAAATTGTCTTGTCGATTTCAGATTCAGTTGTAGGAACGTCATGTTGATCAATCCATATCAACATATGGCAATGGGGTAGGCCTCGCTTTTGAAATTCAATTACGTGAATTCTTGCAACAACAACCCCTAAAATTTGTTTTTCTTGAATATCTTTGATGAGTTCTTTTAATTTAAGTTGATAGACTCTTGCGACAACGTTAGGTCTGTTGGCTGCTACTTGATAGCTCTCGATGCTCTCCGTAATCTCTTGCCACTTTGGATTACAGGTAAATGTGAGGAAATAAGTCGGCTTTCCAAATCTACTGCAAATAGCCATTGCATCTTGATATCCTTGTTTCATCGCTCTTGGACTACCTATGAAAGACGAAGGTAAAATCACAGGTGTCCCTACAGTAATGTTGTCTCTTTCAGCTCGCGTCGTAATATAGTCCATAAGACCATTATACTGTGCGACGTGCAGATCCTTTTGATGCGTTTGAATGTAATGGATCCTGTTCGCCTCAACTTTCACGTACGCATCAACAACATATTGTTGAAACAGCGGTCCTCCGTATAAAACCGCATTAAAAATCCCTTTACGTATCGAGAGTTGACTACTATAAAACTCACACTGAGTTATTCTGGAACGCGGTCCTCTTCGGTTGACGTCATAGATTGGTACTGGAACATCAGGATCAATGTCGACTTCTGTTTCAAATTCTGGTTCCGGTACAATTTCAGTTCGCATCTGGTCTTCTTCGTCGTTTAAGTCTGCGATTCTAGATTCTTCAGCCAATAATTCTTGTTCTTCATCATGATCATGGGAAACATTATCTTGGTCTTCATTTAGATTTCTTCGTTTTAAATTTTGATCCCATCCATTGTCACCATTCGGAAAAAGCAATGGGTACGTCATGGGATCGCACATGGGTTTTTGAGTATCAATCCTAATGAAAACTTTTCCTCTCCGTGGAATTAATAGATGCCCTCGGACATCCCTGTTTTCAGGGGGTGCTCCATCAATGCTTTTAAACACAACCGCAATTTCTTTCCTGCAGGGCTATTGTATCTTCTTTCATCCTGTGTTCTTCGATCGTTATGAATAACCATCGAAATCACTAACGGAGCCCTACCTTCAACTGCTGCTTGACGGTCCTCTTCCATAGCCACTTGACGCATGTTTTTGTACATGACAGCATATGGATTAACACGACGAATGAGAGCATCTAGTTGTTCCATGAGAGCACTATCACAGCTTCTGTTTGCTGGATTATTTAATCGTTGTTCGTTCGCTTGAGCAGAATCCAGGAAATATAGTTGCGCGTACTTGAGAGCGGGAGGAACGGATGTTTCTTCATCATAGAATTGAACAGCAGTTGTATTGTGGTAAAGTTGCCCATGAATCTTGTAACAATATGGTCCTCTTCCTCGTAGATTGTCAATGGATGCTCCCAGTGATGCAAATGCGAGAGCATTGTTGTACTTTCGGGCATCTTTGATGAAACTTGCAGATTTAGGATGGCAGTTGGTAAATAACATTTGAAGCAATTCTGGGCATTCCTTAGGAGGAGGGAGAATCACCTTTCCTTTAGAACAACAAACATTAAATTTCTTGCCACTTGCCATTTCGCCTTTGAAATGAATTGCTCCGCAGAATTCACAACTCACGTCCATTTTCCCGCATGAATAAATCTTAATTTTACTTTCATCTAAGATTGGCTTCTGAGCTAATTGATGAGTCTTCTTCACCTTTGTTTGCCGATTTTGCTCCAAAATTCTTGTCGGTGACGTTGCTCTTCTTCTGTTTCGACTGGAACAATATCTGCATGTTCTTGAGCATACTTTGCTCGTCGTAAATCTTCAGTTTCTTGATCACATTGTGTCCAATCAACGCTTTCCAAACCATCCAAGAAAATTTCTGGTCCATCGTTTTCAGTTGCCGTAGATTGCTCTTCATTCGCTTCACTCGTTAATTCCGCCACCTCCTGTGTTTCTTCAATAAGACGAATTCCGTGATGAATTTCTTCTACGCTTCTTCTTGCGTGGTTTGCTTCAACTTCATTTGCTGCACGTCGATTCTGGTGGTAGTCTTTGTCAATTCTGCGTCTTTCTTCTCTCATTTCGGGAATTTCCTGTTGACGTACTTTACGTTGTCGTTTAGCCTGTTCACCCTGATTTTGGATAACTTCTTCTTGGGTTCTTGTACGTTTCCTTTCGGCGTAACGTTCCCTGCCAGCTCGCAATCTCAATTCCTTCGCTTCCGTTGTTTCTTCCTTTTTTTCGCTCTTAGTTCTGCATTTTTTTGCTTTTCTTCATCAGTCAGTTGATTTCGTTTTGGGGGCATTTTGAGGGTCAAACACTATTAAATTCCTTAATTAAATGACTTAATAACTAACACGCATGCTCCGGGTGGAACAACAACCGACCGCTATATCTGTATCCCACCACAGTTAGCCTATCGGTGATGATAGTCCTTTGCAAGATGGGTGGGGGAAGGATAGGGTTCAGGAATACTTACTTGAAATAAAAGTCCTGATAATCCGGGATGTGATATTAGACTCGATGGCGAAGAGGCGAAAGCGTCCTTCAATGGGGGTATGGTTGGTAACCCAATGGCAATTTGGTTGTGAATCCGGGAATGGTACTAAAAAAATTTGACCCATTGTTTGATTTTTAAATATTAAATAAGTATAAGTAATTGTAGTAATACAACAAAAGCTACTAACAGCCAAGGAAATGAGAACGGAAATAAAAAAAACACATTTCTAAATTGTCTCAAATTTAGGAAAATACCAAAATTTTAGAAAGCGTAAACCCTTCTGAAAAATCATTAATATGATGGCACTCCAAATAAAGTTTCTGGGAACGTATTCTTTTCAATTATTAAAGATACCCATCAATTGTCATTGGAAGGACTGCGAAGGAGATTTGTAAGGGAAACATTCAAGTTTCCTATATTTTCTACTGCGAATAAGAAATTTGGTGAAATCCTTAAGTTTCCTTCAATTTCTTCTTCGCAGTCTTGTTCGCAGTCTTTCCACTGACAATTAATAGGTACCTCTAAATTTTGAAAAGAATACGTTCCCAGAAACTTTATTTGTAGTGCAATCATGTTAATGATTTTATTAAAGTGTTTACGCTTTCCAAATTTTGATAACTTCCAAATCTGAGATACCATAAGGAAATGAGTGCTTATCTCTGACTACACATAAAAAATTCTGGGAAAATAATTTCGGCATGTGAATAGAAAATTACCTTTCTGTTTGCGGGGAAAAACTGCCAAGACCAAATAGTATTTAAAAATACTGTTTAAATTGAAAAATTGAACAGAGCAAATGAAAACTTTATCTTCTGTCATTCAACGTCAGGTGAAGTGTATTCTGCTATCAAATTAATCTTTCAATTTATATGCGACATCTGTTGAGCAGTTTGGAATCCTCTAACGGCAAAAGTGCTATTGTAGTCCGTAAGCCAGAAAATAGTAAAAATAAAATAATTAAAAAATCTTTTTTGCCATGAATATGGTTATCAATCATAGATTCCATTTTTAAATTTATTTTTAAGAGAATAGAAAATTTTCAACTGCGCGGGGACTGGCAAAGATAAGAATGAGGTCGAGGATGGCGTAATCCGATGGCTCTGTCTCACCAGACCATCTGGATTAACGCATCTTCGTTCTTCGCCTCATTGTCTTCTTTGCTTGTCCCATCGCGTAGTTAGAAATTTTTCTTCTCCTAAAACAAATTTAAACATGGAAACTGATTCAGATCTCGATGAAACAATGCTTTCCCAAATAGATTTTGACAATCTGGAAGTTTTAGATGAAGTAGGCGAGGGCGATTCCATTTTACAATTAATTAAAGAGAAAGAAGATGTTGAAAAAGCAAGTGAAGGAGAGTCAAGCAAGAATCAGAAAGAAAGTTTAGATGTAAGAACGGAAACAGAAAAGGGGAAGGGAAGTGTTGAAAAAGTTGAAGAAGAATGGGAGAGAACAGTAAAATTTACAGATGACAGAAAAGTTGTTAAGAACAAAGAAGGTGAAGAGAAAAGCAAAGAAGAAGTAGAATTATTTGAAAAGTTGCAAGCATGTAAAAGAAAGAGAATGGATGATTATGAAGAAGAAATTAAAATTGCGAAGGAGCTATTCAGGGTGCAAGAAAAGGGAAAAGAGGCGGCAAGAGCAGAAAAACTTCAAAAGCAGAAAGAAGAAGAAGAACGGAAGAAAAAATTTAAGCCAGAAGAAAAGGCGCGCATTGCGTATCAAGAGGTTCTTCTCATGCACCAACAATCTGAACATCTCGTCATTGTCGCAAATGAAGTCAGGGCTGCTGCTTCGGTAGCTTCAACAGCAGCGTTTAATTACTTGGAAAAGTAAGTTCAATTTAATGTTACCCCATGTATTATTTGTAGAGAACGGTTAAAGAATTTTCAAAATTTTCAGTACGCAGGCCAACTTCCCAAAAAAATAAGTGGAAGGACTGCAAAGAAGGATTTTCCAAATTTTCAGAACGCAGGCCAACTTCCCAAAATTGTAAGTGGAAAGACTGCGAACAACCCTGAACTCCTTCTTCGCAGTCCTTCCACTTATTTTTTTGGGAAGTTGGCCTGCGTACTGAAAATTTTGAAAATTCTTTAACCGTTCTCTACTACACTAAGAAAGAAATTAAGAAAAAAAAAACAGAAATTTAGACTAATGATTATGTATTTTTATTAGAGTTACTCAGCATGAAAAAAACTTATCTAAAAATGCTACTTACCTGAAAAAGGAGTGGAGTTATCGCCAAGCAGAGCGGGTGAGGTTGGAGAATTCCGAAAAAAATCAGGCATCAAAAATCGCCAATGAAAAGAAGAATCCGGAATAATGTATTTATGTATGGAAGTTGTCTGGCTAATCAGTAAATACATTATTTTCTTCAGAAATTGAAGCGAATTTTGAAATTTGAACTTGGTGTAATTTTTTATTTGACTGGTAGATGGCATATAAAATGTTTAATAATTTGGTTGGTAGATGGCGTTCAGAGTTATTTGCGTTGAGAAATTCCCCCTTTTTTTGGTGATGGAAAAATAGCCGCTGGCGGTTTTCACCCCTTTCCAGAGCGGCTGGACTGACCAATCACAGCGTGCTCTCGTTGTGACAGACACAGGCTCCTCCCAAAAAAGCTTGTTCTTTTATTATATATGGATATTCCATTTAAGCAATCAAATTAATAAAGGTGAAATGTAAATGCATACCTGGTTATCAGCTATTCTTGGTCAGGGGAGGACCTAATTCCTTGGTTAACAATGTCGGCATCAGCTTGCTGACTTTTGTCAACATCCCCAGTAGAGGAACAAAAACTTTTTTGTTGTTGTCGAATACATTCATTTAGACCTCTAAGCTTTAAAGATGGCCCAATCTTGAATCCAAAGCTGGTCACATCAACGTTATTCAGCAAGACCAGAGATTCCCCATCAATTTCATTGCCTCAATAAAAAAGTATCAGAAAACTATTTCGGGATTGAAATTATCACTGTTTATTTATTTATTTGCCTTTGATTAGGTCTTCACTGAACCCTTAGGTGAATTAGAAATTTCCCACCTCAGTGGAACTTCAAGTCACATCCATAATTAGTATCATGTAAAGCCCATAGTATTTCAGAGCTTCAGTATTTATAAATCAGGAAAAAAGATAAACAATAAGTACAGTTCCTTTTTGATTGTTTGATCTTACTGAGTTGCTGCAGAACATAAAAACAATGAGAGAAAAATGCTTGGTTATTATCACGAAGTATGATCAGCTGCTTGTCGCAGCTCTATGGAAGCAGGTAGTTCGTCCTATATCACGCCATGAGACCCCTGAAACAGAGCTCGGCGTAACTCACACATTCCAAAGGAGGAGCTTCAAACAAAATGACAATTTTAACGTGGGCTCTTATGGAAGAACCCGAGTTTTCAGCTTTTTTTAGCAAGAACTGGTTAAGTTCACAGTCTGAAAAAAATATATATTAATGCGCAGGATGCGGGTGCATTTTTCGGTATCTTTTCCGGCTCTGTCCTGCATTTCAAATTTTTTTAAAATTATGAATTAAATTTAGCCACAAGGCGCATCTTTTTTTCCGTTATTGGTGCAACCCAGCCCCTGCAAAACTCTGTAATAGTCTCAGTGATGGATTAAGCGAATACACTACGATGTTACTGGATGAACCACTCTGTATTCCTCAGCTGTGAGAGAACGACACAACGCCAGTAACAAACGCATAGTACAACACTTTCAGGCCTTACCCACATCTAAGGTCTACCACATCGGTCCTCGACTGCCACCTGGTGGCAGGTTAGAACACTTGAAAACTCGTTTTCGGGTTTATTTATTTTTGCACACTATCCCACGGACTGCGGAAGGTTCAACGTCTGTATTCAGTATGAACTAGGAAATAAATTAAATATAAGTTGACATAGCTCATTTTTCATGGAGTGTACAAAAATGGTACACTGCTTCTGTCATGGGTGCCCTCATTTAACCAGTAAATCCAACCCATACTCCTTTTTTATTTGGCCTAAAGAGGAGAAAATGTTTCAATTGTGGAAAAGAGCCATTTCTTTTAATGCTGAACCATTATGTACTATTATGAGAAATATATATTTTTTAAATTGTATGTCAAATGATGAAAAACATATATTTCCCGTTTTACGCTAATAATGACAAAGGGTTTTATTATTTCGTCGTCTGCATATAAAATTAAACAATCAATCTTTACAGTCCGAGGAGAAGTGTGCAAAAGCAAACAAACCCGAAAACGTAGAGTTTTCCAATCAGCTGACCAGTTGTTTACATTTTGTTTGATGAGTTTTGGCAGATTCCTGGTAGTAGCTTAGTGAAAATGTCCGGCACGGGGTGAGTTGAAACTTTTGATTTGCTGAAACTTTTTACTTTTGGCTACCATGACTCTGCCAACACTCTGGTCAGCTGATTAGAAAACTGTACTAACTTTATTAATTTACTATAATTAATTTTAGTAAATAAACTAGAAGTAATTTCTAAAAAAAATTTATGAACTAAATCTGTATTACTATGGGGCACCTAGTGTAGAAGATTTCTTTTTTTACCTACTACAAGTATATATAATATTTAAAATACTACTTTTCCTCCTATAGGCACAAGAGGACCGACATCACCGAGCCATTTGAAACTTGACAACTCAGCATCCGACACAGGCCTATAAATCTAAATCAAATAAATATTACATAAATGGATAGCCCTTTTCAAAAGCTATCCAATCCATTCATGAAAAATTTATGGAAAAATGTACACAGGAAAAAATTTTTGAAAAAGATTTCGATTTTTTACTTACGTCTATTAGGTCGAGTATATCTATAGAGCGCAAAAACTCCAAACTGGATAGCCCTCATTAAGAACTATCTATTTAAGTAAAATTTTCGATTTTGGATATATAGTTTTCCCGTGAGGAATTATTTAATTTTTTGTCAAAAAATCACTGTCGGGATTCTAATAGAAAAATGCCATTAACGAATTTAAAATATTTTGATTCCTTGTTGATTGATTGGCATTTTTCTATTAAAATCCCGTCATTGATTGCTGCCCGTTTTTTTTTTTACCTTACAGAACACTAGCGTCCCTAGTGGCTGTAAGGCAAGGTTTAGATTTTCTCTCTCCAAATGTGTAGGAAGTAAATTACAAGGGTGAGGAAAGGGTTCAAAATAAGAACATTAATAATAAAATAAATTAATAATTCTATTAAATGAAGAACGCCGCGTTTTTTGGTGCAAAAAACCTAATTTCACGGAGTTCAAAATATTTTGTTTTCTTGATGAAAAACGCGGTTTTAACGGAAAAAGCTTGTGTTCTTAATCGATGAACGAGTGTGTAGGGGCGTGGGGGTTGCTCAAAAAAAAGTCAAGTGTGAGTGATTTGAATTGATTTTTTTTCTTCTTCTGATCAGCAAAAAAGAAATTCTATCTCTAGCCGTTAAATAGTTATTTGAGTTTTAGTGACACAAGATTAATAATATCTATAGTAATATCTTACTTATTGTAAAACAGTTAAAGCCACTTCTTGGTAATCTTTCAATGTTTACTTCATCTTGACACGTTTTGATTGACCACTGAACTGCGCTGTAACTAAAGAAGCAGAGAAGCAATTGCAACTAATCATTTTCCAATGAAATAAAATACGGTAGGATCTGCTACTCCCATTCCTCACGAGATTTAAGGAAAGAAATGAATTTCCGATGAATAACATAAACCGATAAATGAAAAATTCAAGATTCATACCCGAAGAAGCTATAACCAAGATTTAAGACCAATAGAATCTAATCGTTACTGCTGACCAACAGATCTGCCTGTTAAATGGATTGGATCCATTCGAGAAACCCTCCGTACTCAGTTTCATCTCCTTCTTCTTGGTCAGGATAAATAAATTTAGAAGAAGCGCCTAGAGGTATTTGCTGCCAATTGAGACATAATTAGACATAAATTTTGACAGACTGCAAAGCTGAAGAGACTTTTCTTTGCAAAGAAAATTGCCATCATCACGGTTGTTTGTTGGTTCTCAGAAAACGGTCACTGGCATTTTTCAGTTGCGTATTCCGATTTCGGACCAACCGAAAGCATTCCGAGTCAACCTTAAGTTTGGCTGGGCGACGGAAATATAAACAGTTGACTACACTGGCAAAGTTTCCCTTTTCACTAAAGCCTTAGCATTGACAGATAGTGTCTGGGCGTTGGACGCTTCTACTTTGGCCACAGTAAAATGCGTACGTGAACCCGGTAAACTGCGTGGTTTTAGCTGTGCTATAGCCACCAAATTCCTGCACAAATCCGCAGTCCTTGCGTCAGTCCTTGTTCAATCCTCTGGTAGGTTGCTGAACCTAGCTTCTTGAAAACAAAATCTACATATGTTCCAGTGATTTTCTCCGTAAATAATAACCCATCAGTACACTTGATTTATTTGGGAAATGAATCATTATATTGAATCATGATGGGAAAATAAGTCTCAAAATAAGTGTGAAAAATAAACGATGGCTTTTGAAATAAACGTTGCCAAACTAAAACAAAATATATTTTTAATTACATTTTTTATTTCATTTTATTCATTGATGGCATTAATACATAAGATTTAAAAAATAAAAATAATACCAAACATCCTGCATTCCACAATAAAAATAAAAAGAAAAAAATATTAAAATTAACAAAATAGTTAAGTTATTCTCTAACCCTTACCTAATATGATTTTGTTTTTCTTTTTCGGTGGCTAACTGGTATTCATCCGTGCAGTTACATGTATGTTAAGTGGATGTCTAGTGGATATATCTCCCTCGTTGCCAGATGCATCTGCCACCACGTCTGTTTTATGAGATGTAATATCTCCAGACGTGGATGGCATTACATCCAGAATCAAGAGATCGCCTACTTTGAATGACACGTTTTATTGTTTGTTAAATGAAGAAACTTTTTATCAAAATTTATATTACCGTCGCCGATTGCTTCTTCCTGTGTTGCGACTTCTGGGGCCGGAACATTGACAAATACGTTTGATTTTTGTGCTTTGTGTTTGTTACGCCTTTTTTTTGTTTTTGGTTTCCTTCGGCGCTTCGTCCCCTGTTTTTATTTTTTCCAACTACACCTTTTTAATTGTCAAAACAATGAAAAACTAAAAATGAAGAAAACATGAAACTTTGAATAAACAATAAACATTCAAAATTTAACTGCAAACAGTTGGTACATGACTAAATAATAATAGATAAATTATTAAAATTGTTTTTCATTACTCACCTAGCTAACTCCATTGTCCAGGAAATTTCTGAAACACTTTTTTCATGCTCCATGCTGCTCAACTGACACTGCACTACTCAGTTTCAAAACAAGTAAAACAGAAAAAACTGAAGGTCAAAGAATTTGGCTCAAAATGGTTAATACACATGGGACGGTACAAAAAATATCACAAAAAACAAAGCCATCTAACGAAACGTTAATTCATAATGCTCATAAAAAATTTTTAGTATTTTATCGATAAAAATGTGAAAATGGTGGTTGATGGAACATCAACTTCAAGTGACTGGCCGTGAGTAAACTTGATGACATTTACGGGAAGTGGAAGAAATGCAAGAACTGCGGGAGTAGAGTTAGGATACTGCCCTTCGGAGCAATCTTTTCTAATTTATTGACTTAAAAAAATATTTCTGAAAGATTACTTCTAGTTGGGATAAAAATTTGACCCCAACACCAAAATGACGTTTTTTGACTAATTTGGTCTAAAAAATTTCAAGAACGAAGCTAGATGGCACTGAAGTAAAAATAAAAATACAGCTACCGGAAACTAGAAGAAGTGAGTTTGGTACTACACTACGGTACTTTTCTTTTTTACCGCGGCACGGTACTGGCGATAGCACCGGAGTACCTCGGCAGTTCAACCCTGGGTTACACAAAATTTCGAAGTCTAATGCTTCCAGCCATAATTGCTCGTTTTCATTTAAATACCTATTTGGTATTGGTCAAAGAGTAATTTCAGGAGAAACTTATTGGTTATCTAATAAGTTCAGACATTGTAGACGTTGTACATGACAAGCCAACGATTTACTAATATTTGTAAAATTACTAATGAACTGGGCTCTGCGTTTCATGACTTAATGAAAAGACTCGAATCGCATGCACCAATACCTGATTGGTGGATCGTGCAAACGCATCACGTCCGTGTATTGAATCAAATGATGCGTTTTGTTTATGGGCTGGACATCAGGAAAGAGTTCATCGTCAAATATTAGAGTGGCCTAACGTAATTGATGGGGCAAATGTTATATCGCAAATTTTGAGAAAAAACAAGATGAAATTGAAATGATGGTTATTCACGGTAAATTTGTTGCTTAATAAAAACACAAAGTTATTATCAGACACAAATTTTTGACTCGTACGCTGTTTTATATTATTATTACCCTGTTCCCGCAAGTTTGATTGAGAAAACCTAGGATTTGGCTTGCTTCGGAAATCATAGCGCCCATAATGGAACGATGTCACTCTTTGATTCAAAAATTCTGCAGTTATTTCATACTCTATGTCATTTATGCTTCAATGCCTGACGCAAAATACGGCCGAATTCGGGCATATTATGCATGGCATCAAGAATGATATTTCTACCTATATATAAAAAAATAGCTTGAATTCAAAGGACATGTTCCCTTGACAAATTCTGGAATCTCCTAAAAGAGCATGGTCTTCTGCATAGCGTCCTGCTTCAGTAATTGAATTCGTCATACGCAAAACAGCGGTATCCGTTGTTGAATGATTTCTTACATCAGGTCTTACTATTTCACACCAACGGCATAGTATATTAGCAGAGGGACTCCCCATCCACTTCATGCACCCCCTTGGTATCAGCACTGAATGTAACGATCGTTCCATGAACTTTAAATCCGGGACGACTGAGAATTTTACAGTGCCCACCAAACGGAACATTCCCCTCTATTTCCATGTATTCTTATGGCACTACGAGTGTCACTAAACCTCAAATAACTAATAATGGCTAGAGATGGATTCTTTTTCTTTTTTGCTGATCAGAAGAAGAATAGATCTTAAAATCACTCACACTTGACCTTTTTGTAGGAGCAATCCCCACGCCCCTAGACACTCGTTCATCGATTAAGAACACGAGATTTTCCCCCCATAACCACTGACTTAAAACCACGTTTTTCTTCAATTAAAATAAAACATTTTGAACTACGCGAAATTAATTTTTTTACACCAAAAAATGCGGTGTTCTTTATTTAATAGCACTTTTTATTTATTTCTAGAAAAAAGATTTTATTAGGAACCCTATCCTATCACTTGTAGCCTACTCTCTATGCACTTCGAAAGCGAAAATCTTACCTTCGCCTTCCGTCCCTAGGGACGCTAGTGTGCTGTTAGGTGACAAAAGTAAACACGCAGAAATCAATGTCGGAATTCTAATAGAAAAACGCCATTACCGAATTTAAAATGTATTGATTTCTTTTTGATTGATTGGTTACCATATACAAAACATTCAATGCTCTTATGGGTATTTTTAGATTGACAAATTATACAGTGAAATAATTTTGACTTCCATCATCCAGAAATTAATTTTTGACTAAAATTTTGCATTTCATAAATCGACACTTTGCGCTCTTTGACCAAAATACCAGAAGAGAAACATAATTGTTATGAGTTTCTATCATTGAAGTCCCGCATCATAGACAGAGCTTCTTTTTCTTAACCAATCACTACGTATTGAAAAAAAGTTATTCTAGATTATTATTTGATGTCGTTTACGTAGTTCTTACAAAGTTGAATCCCAACGTTGCACTTTGAATTGTGGCAACGTGGCTTTTAAAGAAATAGATCAAAATAAGACGTCTTCTGAGGGACGCGATTTATTTAAAAAAAACGACCGTGGTTTAAGCGCGTTGTTATACCGTCCTTTGGCGGTCCAGTACTGCACGTCCTAGTAAGACAGATTTAAGATGAGTTACTGCATTAAATTGTTATGTGGGTAAATTTTTATGTGGGTTAACACTCTTCCATGGCCTGGTCTTTGGCAAAGAATATTTCGATAGGAAGTCTTAGAATCTTGAACCTAATGTAAAGCATTCTTCCTCTCTGTTACGTTCGTAACGAGTACGCAGGGATTTACTCTTGAAAGAGGCAATTAAATATTCAACGAAATAGTTGTATTTCGTCCCTGCACTTGGGATTCGCACAGTTACGCAAAAAAAAGGGAACACGCGAAAAAGGAATGGAAAAATAATCCGCGAGGGGAAGCCAGCATTAAGCAAAGCGCCCTCCTATGGTCCTGTCGCTCAGACGGTTTACCCTCTACTGCCTTTTACAACAGGTAGACAAAGGCATCTGGCTAATTGACCCGCCATCTGGCAGAGACAAGCACATAATTAGGGATGGGGATATTGGCGGGAGATACAATTGTAACATTCGGCCCTTCCTGACTCGAAGTTCGCCATAAAAAAAACAAAAAAAAACGAGAACAAACAAAACAAAACACAAAAGGGAACAAGACGAGCACAACTAATTTAAACAAAAGAAAAGCAAAACAAGAACTTCGAAATTTCCACTTTTACCAACCCTCCAGAATACTATACCCTCCCTCCGCTCACGGCTCTAAAATTACCAGTTAAACGCACGTGTTAAGAACAACGAAATCACAAAACAAAACAAAACAAAAACGAAGTAAATTCAACATGAATATACATTTTCCTTAAATACTAACCCCGCTTCATACCAAAAAAAAAAACAAAAATTAAAAAAACAAAACAAAACAAAATTCATCTAATACCTTTCCCTTGGCCTGCGACTTAATAATAATAATAATAAAAAAAAAAAAAATGCAAGGAGACGATAGAGAAGGAAGATCGTGTTTAATACTGGTCAGTGAAGTCCTTCATCCATACTGGCCGTCTTGATTTGCGACCGGCTCTTGTAGTTGTTGTCCTCTCTTCTTCTTCTCTCTCATGTTCTCTTCTTTCTTCATCTTCGTTTTCTCTTTCATGAATATTAGCTATCTCTCTTAGTTGTTCTTCGTCTTCATCTGGTTCGTCTTCTATTCCTTGCTCGTCTTCATCCCACTCGTCGTCAACTCTACCATTGAAACGACGAATTTGGCATACGT
Organism: Daphnia magna; assembly: GCF_020631705.1. Classification (NCBI taxonomy): domain Eukaryota; kingdom Metazoa; phylum Arthropoda; class Branchiopoda; order Diplostraca; family Daphniidae; genus Daphnia; species Daphnia magna. The sequence goes on from NC_059182.1 coordinate 8,199,038, forward strand.
GGGCATGAAAACGCCGGAACGAATTTTTTTTTCTTACAGCGGGCAGGTCTTCTACTAAAAAGGTCGTAGCCGATACTTTTTTGACGACTTGAAACGGGCCGGTAAATTTGGGAAGGAACTTCTTTGTTAGGCCTTTCTTACGTGGCCGGCGACGGACGAGGACTAGGTCACCGGGGAGAAGTTCGAACTGAACTCTCCTGCGTTTGTCGACTCGTTCCTTTACGGCTCGTTGTTTCTTTAAAATTTATTCCCTCAAAGAAAAATTTTTTTAAATAAAAAAAAAAAAAAAAAAGGGGTTTTATATTTAACAAAAAATAAAATATATATTTTAAGGAAAAAAAAAAAGAGGGAAAAAAAAAAAAAAAAAAAAAAAAAAAAAAAATTAAAAAAAAAAAACCCCCCCCAAAAAAAAGAAAAAAAGAAGGGGAGGGAAAGGAAGGAAAAAAGAAAAAAGAAGGGGAAAAAAAAAAAAGAAAAAAAAAACCCAAAAAATTTTCCTTTTTTTTTTTTTTTTTTTATAAAAATAATAAAATAAAAAAAAAAAAAAAAAAAAAAAAAAAAAAAAAAAAAAAAAAAAAAAAAAAAAAAATAATTATTAAATAATAAAAAAAAAAAAAAAAAAAAAAAAAAAACAAAATTCTCAGTCGTGCGGCTTCTCTTAATTTATGAACCCGTGATAGGAAATCAACGTGGCTCTCTTGCTCTTCAGCTGGCCATGGAAAAAGACGTTCGACGGGCAAGACTGGTTGGCGACCGTTCACCAGCTCGAAAGGTGTGATCTCGGTAGTTGATTGACGCGCAGTATTGATTGCGTAAGCTGCTGCCGCCAGGTGCTTATCCCAGTCATTGTGCTGTGCGTTGATGAAGGCACAAAGCGCAAGTGTTAAAGTCCGGTTAACGCGTTCCACCAGGCCGTTTGTTTCTGGATGTTCGGCAGTTGCTTGAATATGCTGAATTCCCCACTTCCTTAACCATTCCTCAAATAGTTCAGATGTAAAACATGATCCCTGATCGGAAATTATCCTTTGTGGTGTTCCGTGCCGGTATAGCATGTTCGACTCTAAGAAGATTGTCACAAATTTGGTTGATGTGTCCGGAACAGGCGCCATTTCAACCCATTTGGTTAAGTAATCGATGCAAACTATGACGTGACGATGGCCACTCGGCGTTTCTTTGAAGGGTCCAAGATGGTCGACGCCAATTAACTGGAAAGGAGATGATGGAGGCTCGACAGGTTGAAGTTTGCCGACTGGAAGACCAACAGAGTGTTTGTGTTTTAAACAAAAGATACATGAATTTACAAAATTTTGGACACTCTTTCCCAGTCGCGGCCACCAAAACCTACTTTTAATTCTAAATAAAGTTTTCTCTACTCCCTGGTGCCCGGATGAGGGAAAATCATGACAAGATTCAAGGACTTTGCGACGTAGGATGGAGGGAACAACTAAAAGAAATTTTCTACCCGAATTACTATTTTTTTTATACAAAACTTTACCCCGAATAACAAACCGTTGGGACATATTGTTTTGAATTGGGGAACTCAAGGAAACGAAAATTGGTCGGAGTTGGCCGTCTTGTTGTTGCAAGAGGGCGATCTCATTGAATGTTAAGCCAGTTTCAGGCATATTTACGGCAATACAGCATGTTTCCTCTGTCTGAGAATCGTTGGTTTCGACAATCGTCTCCGCCGGATTCCGAGACAGGGCGTCTGCTACTTGGTTGTCTACGCCTTTGACATGCTCAATGGTAAAATCAAATTCTTGGAGATCAAGCACCCACCTTGAAAATTTGCCCTTCAACTCCTTTTTTCCCATCATCCATTTTACAGAAGAACTATCCGTTTTCACAATGAAATGTCGACCATAAATGTAGGTGCGGAATTTCTTTAATGCCCAGACAACTGCTAAACACTCCAGCTCGTTTGCGTGATAGCGCGTTTCTGCATCACTCAGCTTCCGGCTAATAAAAGAGACAGGCCGATGACCCTCACCAGCATCTTGTGACAATACTGCCCCGAGCCCGATTTGACTTGCGTCTGTCTGGATGGTGACTTCCCGAACGTCATCGAAATGAGCCAGAACAGGAGCTGAGGTCAAGCGCTCGATGATCCTGTTCTTTGCGCCTTCTTGACGCTCGGTCCATCTCCATCCAGCATTCTTCTTCAAAAGTAAGTGTAAGGGGTGCGCAAGGGCTGCAAAGTCGGGTATGAAACGTCGATAATATGAAGCAAGACCTAAAAACCCGCGTAAGGACTTCAGATTAGTTACTGGCATTGTCGTTAGGGCTCGAACTTTTTCACTCTCTGGGCGAATACCTTCCGCATCAACTACGTGTCCTAAATGCGACACCATGGTTGAGCCAAAAACACATTTATTGACGTTCAGAGTCAAATTTGCTTGTTCTAGGGCTGTTAGAACCAGCTCTAGACGTGCCAAGTGCTCCTCAAACGTCTTCCCAAAAACAAGAACGTCGTCCAGATAAACAAGACACATATGCCATTTCAGGCCAGCCAAAACCTTGTCCATTAAACGCTGGAATGTTGCTGGGGCACAGTTTAAACCGAACGGTAAACGAGAAAATTGATAAAGGCCGTCGTGAGTGACGAAGGCTGTTTTCTCTCGATCTTCTACCGCTACTGGCACCTGCCAATATCCGCTGGCCAAATCAAGACATGAAAAAAACTGGGCGCCTGCTAATCGATCGAAAACGTCGTCGATCCGAGGCAATGGATATACGTCACGTTTTGTCACTGTATTCAAGCGACGGAAATCGACACAAAATCGATATTCTCCCGATTTCGCCTTCCTCACCAACACCACGGGCGAACTCCACGGACTATAAGACTCTTCAATAATCCCGTCTTCCAACATTTCTTCAACCTTGTCGGCAATAACTTGGCGTTCAAAAGCAGACACCCGGTATGGCACAGATTTGATGGGACGAGCATCCCCCGTGTCGATGTGGTGCACGACATCTGTCGTGTGTCCGATGGCTCTTTTTGACGCCGGAAAACACTTTTGTCGACGCTCAAGCAACTCGACTATTTTTGCGCGCTCCAAAGGACTGAGTTTCTCCCCCATTCTGATTTGTGGAGCTAACTTAGAGAAATGATCTTCTGAGATCAAAGTTGCGCCAACTTCTGGAATTCCGCCACTTTCTGACACGCCAGACAATTCCACGTCTTCGTCTGCTTCAACAACACAAAAAAATGGCGCCGCTTCAACTTCAACTCCACCGAGGCGTAATTTACAATAGCAATTTTTACAATTCCTTCCCTAATATCTACAATGCTCGACGGTATTACCCATTCTTTCCCCGGTTTTGAACAAGAATTAAATTTAACAAATCCCCTCCCCGAAATACAACTTGGCAATCTCCCATTCACAAACATGAGTGAATTAGGCGGGATGGTTTGGGGTCCGTCCACCTTAACAGGCATCCACCCACGGCGCTTTGACGGTGACTGTTCGGTTAGATACTCGCAAATATCATTCCCGATGATAAATTCTTCATTTCCTTCTACTCCCCCCACAACTAAGTCAACCGCTTCCCGTTTTTGCTCTTCGTCACACACGCAAACCTTTTCTTCTTCCGTTTCTTCATTAATTATAAAAACGTCCTTCGCAAATCGTACCTTCTTTTCCCCCCGTTCCCCTAAGATTTCACCTTCCTTAATTTCCACGATTTTACTCCCTTCCCCATTGAAAATTTTACTCCCTTCCCCATTGAAAATTTTACTCCCTTCCCCATTTAAAATTTTACTCCCTTCCCCATTCGAAATTTTACTCCCTTCCCCAACTAGTTCAATCCTCCCCCTCTTAACCACTATACTTGTATTACTTTTAACGATCCAATCAACCCCCAAAATTAAGGCAAATGGTGCAGTCCTCAAGACAGTTACATGATTAATTTTTACAAGTTTACCCCCCCATTTAACGTTGAGTGGCAAAGATTCCTCGACGCGCACCGGTTTGTTGTCAACGCCCCTGAGTTTAGCTTTGTTCACCTTACGGCTTGGATTTAAAAACTTGCGCACGACACTCAGCCGGACTACGCTAACACTTGCACCAGAGTCGACGAGAGCTATAACTTCGCCTACTTTTTCTATCCAGACTTTGATAAGGGGTAAGGCAGGTCGGTTTTCAAAAAAAACAAAGCCTCTTAAGGGCGCCATTGCCGTTGGCGGGTAGACGCGTCGTTTTTTTGCTGGGCAGTCCCGGGCAATATGTCCATTCCTGTTGCAGACATAACAAAGTCTCTGTGGTGGGCCTCTCTGAGGCATCAGGCCTCCAGCGCGGGAACCACCGGCTATCGGGTTAACCGCCAGCCGCGACATCGACGTTGAAATCTGATTGACCAATCTGTCACCAAGATTTTGAAAAAGAGCCGCGAAATTTGGGGCAGGTGGGGCAACAACAGGTGGCGCAGGACATGCCGTGCCGTTAAAGGGTGCAGTGTATGTTACAGGCGGGGCAGGAATACCCATTCGAACACTCGATAAGCCAAGCTGTTCCAAGTCCCGTAGACGAGTTACGAAGTCAGTAAAATTGACAGGTAGCTGAGCCGTAAGCGCCGCGATGTAAATTGGATTGGCTTGCCCCCTAAGCAACGCCTTAATGATGTCTGCCTCTGGCAAAGGTACAGGAGAGCGCAGACATAATCTACGCTTGTCCAAAACGTACTCCAAACAAGATTCCCCTGGTTTCTGCACTCTTGCTTCTACCATTAAGCTCCACTCCAAAAACGACAAGGTGTGGGAAAAGTTTGTGATAAGGGCCGCCGACCAAAGTGGCCACGTACCATAGTTCGGCCCGGTTTGCGCGTGCCATTGGGACGCCGTACCTAAAAGACGTGTTACGGCAACCAAAAGACAGTTTTCGGCCGTCCAACCTTCTAACCCTGCTACCCTGTTTACTTGGTCAACAAACCCCTGTGCGTCCTCGTCTGCACTACCTGAAAAATGTGGTAGAGAGTTTACCGCCACTGTGGAGGGCCGAATAACAGGTGCATTGGGTGGTGCAGCAACAATGGCTTGCATAGCGGCTTGGTTTTGCTGTTGGCCCCCGATAACTTGAAGTAGCTGCGCCATCTGGTTCTGCCTCGCTGCTGCGTCCGTTGCTACTGCCGTGGTGAACCCTTGTAACGCAGCGATGAGAGCTGCATTGTCCGCCATTTCAGTTTTGGTCGACGCTTCCGAAGGAGAAATGTCAAATTCCAGACGTTGTTTAGCAGCGTCGTTTGGTGGATAGCGAGGTACAGGGCGAACTAAACGGGGTCTAACCGGTTCTGGATCGGTTTGTTGGCTACGGTTCCGTAAGTGATAGTGGTGTTCAAAACCAAAAAAAGGTTCTTTAATTTCGGAATCCGTATCCGACATGCAGGTCCCGACGCCAGCAAAAGCAACCAAAAGAAAAAGACCCAAAACAGACGTGACTAATCAGTCGGTCAACCACGAGAAAGAAAAAAGAAAAAAAAAACCACTTGCAAAAAAAAGAAACAGAATAAACATACATAAACGACGGCACCAGCAAAAGCAAATAAGTCAGGAGACGAACACACAAAAACCAAATTAAATACCCAACAAAAGCTTAGGTACACCAACCGAAACTCGCTTAAATTGTTGGCGCGCCAAAAAAAAAGAAACAAGAAATTAAACGCCGAAAAATTAACAAAACAACAAAAATAAATATTTTCCCTTTGGCTTCAAAGCGAAAAACCACGATCCCACGGGAAACTACTTTGCGGGAGAGTCTGTCGCGTAACACAGATCCAATATGGCCACGCCCACAGTCACGCCTGCCTCGAACACGCGACTGGATCCAATATGGCGGCGCCCCTAAAATGTCACTTACACACAAAACACACAAAATATAAAAAAAAAAAAAATGAAAACTTACGGAGATTCACACACCACTTCACAAATTGACAAGACAAAACCTCAGAGAAGAGAGAGAAAAAAAAAATAATAAATAAATACTTTAAGGCAGTGGCGTTCAGTAAGGCGACTTTTTAAAAGTCGTTCTAAGGCCTTGTAATCCCTCTTCTGACACCAATTGTTACGTTCGTAACGAGTACGCAGGGATTTACTCTTGAAAGAGGCAATTAAATATTCAACGAAATAGTTGTATTTCGTCCCTGCACTTGGGATTCGCACAGTTACGCAAAAAAAAGGGAACACGCGAAAAAGGAATGGAAAAATAATCCGCGAGGGGAAGCCAGCATTAAGAAAAGCGCCCTCCTATGGTCCTGTCGCTCAGACGGTTTACCCTCTACTGCCTTTTACAACAGGTAGACAAAGGCGTCTGGCTAATTGACCCGCCATCTGGCAGAGACAAGCACATAATTAGGGATGGGGATATTGGCGGGAGATACAATTGTAACATCTCGGGTGAATGACTATACGGATTAAGACAAATATATATTAACACGGAACTCGGAGGCGTTTACCCACTATGACGACAGTGTATTACTAGACTAGGCCATAAAATATAAGGAGACTACATGTATAAGAATATGAGGAAATAAAGGGAATCAAAAGTATAAATGGAGACAACGTAATTTGATCTAACCGTAGTAGCGCGAGTGATACGGACGAAATTAAAGACGAAAAGAAGAGATTGGAAATACAACTCGGATAGGCAATTACGGAAAGCAGGTAGGCGGTGAAACACATGTAAGAGGAAAACACTTGGGGCAAGTTAGGAGTCGAACTAGTTTTGCTGAAGGCAACTGAACGTTTAGCAAGTTGCTAGTTGTCTGATCTTTTCCAGATTGGTGGGTTCACCATGAAACCTCACATCTCGTCAAAGTGGCGTGATGCTGTTGACGCGTCGCTATGTTGCGCGTGCAGCCAATCAGAAGGTATTTGTTTAATGGCTCGATTGGCGTCACACGTGCGACCAATCAAACGGTATTTATTTAATGGCGTGATATGTGTTGCACGTGTGACCAATCATGGATGTTTATTTAATGGCGTGATATGCGTCCCACGTGTGAGTCATACAGCCGGTGTTCAATTGGGTCACCGCTAATACGTTGGTGACTAATGGCTGCTCCGTGGATTACAATATTCGAATAATATGCAAGAGAAGAGTAAATGTGATAGAGTAAAATGTAGACTTAATTATATGCCAAGGGAGAGTTAACATAATAGAATAAAATTTTGGTATCATAAGTAAATGTATTTGTAGATCTTCGTTACACTATTGCGCGTGTCATACGTTGCATTCCACCTTATTATTCTACGTCTAGGATGACGTTGAGATCATGTGGAACAATATTGGCCATCTGGACAAGTTTATCAAAAGCATGAATTCTTTGAGGGGAGCCTCTTATGTCCATTTTCGGACAACCATTTTCGTACTGATGAAACGACTGTTCCCTGGGAGGGACATAGCTGATCATCTGTTTCATTTCTCTCCTAAAAATAAAAATTTTAAAGACATTTGTCATATCTATAAGAAATATTCTTTTATAAAAACGTCGTCAAGGTTTTCATCGACAAAAATAACTAGGTTGGTTCCGCCATCCAAAACATCATTACCCATGATTTTCAGTCCAGCCTTAACGGACCAATTCAATACATGTCCTACACATCCAAGCATATTTTGGGCTGCATCTTAACCATCAATCATATTTTTCAACGCACGAGACAAATTCCCATTATTTGATGCAATACCTGTAGTCACAAGAAATATTTTGGACTGTACGCCATAGCTCTGTAGGATTTAAAAAATATGACTAGCCAAATTTTGCCCAGTATGCTGTCCATCAACATCAATAATACCAATGACAACATCCTAATAATAGAAATCAAAATATCAGACAACCAAAACCTTAGTTGTAAAAAGTACATTACTTTCGAGTTCCATTTCTGAGAAATCCAATAAGCGGTTACGCCTAATATTGCATTGTTAATCAGAGAGGTCCAAACGTTACAAGTGAAGTTCAAAACTGTGACAAAATCGTTCAACATAGCCATAACAATATCATTTGGACGACGAGGTCAGATAATGCGCCTGCTTGAACCATCAGTTTTACATCACCCACATTAATTAACCTGACAATTTCTAAAAGGCTTTCACATCGTACATGAAGAATGGCCAGTTGTTGACTACAACATGCTTTGCCATAGCATTCTTTAAAGTTTATTTGTTCAACTGAAAACCAGTATAAGTGAAAATCATGTTAAATTGCAGACGGCGTGTTCTTTTCTTGAAATAGTAAATACCTCAGTAGGAGTTAATCTCTTTTCGGAAGATACATCTATACCATGTTTCGTGCGTAGATAACTTGCAAAATCTCATGTTACATACTTGGGTTCGCATTTGTCATTGTTGTTGTTGGATTTTGTTAGCTAACAAACCATAAATAGCTTTTGGACAGTTCCACCCGATGTATCAACAAACCACGCTTTTTCCTCTTTTTTACAATACTTGTACTACCAAGCTTGACTTTTATTTTTCTCATTACTATTATAGGATGCCATCACAAAATTAGTGAACACACTGACAATCGCTGCACAACTACAACTATAATTGATACTAAGGCTAGTTTACTAAATTAATCGTGTAATAAAAACAAAGAATGCCATATTTATTCCCGCAATAAACACAAACAAAGAAAAGTTGGTAAATAGTGGTTAACTGGCAATAGTGCAAATTCAAATTCCTTGTGACACCATTGGTACACTTGGTACACTAGTGTTGGCACGAAAGTTAACTTAGGGTCAAGAGGTTAGGTAAGATGTTGCTCAAGTTATCTGCGCGTTATAACGCTAAGGAAACTTTTCGTTATAACGTCATTACTTTTCTTACGAAAAGACTGCTGGCTACAGTTAATGATTTCAACACTAGTAAATAATAGTAAATAATAAAATAAAAGGAAAAACATTTTACTAGGGCTTCAACCTTTGGGTTGAAAGTCAACTTTTGGACACTAAAATTTTCATCTGTCAGCAACACTTGACACAATGTTTTCGACACGTTGGTTCAGCAACCCTAAGAATAACTTAACTGGGTCTGCCGTGTGGTGGAAATAAAACTTTTACCGTCAAGCTGATCGTTGTCTCTATAACTGCAACCACTTCGACGTTTCTTTCACGGTGCCGCCACCCTCGACGCTGCGATGGAACTCAAAAACGCGTATGTACAGAAAACTAAAAGCTACTCTCCCTCTCTTTCTCTGACCGATCACTTCATATCCGGGAGCTCGACGTGACGGAGCCACGGATCCTAACCTTAATTGTGCACCACCCACATTTGACCAGCATCTTCCTTATTGCACTAACCATGCTTGTAACCCATTCTTGTAAGTGAGTAACGGGCGATGAGTTACCGTTTATCACAATACAATAGGTTTCCGTCGGCGACCCGGGAGATCCGCGTCGTAGGCTTGGAGGAGACAACGGTGTATTCATTCGGTCATGAATACACTGTAATTGTTACCCACACAGCACACTGACGTCTTTTAAAGGATATTTATTCATCCTAACGGCACTACTAGGATTTCTTTATTCTTTCTTGAAATCCTAGAATGACGACTTAAAGACGATTTTAGTAGGTGTTGATGACCGGCAAAAACTGCTCTAATACACGTATTTTTATGGTCACCAAAGTTCTCATTATGGCATTCACTGGGACGATTCTTTGCTCTATAAAAAAAATGGAAAAAGTAGTTTTTTTCCATCGGATTCGAACACGGGTCTCCCGCATGATAGTTGAGTATTCTACCATGTAAGCAGCATTGATTTACATTTAGAATTTTTTAGACACATATTACAGTGAAATAATTTTGGCTTCAATCATAAAGAAATGAATTTTTGAATAAAATTTAGCATTTAGTAAATCTACATCTTGCGCTTTTTGACCAAAAATACCAGAAGAGAAACATAACTATTATGATTTTCGATCATTGGACTACCGCATCATAGACTGAGCTTCTTCTCGTTAACCAATCACTACGTATTGAAAAAGAAATTCTGGATTATTATTTGATATGGTGTACGTAATTCTTACAAAATTGATACCCAACGCTACACTGTTAATTTTGGAAGCGTGGCTTTTAAAGAAATCGATCAAAATAAGACGTCTTCAGAGGGTCGTGTTTTTTTTAAGGACCGTTGCTTAAGCGCGTCCTTATAACATCCTTTGGCAATCCAGTACTGCACGTCCTAGTAAGAGAGATTTAGGATGAGTTCCTGCATTAAATTGTATGTGGGTAACAAAAAAATAATCATTAAACATTTATATAAATATTTTATTAAAAATTTTAAATTTAACATGTATCATTAAATATTTATTTCATTATATTCGTTAGGTAAATTTATTCTCTAAACTTATAACGCAACCAAGCTTTCAACGCGGCTCTCCCGCCTCGCCGACGCAAACCTCTCCTGTAAGCCACTTACAATTAAACGTGGATAGCTAGCATACCGATGAAAACAATTTAGGGTTATTATATGCTCCCGATTGCCCGACATGATAATTACAATAAAGAGTAATGGAAACACTCTGTTTTGTATTGCAGAAAAGTATCTTGTCACTAACAATATACTTTTCCTTGGTATCTTCCTTGGTAGATACCAATAGAGTTCCTCCCTTTCCACTTCCTTGCCAAGGAGTGGACGAGCCAACCATTTAGTACTACTACGAAATTCTTAACCTTTGCAGACTGGTCGACCCTAACATGTCAGAAACGCACCGATTGGAACATCTTTTTCGAGGACTTCGACCAACGCTTTTCAAAATAATTTATCCGCTGAAGCCCAAAACATGCGAAGAATTTTTGGCGCTAGCAAAATCTTATACAGAAACCTCCCTCATGTCAGACACACGAGGATGGAAGGATACCACAGCGGAGCCGCAGCGCCGCGCGAGGAGCGCGCGGAGCCGCACCCTGTCCCAACAGAGTGAGGCAGATATATTAGTAACTCACAGAGGCGAAACTATAAAATTAAAAGCAATTGTTATGGCAATGTCAGGTTTTGAACTACTGTTAGGAAATGATTTCCTACAACACTTTCGAGTTTACACATTGACTACGAATCAGAAGAGTCATTATTTACGACGGGGAAATCGTCACTTGCAGAAATCCCTTCTCTCTGAGTAGAACAATCATCAGAAAGTCGGCTGGTCTTAAGAAATCGTCAAGAAATACCAGCATACACGGTGAAGCAAATTCCAGCAACTGTTTCCAACAAAATAGAAGGTTCGTGTATCGTGACACCATCAGGTCATCTGTTGGCAACAAACAAGCCTGTCTACTGGTCACGCACTCGTACGAACGGATTTGGAAAATATTCCAGTGGCCAACTTGTCTCCGAAAACGGAATGGCTAGAAAAAGGAGTGACGTTGGGAATCCTAGAAAAACATTCCGAAGCTAAATAGATTGAAGAAACTCAAGAAATTTTAATAATAGATGCTTCGGTGGACGACCAAGATTCAAGAGCAGAGAAAAAAAAATTTGGAGCATCTCAAAGGACAAATTGGGGAGAATCTAACAAAAGAAGAGAAAGAACAGACAATAAAAAGAGTGCCTGGAAAGAACGAGTTGTTATTCAAGATCAAGTGGAAGGAACGCTGCGTCTAGGAGTCATTGAACCTTCTGATAGCCCTTCGTCTTCCCCAGTGGTTTTAGTCAAGAAAAAAGATGGCTCATGGCGTTTCTGCGTGGACTATCGCAAGCTTAACGCTGTAACAGTAAAGGATTCATACCCCTTACCACGTATTGCCGATACATTGAGTCAGCTGGAAGGCGCCATATTTTTCTCAAGCATGGATCTTCAAGCAGGATACCATCAAGTTCCAGTTGTTGACAGTGATAGACCAAAAACAGCCTTCATCGCTACAGACGGATTGTACCAGTTTCGTACTCTTCCGTTCGGTTTAACAAACGCCCCTGGTACTTTTCAGCGAGCCATGGACATCATCTTAGCTGGACTTCGTTGGACGACGGGCCTGATATACTTGGATGACGTCATAATTTACTCAGCAACCTTCCAACAGCATTTGCAAAGACTTCGTCTAGTGCTGAGTTGCCTTTCTCAAGCTGGGTTGAAGTTGAAATGGTCAAAATACTCATTCATGGAGCACGCACTGAGTGTTAGGACACCTCATCTCAAAAGAAGGCATGGCCACAGATCCTGAAAAACTCGAGGCAGTTTAAAGTTTCTCGTCACCCAATGAAGGCCATTCAACAGCAAACAAGGTGAAACGAGTACAAAGCTTTCTTGGTCTGTGCTCGTACTATCGACGTCACATCCGAGGTTTTGCATCAATTGCACGCCCGCTTAGACACTGACGAAGAAAGAAATTCCCTTCACGTGGGGAGAAGGTACAATTAGCAGCTTTAATGCTTTGAAACAAGCACTTACTTCGGCACCAGTATTGGCGCAGCCCAACTATAATCTACCAATGGAAATCTTTTCCGATGCCCGTGGTTATGGCATAGGAGGCGTTCTGGCTCAACACGTTGAAGAAGAAGAACGTCCTATCGCATACGCCAGCCACCTTCTAACAAAAACAGAAGTGAACTACTCAATCACTGAAAACGAGTGTCTTGCACTAGTGTGGTGTCTTTCCAAGTTCCGATGTTTTGTGTGGGGTTGCAAAGTGAAAGTGGTGACCGATCATCAGGCTCTTTGCTGGTTAATAAGCAAAAGAGACCTTGCAGGCCATTTGGCACGATGGAGCTTGTCGCTTCAGGAATACGACAATGCAGGCTGTCTTTCAAGAAATCCGCTACCAGTTGCACAAGAGCTAGAAGATGATCGCTGTTTCATCGTGAGCCATCACTTCCCCTAGCCTTTCCAAAGACGAAGACGAATCATTGGCCGAGAAACAGAAAGTCTGTCATAATTGGAATCGGCTAATTATGAAACTTCAAAATGGAAAATCAAGAGTCAAAAATTTTGTAATTCTCAACGGAAAGCTGTACAGGGAAACTTTTAAAAATTTTAAAAACTACAGAAGTGCGTACCTGCCGACTACCGTGAAAGAATTCTACAGGCATACCATGACGACGTTGTGTCAGGTCACCTTGGCATCAATCGCACACTACAGAAGATTTGTGATAGTTTCTTCTGGCCGAAGATGGCACTCGACATAACTCGTCACTTACAGAGCTGTGCCCATTGTCAATGCAGAAAAGGAGTCCTACACAAACCCCCAGGACTCCTGCAAAGCATCAAAGTAGAGAGACCATTTCAAAAAGTAGGTATTGACCTACTAGGTACATTCCCACTGTCTACTAAGGGAAACAAGATGATCATCGTCGCAGTCGACTATCTAACGAAATGGGTTGAACTAAAAGCCATGCCCACTGGAAAAGCAGATGATGTCGCAGAATTTTTCGTCAATCAAATCGCACTTTACAATACGTATGCTTTGCATACAATACAGCCTGACAAGAGTCGACTAGATATTCACCATTTTTTCTGCTCTATGGACGTGAACCCAGACTTCTCATTGATTTGGAATTGGACGCCGATCCCAACCCATTGCTGACAGAAGAAGACGCTGCAATGATTTATGCAGATCGCCTACAAGCTGATCTAACTGAAGCAAAAGAAATTGTAAAGACAAGAATGGAGCGAGTCAAAGAAAAGCAAAAAGAAGCCTACGATGCTCGCCATAGAGAATAATCCTTTCAAGCAGGAGAACTAGTGCTGGTCTACAAGCCATTTCGCAAAATCGGAAAATCTGAAAAACTTCTTCACTGGTGATTAGGACCATTCAAAGTCCTGAGACAAACTACCCCCGTGAACTACGAAGTGATATCGGCTTCCGACCGAGGAACATCAGATATTGTTCACGTCGCTCGAATAATGTCATTTTACGAAGCCACTTTGGAATGGGAGTAACCGCAGACATCCATCCAGGATAACACTGAGAGAGCAGCAGAAAAAGACCAACAGAACAATGGTGAACGACAAGAAGAAGCACAAGACCTACCTGATTCAGTTCATTCACAACCTCAGCCTGAAGAAGAAGTAACAGTACCTGAGGAAATTAACGTGTCCCCTGACACTGCCGGTAATGAAGTGACCTCCTATCCTCCAGACCAGATCTCTTCAAATGCATCACGAAGACCCATACGAAATAGAAGACCTCCAGCTAGCTATCTCACCTTTTTAGTGCCGTTCTTCATCTTCTTGCTGGCCCCCTCAACAAGCAGCTCACTAATCTTGAGAGAAAATGCTATTTTTAAAAAACAAGCTGATGTCATTTTTAGTGAATCCCCTTGGACAATCGTGACTGACCTTGATTTTGGATTACCTGATACGGCCACGGCGTACCTAAAAGAGAAAATTCTGCAACAGCAAGAAGTAGCAGAAAGGTGGAAGAATCAAGGTTCCCGACCCCAAGAAATAGCAGTCAAGAGAATCACTAGCAGAATGCAGTTTTTCCTGAAAGTAATGGAGAACGCGGCAGATCGATTATCAAACATAAAAAAAGCCTTGAATACAAACCAAAGAAATCGTCGAAGTCTCGTCGACGGGGGAGGATTAATCCTGAAATGGCTTTTTGAAGTGTCGACACAGAAAGATTTGGAAGAGTTTAGCAATCATTCAACTTCTCTCCCGAAATCAACGAGAAGTAATCCACATTGTTGACAAGCAAGCAACAGTTTTGAATAAATCACTGTGGGAAACAAGAAATAACGCAAAATTAATTATAGAACTACGAGGCCAATACTCCATGCTGAAAAAAGTTACCACAATCATAATGGAAAAAATAGCTGACATGGAAAACGTAGAACTGAGTCACTTCGAATACTTTCTACAACTGGAGGAAACGTTTGAAGCAATGAATCAAATCTTGCTGTGGGTACAACAACTGGCTGATAGCCTCGAAGTCAGTTTAAATCTTCTAGCCAACGGGCATTTGGACCCTTAAATCATCTCTCCAGCTAAATTCAATAAAGTCATTAAAACAATCAATGGTCAATTACCAAGAGGACGGTCTATTTCAAGCGACGAACTTTGGGTCGCTTACCGAGAGTCTACTGTCTCAGTTGCAGCCATGGAAAATTCCTTTCGCCTCTTCATACATTTCCTATTTTTGACCCCTCCCAGCAGTACAAGCTCTTCCAGATTATCAACTTACCAGGAGCAGCAGATAATGGAACCCGTGGCGTCTTGTTCGGAAATTTGCCAGATTACCTCCCCAGATGACACAGTGCCGTCCCAGAGACGTCCCAAACACGTTATTTTGAGATGTCTGAGATGTACTCGGAACATACGAGATTTCCAAGTTTACATTCCTTGGATGTCTTTTACGTATGGGTAATTTCCGCTTCGCCGAGATCCCATACTCGTACCTATCTTGTCTCATTGGATAGACCTTGGACGTCATTCGGAAGGAATTGGGATGTCAATGGAACAAGTAAGATGCATAATAAATGTCTTGTATACGAAAAGTATCCTCATTCATTCTTAATTTTTCTGCTGCATATATTGATGAATTTTCGGCAATCTCGCTATTTTCCATAAAATAAAGAGGCTCAGTAATTTATCTCAAAAATTATTCAAATTTATTTTATTTCTTCAGGTACAATATGAAACTCAAAATAGTCAAATTAATCAATTACAATATGAAACTCAAAAAAGTTTAATTTATCAGGTACAATATGAAACTCAAAATAGGTAATTTAATCAGTGCATTACAACTTCGACAACTTCTGCAATGAAATTATCTTGAAATAGATTGTTAGGGAATGAATCACTTTGACCACTGTTTCATTCACTCGCACCTGTGACACTTTCAGTAGCAGATGAATGTTTTTCGGCATCTTCCTCATAAAACGCACTATCGGTAACAAATTTTTTCTGAATGCGTCTTCGTTTATGTCTTGAAGAAACACTTGCAGACATTATTGTCCACAGTGATGACGCTTTGAAGTTCCAAACGATGCGTCAGTATCGGTATCATTCCTACCGATAACAAATCAAACCAAATAAGACCAAAAGTAAATGTAATGCCGTATTACGCCGTATTACGTCGTATTATGTCGTGAATGTAAGTCGTAATACGTCAAAGCAAACAACTCAGAATTTATAAATATCTGTAAGCCATCTAGCATTAAAATTGTAGAACGCATTGGTTGACTTGCTCGTGACTCAACTACAATAACACAATCGGCGTTGAATATTTCTAAAAGAACGTTATAAGCTCAATCAACAAATAGAGCCCTAGAATCATGGAAAAATATTAAAAATAATACCTTGTTGAGTAAAAATATCCACTAACTGAAGCAAGAAACAGAGATACTCTTTTCCAGCTTTCTCGCACGAGGCAGAAAACAGACGCTACAATCCAAATCAAGAATGAGCGTAAACGTTGCCAAGCAATGTTTGTGAACAGCCAAGTAAAAATATTTTTTCCATAAATTACCAATAAAAAATAAGAAATCTACAGCAAGAAGAAAAATAAAAAAAGCAGATAAAAAATTATTCTAAAAAATAATAGAAACTGCTTACATAATTTATTGGACTAGCCATCTAGTGAGCGAAACGTTAACTCTGTCGTAAAAGGGAGTGAGCAAATTTCCCCGCGCTGAACAAAGACATGATAATAACGAATTTTTCTAAGTGTTGATAGAGAGCCAAAAGAAAATAAATGGGACGGGCTTGGGATATTGACGGGGGACAAACGAAATATAGCGGGAAAACGGAAGTACTTCTTTTTTCAAGAGATTTGATTGGGACATCTACTATATGAACTGGTCACAGCGGTGCCATTGGTACGGCTTTGGAGCCACTATGAAACAACAATTCCTATCTGGGTTTATGTGTCAGTAGATCTTTAAACGTCTTTTGAACTTTCCAAATATGATATTAAAGACTGTTGTAAGATAGAACGCTCTCTATGCAAGTTCCATACCAGTGTCAGCAAAAGAGCTGCTCGAAAATCCTGTGCAATAGCTGTGTTCCTGAATGATACACCAAGAATTAACACACAATGCATAAAGAAATTTACGGAATGGCGCGGCCCTGAAGTCGTTTACATGGGAGCCAACCAATGGATTTATTCAGCAACAAAGCCACATGAAATTGTTTTTTCGTGTCCGTCTGGTGGTGAGCAGCCACCACTAAGAACAGCAACATTACCGCCTGTAGGAATGTTTGAAATACCTTTGAGGTGCACTGCTCGTACAGAAGAGTGGGTTTTCCTAGCTAGTATGGAAGGCAACATAATGGCACCAAAATTACAAGCAGTTGCCCTACCAACAGTTAAAATTTTCTCTCAAGATATCAACACCACTGCGAGCAAGAAACATACCTTCGTGGCACCTCCGCAAGAAAACACATCGTCAATAGACATCATCAGTCAACTGTGACATCGCAATGCTTAAGCCAGCCTTTCAACGGAAATGACAGGAGAGCAAATTCACAATCTCATCATTGAAACTAAAAGACAGAAAGAAACATCTTCTATACGAATTGGTATCTATACGAACCCTTACGAATTGGTAACTGCAATCTTACTTCTTGTCTTAGGACAACCTCCCCCCGGAGACCGCGGGAGGGAAGAGATAGAAACGCTTTTTATTGTGCTGGAGAAAGGAAAAAGACTGTTCTAGTTTAGAAAAAAGTGTATTTTTTTAAAGTTCACAGAAAAATTCACATCACTCTTTGTTTAATTGGTCTTCGACATAGTCAAGAAGAGAAGCTAAACTAAGGGAAAACTGCCGTAGTAGGTGAAAATCTTCCGGCACCGGACTTTCCATGTTGAACAACGTCAAAATATCATTCCATGTTTGACGCGGGGCGAGACGGTTGTCCATTTCAGCCTGTGTGATCTCAGTGTAAAATTCGGAGCGATGCGGAGTTGGGTGGTAAATGTCTTTATCCGATTCAAACCACCAGAGAAGACGCGCATGCGTTAAAGATTACAACTTGCGATACTTGACGTATCCAGAATACGTGCTAAAACAAAAAGGAAAAAAGAAAGGCTTCTATTAAAAGAAAGAAAGAAAATTGAAAAATACAATTTTTCCTTACCTGAAGTAATAATCGCCAAACCAAACGGTGCTTAACGATGGTGAAAAATTCAAGCGAGCATCAGTTCGTTGAATTTCCGTAAGCACCGTAAAAAAACACACGGTCACTTGAATGTAACCAGCTGTAGCGACTCCGATGATTATCAAACGCACGAAGATTCTCTAAATCGCCAGAGTACGTGATCATTTTTCTGTGGATGCAAAAAACACTGAACAAGCAATCTGGAATAGTCGTCTTATTTTTATTTTACTTTGATTCACCCTTTCTGATAATCTCTTGTCAATGTTTACTTATGACCTTCGTCGTAACGTTGTTTCATCTCGCGCAATTACCTCTCTTCAGCTATCTTTTAATAGATCTAGAAAAATCTTCAAGTTCTTTTGCTGTTTCCAGTTTCCCACCTTTTATCATGTTGTTCCACTTTCTATGCTATTTGTAGTACAGTCAAGTCGTCTGTCTTAAAGAAAGGGGACCTGATTCGGGGTGACAATCGCAGATGCACCTTTCTCTTCTTAGTGACGCTACAGCCGACGCTGTACCCTACTAACACATAGGATCCAAATAACATAACATGAATGTACTTCCATCCGTTTTCCATACTCATCCGTGTGGGATGGCTACGGTTTATAACATAAATGTACAAAATTGAACGAAATAAAATAAATAACGTACATTCTACTTTGTATATTCTTATTACGTTAGATGACTGTAAAATAGCGGATGTAGTTTTAAAATTTTTTCTCATCCAACAATGGATATGATGGGTACATACAAACTCGGATGTTAAAACAGTGAATGCGATTGGATCACTATTGTACATGCTCGTAATGTACAATAGCGGATGTAGTTTTAACATTTTTTGTCATCCAATAATGGATATGATGGGTACATACAAACTCGGATGTTAAAACAGTGAATGCGATTGGATCACTATTGTACATGCTCGTAATGTACGAAATTGGATTATGAATCCATGACCCGATTAATCCATTTTGTATATCCATGTTATACTGTTTGGATATGGAATATAGTATTCATTTTACGTACAAATATGGACATGAAAATAGCTCTTCTTCTGTCCTGTTTAGGACAGAGAACGAATGTTAAGTGCACATACACATCTGTATGTAGTCTGATTCATTTTACTACATCATAGTTGGATGACGCCAGTATATAAAAAATGGTACTCTAAAACATGCATTGGCTAAATTGTTATTTAAATTATCAAATTGCGTAAGTTAACGTTCAAACCATCAATTAATTGATGGTTTCAAATCGACATTCAACTCTACGAGGCTTTTAAATAGCGTGAGCTATATTATTTTTATGCATTCCAAAATTGAAGTACAGAGAGGCGTTTTAAATCACGATTTGTATTTATACAAAGCAGACCAACATTTAAATTTTATAAACCTGGCAACCATAAATGCCTTCACTGTAAAAAAAGCCAAGCGTCATAGTCGCCATTGTCCATCTTTCTTTTCTACTGAAGAGTGAAGATCTTATTTTCACAGCACATTCTCTGTTAAATTAATAATTAGGTAATAAATTTTCAATAGTTACATCTCTAATGAAACTGTAAGTTTTGTTGTGAAGAATTGTATATCGTTGTCTTGATTTTAAGTAGCCTATTTTTAACATTGCTAGTGGCACTGACTATAAACTTCATACTTTTGGTAATTATTCTGAGCTTGTATAAAGTTATTGTGGTAAATTAAGCGATATAGCATCTTTCCATTACTGGTAAACCCTTGTGCAGATTCATTTTTTGTTATGTTTTCTAAACTTTTTGTTTCAGTAGGTTTGTCGTAACAAAAAGTTTGTGCTTTTGGCCTATCAGTACAGCAGGCAGTGTGGAAATATTTTAAGCGACACAGCATCTTTTCCAATTTTGGTAAACCCTTGTGCAGATTCATTTCTTGTTATGTTTTCAAAATTTTTGTTTTAGTAGGTTTGTCGTAACCCAAAGCCCTTTTGGCCAATCACCAGATCAGCCAAGTGTAAAAGACATCATGTTCTTCGAAGATGTATTATTTTGTTTTTCATTTAAATTGTTTGTGCTACTTTATGTAAAACAATTCATTCTGTTTTCAGAAAGGGGAGTTCTACATTGTAGACTTACACACACCTGAAGGATTACAAGTATGTGTGGTGCCAGATATTTGGTGTTACTACGTAGACGACAAATTCTGCTGTGTTTGGCCACATTTTCATCAGACAAAGGAAATCAAGAGTAGGACTCAACCCAAGAGAGAGTGGGCCTCATTCTATGCGGATAAGAGAAATAAGACTTTTGGTAATTCTATACAGATAGACTTTTGGTCTATTAAAATTATTTTAGAATATTTTGTAATGTCTCATTCAAATCTCCTTTTAGGAAGCTACAACGAAGCTAAAGCCAAAGAAATTACTGCCACTCAAAAGACAGATTTAGCTTCTGAGCCCGAAGATCTTGGAAGGGGTAAGAGGGTTCGCAGGATGAGGAGACCATTTTCTCCTGCAATTGACTACCATCTTGACTCATCGTCGTGTAGCGAAGAAGAAGGTGCTTCACAACTGATGAAAAATGGATTGCCTCCTGCCCCATTCTTATTGCCGGTCGCCCAGTCAACGGCCCTTTCAGATGAAGGTACACCAGGATATTATAGTTCGCTACCAAACGAAGAGAATACAGTATCACCAACTCAAGAGATCTGCAGTGAGTTAATCAGTAAGTGTAAATGTTAGGAAAATGCCAAACTTTGATATATTTTAACATATTGGATTTAAATTTCAGGTGCACCAATCACTTCTCCACAGTCTAGCAGTGAAGTTGAAGATCGTTCTATGCAAATCCATGGACAAGTTCAACGCAAGAATTCAGGCGCTGCTGGCTCAACTTATAGAAAAGAATCAATGAAAGTACATCAGGATATTGTAGTTCGCTACCAAACGAAGACAATGCAGTATCACCAACTCAAGAGATCTGCAGTCAGTTAATTAGTAAGTGTAAATGTTAGGAAAATGCCAAACTTTGATATATTTTAACATATTGTTCTTAAATTTCAGGTTCACCAATCACTTCTCCACAGTCTAGCAATGAAGTTGAAGATCGTTCTATGCAAATCCATGGACAAGTTCAACGCATGAATTCAGGCGTTTCTGGCTCAACTTATACAGAGAATGTCGTTGCTGGGTCCTCCGGCACTCCAGCATGTGGTTCATCTGGGACAATGGTAGTTTCCAATTCCAAAGGATGTTTAATTCTCTCATGATCTAGTTTCAAATAATTGTGTTCATCTTGCAGGGAACGTTTAACCGTTATGTAGTATCACAACAAGATTTTCCATTCTTCGTGCCCTGAAGCAAGTCAATGCTACAATGAAGGAGATGGATCGAAAAATTTTATCCATAGATAAGAAGGTGGGAAGACGGCAACTGAAGAAACTACTTTTGCTGACATCGAAGATTTCCCAGTATCTTTTCCGCTAGCAAACGTTGAAGAATTCATTAAGCTTGAAGACATACTAAATGAAGATCCATCTAAAGCTGCCATTGTGGTAATAGTTTACGTCAAGTTTTACATAACAAATTTTTACATGTACTTTGGCAGTATCAGTTAGTAAAGTCGTGTGGTGGGATGTCGGAATCGGATGCGATTTGTCGGGCGTGGATCAAAATTACTTCCATTGAGTGTCGCTCTGACTGCAATTGGAAGGGTGTCAAAGAGGCACTCACCAGAAACATGGGCTCGAACTTTCATCGATTAAGGATGCTGTATTAAGTAAGGCTTGTTATTCACTTTTTCGCTTATTATATTAATTGTAATTTTATCGTTACAGAGGGAATCAGAATGAACGCTACGTACGCAGATCTCAAGGATGCGGTGTTTGAACATGAGACCAGGAAGTTTTTCGTCCGCGCTCCTGAAAAAGTTCGCACTAAGCTTCGCGCGAAGAAGCGCCCAGCAGGCACGGCTGATCATCCACAACTTCCCAATGGTGTGGATTGAAAATCGTCGTTTTAGTTGTGAGTTAAGGACCATCTGCCTTACCCCACTTAGTCAAATTCAATTTCAACCAATCAAGAATCACTTCTCATGGATTATTGAAAATCCAAACTCAATTTCAACCAATCAGAATCACTTCTCATGGATTATTCAAAATCCAAAATCAAGATATGTTGAAGAATCAGAATGTCAAGTTGGCGCGCCGTGCCGTGCAGAAACCCCTAGTTGCCTAGTAACTTTATTACATTCCGTGTATTAACATGTATGTCTGTCCTTAATTAATAAAGTTGGTTACGAGAATTTTTAAGCGTTTTTATTCGTTCGTTATCGATACATTAAATTTACTGGGTCAATTCAATTTCATCCGAATATCCTAAAATAAACTCATTATTTTTCAATCCAAATCTGTATATACCTGGTATGTAAAACGGTACATACCCTCTGGATACAAAGGGTATGTACCGTTTGATTCAATGTACATCCGATTCTATGAATCCGATTTGAATCGGATGTACATTGACGTACGTTTATGGCCAATTTATTCCTTTAATCATTGTTCTTCTTCGTACATACATACAACGTACGCATCCCCATCGAACGGAGGGTAAATTGGATGGTTAGGTTATGTCCAGAGAACGTACGAAATCTATGTCGCACATCCATTAATGTACATCCATGTTACATTCTATTTATGTAAGTGTGCTAGTAGGGTAGTTACGAATATTAAAACTTGTTGTGATGCCATCGGGCATTACTTTTTAATAAGTAGAAATTCCAGAATAGAATAAGAAAGTATATTAGAGTCAGGGTAGCCTTAGGGAAAGGGCGTATTTTCAAGGCTAGTATAAAACCCACTATTTTCTCCCTCAACCATCTCTTCTTCCGCTAGACGCGTAGCTAGTAAGTAAGAGTGTAATTCATTTCTTGTGCATTCTCTTTTTTCTGAGATTTAATACATCCTGTAAAGTCAAGTGTGACAATAATTCAGTTTAAAAAAGCGGTCAGAACGTTTTGACAGTCCTTCTTGCAAAGCTTCCACAAGGGGCTTGCAGATTACAAGTAGTGGTTCCATAAGTGCAAGTTCGGCAAGGCGTCTGCGAATCACAACTATAGTTGGAAGCAAATATCCAGATGAAACTTGAGTGTGTTGTTTTTCTTGTAACACATCCAAAGAATAAGAAACTGGGGTCATCACTGATACATTCTCAGAAATGGACAAGTAGTTTTCAAAAGTGAGGACTGGTTTTTTCAAAAATTCACAAACTCTTTTCAGATTACTTTTCACTTTCCTAACAGGGACTACATCTGAGACCAAATTTTGTACATGTTTAATTGCGTCAAACCACGCAAAATAAAACCTTAACTCTTAAAGTTCATATCCAAAAGTTCCTTTATTTTTTATTTACTTAAAGAGGATCGTTGTTGTTTATTAAAAATTGCTTGAAATTTCCCAATAGCTGATCTTGAGCTGGGCGTTTGATAAGGGACTCTCTGCATCTGCTTTCGCTAAAAGACTTAATAGTTGCGCAGAACAAGGAGATTGGATGTTCCATGGAAGTAAAATTTTGAACGTCCTTGGTATCATCCTAAACGAACGTCCAAGTGTTGTTCTGTGTGGACGAAAATTGGCCTTTGGTAACCCGTTACAATTGTTAGGACTCTTAAATGTAACTTAATTGTTTTAAACTTAAAGTTGTTTTGCTAAAGTTGTGTAAAGTTTTTCCTTCCCTTGACCTCGTTTTCCTCCCCCTGCTATCGATTTTATTGTTTTATCGCCTTCTTCCGTTTGACCGAGGTGTCAATGTCTTCACTTTATCTCTTGACCTTGTTTCACACCAGTTCACATTCCTTCGTGAACTGGTGGCTTGTGTTTTCTCTTTTATGATCCACGCCAACTTTAGCGTCCCCAAACCGAGATGCAGTAAAAAACCCACATCTCTTTCGCCCCCGTGTTAGTTCCCTTTTAGCAATCGTGTGTAGCTGTTGTATTTTGTGTCCCCTGCTGTGATGTAGAAATTTAATAGCAAGTGTCGAGGAGAATAAACGATTCACTGCTGAGACTCGTTGTGTACGTCACGTTACTTTTTTACCCTACCGTCGCCCTTTAACTACTAGTCCGGCCCGTGCCCCCAGATCCAACGCCGCGACTTCTATCCATCACCAACAAGACGTCGACATAGAAACACCCGCACTGTAAGTAGTCTATCACTTACCTTTCCTCTCTTTCATACTAGTCATCATTTTCCGGGAAACCGACGTGACTGGCTGACGGATCCTAACACAAATTCTCGTTCACCACCCACACAGTCTGGCCAGAATCTTCCCTTTTTTGCACTAACCATATACTTGTGAATGTTTTACGTGTGCAAATAGATCAGTCACGTCAGACGTGACTGACTAATTATTGCCTAATTAGATTTCTAATGGTTTTAAAAAAATTTACCTTCAAAAACGGAGTCAATTTTACATCCATGGGACCTCGGATGCAATAACTTTGTTCGTCATTTATGAAATATGTATTTGTTTCTTTTTTCTAATTCAAATCTACGTATCACATGTAATTATGTTAATAATAAAAGTTTAATAAGAGATTTGTATTACATATAATATAATCTAAGTAAGCTATATTCTTATACATCACATAAACTAATATAATGTAAGTTTTAAATTATATCAAGTATGCTCATTTAGATAAAAGTAAAGGGCTGTTTGACTAGGGCTCGACCCCGGTTAGCCTCAAACCGGGTTAGACACGGTTCATCGCAACAAATTACCCAACCCAATCCAAACCATTTGACTATTTCTCAAATGGGTAGGTAATGACTGGTTCAAACGGGTAAATGGGTCAACCCGCCGCCATCTTGGGAAATCGTGGACATCATGGCGCCAATTCAAAAAATAGGTCAAAACATGAATTTTTTTTTTCGAGAAATTCTGACACCAGATGGCATTGAAGGACCTGGCTTGACAGAGGACAAATAAAAGGTCAGCACAGGACTCAGGAGTCAGGACACACGTCAGGTGTCAGGTCAAGTCAAGCATTCAAGCTAGTTCAAGTTCACTATCCTCCTCTTATATAAATCGCTACATCTACATGCGTGTGGCGGCCTGGGCCTGGCAGCCTATCTCGGCGTGTCAGCGTCACTGCGTCAAAGCCGTGAACGTCAATGCGTAATTAGTTTCCTATTTCTAGACTAGCAAGTAGCAATTTAAATTTTCAAGTTCTGTACAAGTCTTTGGAATTGCGAGAATGAGTCTTCATCCCGAGACCGTCGAAGCCCTTGTATGCTTACGGTCTTGGTATGAAGCAGGGTTGGTGGGGGAGGTTGATATTGTCAAACATTACGAAGATGATGTCGATTTTGCTTCGGTCAGGAAGACTACGCGTATCAGACGTTGGAATCTTGCAAGTTGCAATATTGGTTGCTTCGTCTTTATTTGTTTTTGTTTAATTCTTGCTGGTTGGCAATTACTTATTTAATTTTTGCTTCGCGAAAACAAAAATATAACCGGAAAATGCAATTGTTTCAAATGAAATACTTAATGATTTTTTTATTTCTTTATAAATACTTAATGATTTTTAATTAATATTTCCGATTATCGAGAAAAAAAAGGCCTTGGAAATGACATCGAAACCGGGTTTCGGAACCGGGTAGTGAAACCGGGTGAAACCCGGGTAGCACCCGGATACACAACTTATTCTCAGTAAGCGACGCTAACCACTGCTGCCGCGGCAACACGTACTAACTAGTTATTACGTGTATCACGGTATTTAGCCAATTTCTCCCTAGGATTGAAACAAAACCTTACGATATCCTAATAATATTTTCAAATTGTAATAGAGGGTTTTGTGGAGCACAACTTGTGCTATTTTCATTATTTTTGATGATGCATTCCTTCATTTATTTGATGACGAAAAAGTTGACAATTTTCAACAATACCCCTCGTTTCAACACAATCTGCCCTACGGCTACCTGACGACGAGAGTCACGTGATTTGTGAAAACGAGAACTAGAAGCTAGAATAGAACAGTCTTATAACTCGTATTGGTAATATAAGTATACGACCCGTTTTCCTTGTTGTGGGCATTACATCAACAAATTATCGATTCTTTGAATATAAATAATGTTGGGAGATGCATCCCTCAGCAAAACGCACAGGGATCCATTAATTGCTAAATGTAAATGCAAGTATTTTGTGGTAATCCGATGTGTTATTGCTCGAAAATAAACGTAAGAGAGAAAATTAAATAATACATACTGTATTATTTTGCAAAAGCCGTGAATTCTTTGCTATTTCATTACAAATTTGATTTTGCAAACAAAAAAGTTTGGTACAAATACAGTACCCACCAAACGATTAGGTACACCCCCGTTTTTTTAGTGCATTCTTATGGCGCTACGGGTCTCAGGAAAACTTAAATATCTTTTTACTGGTAAGGACTAATTTTTTTTTTCTTGTTTCCTTTATCAGAAGAGAAAGTGCTCTAAAAGTTATCTTAACATGAAAAAATTGTAGGAGTTACACCCAGGGCGCTAAAGTATCGTTCACATGATTAGGTATACCACTTTTCTCCTCATAAACGCCATATTAATACCGGCGTTTCCAAAAATATAAATAAAATACTTCAAAACATCCTTAAATTATTTTTTTAATGCCGAACGAAGCGTTTTTCTTTACTCTATTAAAATATAGTGCATGTTTTTGAATTATTTGAACTAAAAAAGTGCTTCTCTATACCCCAAAGTTGTTACACTCAAAGGTTTTACAGAGAAAATTAAGATTTGTGCTTGCGCCACCAGGGGAACTGGGATCAATTTCAAGTGCTCAGATTTTTTTTCTTTAAACACAGCTAGATTATTCGTAGAATTATACTCTTGGTTTAACTGAGTCGATCAGAGTGACGTGACTCTTCACATCTTCATCAGAATAAATAATATCTTTCTTAAAAAGAGAACAAGACCTATCTCTAAAAATGAGAAATGTTTGGACTCTACTTTGTTCATTTATCACGTCACGCATTCAAAAATTTTTATTTACTTGATGTGGGATAACAGCCAACGATAAAGTTTGCAATTACCGTCAACGTGCAGGGCTTTTGGTTTGATGCCACACGCTTTACAAATCATTATGTAAAGAGACAAAACTTCGGTGTCAATTCTATGCATCATGTACTCGTACTCTCTCTCCCCATACATGGAAAAAATCCAACACTGGAGTCGGAAATGGCGAATCAAATTCTCGGCCCCCAAGTCTAGCCTGATAAGCTTCACGGGGCAAAGAAGACAACAAGTGGAGCCGATGATATTCCTAGACGGTGTGCGCATACCCAACACTAAAGAAGTTAAATACCTTGGAGTCACGTTTGACCAAGGCCTCAGGTGGGAAACCCAGACGGAAATCGCAATTAAAAAAGCACTGGGACTCAAGAACCTTTTCAAGATCCTCACCTACTCAAAACACGGTCCAGGCATTGAGTCACTACGTACCCTCTACATAGCCCTTATGAGAAGCAAGCTAGAATACGGACTAATAGTCTACGGCGCATCCAGCAAATCAAGACAACAAAGGCTAGAAAGAATCCAGAATAGCATCCTGAGGACGATACTAGGGGCACCAGCAACAACCAGTGCCGGATTAACATATCTTGGGGCCCTGGGCAGAGGCACTGGCGGGCCCTACCCTTACAGGCACAATATGCTGGAAATTTTTTATTATCATATCGTGACCTCGATACTTGAGATTAATAAAATAGTAACACAGCGGAGTAGGGAAAAAGTTTGACTTCTGTATTGTTAAATGCGTAAACTACTTTACGGTAAAAGTTGAAGTTCTTTGTATTCATAGATAAGATTCAAACGGCAGACTGCATACCTTAAAAAGTAATAAATCGTAATAAGATTAATGTAAAAATGGAAAAAAACTTATTTTGCTAAATTACTTACATTATGAAAGTATTTGCTGAATGATATCGTTTGATGTTTACTTCAGTTCATACTGAAGTAAACATCAAATGATATACACCTTTCTAGCTTTTCTTGAGGTAAATTCAGCTATAAGGGTTTCAAAATCAATAGTTTGCAGGAGATCGCATTCAATGCTCAAAAGCGATAAGCAATTAAGACGGTTTTCCGTCATAGGATACCGAAGCTCCAACACCACTCAGAAAAGCTGTTTCCAGTTTGTCCATTTTATTGCTTAAACTCTCAGCTTCGTGACTGGTTGCTCGTTGTTCTTTTTGATCTTCTGCTATCTTGTTGAGGGCTTGTTGTATTTCGGAATAACCATTAAATAAAGCCGTCACGGCATCGGCTCTTGCTGACCAACGAGTATCAGACAAACGTTTGACAACCTTTTTTGTAGGTCCCAGTGCTGTTGTTAAAGTTTCCCATCGGTGAGTCGAGGCTGAAAAAAATGTATACAACCGTTGAAGAAAGCCAAAAAAATCAACAACAGCCGTTCAGCACTCGGCAGCTCTTGCGCCAACCAAGTTGAGAGAGTGACCCGCACACGGAATGTATACAGCAAACGGACATTTATCTTTAATTCGAGCTTGTAGGCCTGTATATTGGCCAGACATATTGGAAGCATTGTCGTAAGACTGTCCGCGGCAATTTTTAATATCTAAGCCATGATTTTTTAAAAATTCCAACACAGTTTCTGCAAGATATGCTGAGTTGTGAGCAGTGATGGGGACGAACTTTAAAAAACGTTCGGCCGGTTCGTCAGAAAAAACGTAGCGAACAGTGAACGAAAGCTGGTCGATATGACACAGGTCTGGAGTTGAATCAACGCTTATTGTGTAGTACTTTGCGAGTTTTATTTCTTCTAAAATAGTATTTAAAAGCTTCTCGCCCATCATATCATAATTTCTTCACAAATTGTGGACGAGAGGTATGAGGTATTTCCTCTGCCGCAATTTCCATATTTCTTCAAATACTCGCTAAGAAAGGCGTCAAACAGACCTACAAGCTCTAAAATGCCGAGATAATTTCCGTTTATATTTGATCCCAAAGTTTCATTTGCTTCCTCTAAAAGCAAGCCCTCTTGAAGAGATAAATTTGATTACTGCAATAACTCTTCGTAGAACTTCTATCCAATATGATTTCTCATCTTCAAATTATTCGACGAGTTTTGAATTGATAGTGCCCATTTTTCTTGACCTTGCTACATAATCCATCATGCAAGTGCGATGCTCTTCACTCGTTTCATGGCCCGCTATCATTTTATGCACGTGTTTCCAATCATTAAACCCCGATTTGGAAAAAGAATTAGTTTTAGAATTGACTGAACAGAAAAGTTTGCATGCGAAACAATAAACTGATCCTGTTGAAGGGGAATAAAGCAACCATTCCCTATGGACTTTCTCTCCGTTACGCAAAACTCGAAAAAAAACGTTTGATGTCAGCATTTTTTAATGTTCTTATTACCGCTAAGGGATT
This sequence comes from Daphnia magna, assembly GCF_020631705.1. NCBI lineage: Eukaryota > Metazoa > Arthropoda > Branchiopoda > Diplostraca > Daphniidae > Daphnia > Daphnia magna. The sequence goes on from NC_059182.1 coordinate 8,228,473, forward strand.
GCTTATAAATACGCGCTGATGCTTTGAACTTGCCGTCGTTGTTTTGGCAGCATGCTGGTCCTTTGGTGACAAAATGATCCCGCAGTTCTTCAGTAATAGGCTCCCATAAAGCTGAGTCGTTTGAAAAAAAAACTAGTTGTTGGCAATGAAGTAGTCGAACTTTGAGATAATCCAGAAACCCCATAGAAACCCCATAGAAACCAGAAGAATAACCTTGGCCGGCAGATACCTCATAAGAATCGAGCAAATGCCCGACCACCCGCTGTACGCATCAGCAAGAGAATTTCGACAAACCCCCAGACATGGAAAAACCTAAATGTCCCTGGCCTAAAAATGGCAGCGGGACACATCATGTCAGCAGGGATAGACCTCTCACAAAAGGTACCAATGCTCCCCCAACGCATCGAACCACCGTGGGTTGCCCAACCAATAGAACTGAAATATTTTCCTATGACAAAAATGGAAGCCATATCCAACTCAGCAGCCGCAAAAGCGCTCTTTCACGAACTCAAAAGCAACCTAAGCTCGGCAAGAAAGTCTTACACCGATGGCTCAGCACAACAAGACACAGGGAAAACCACATACATACCGTCTCTAGAAGTTGAGGAAACTGGCACACTGAGGAAAGGCACCTCAATTTTTACGGCTGAAGCACACGCCATCCCCCGGGCTATGGAGATCACCTACGGCCATGATGAATGGACAGAAGAATTAGCCATCCTCACGGACTCCAAGTCAGTGGTGCAAGCGCTGGAGTAACCTAATAATGCAAGCCACCAAATAATACACACCATTATCAGCACAGCAGGAAACCTTAAAAGTGCAGGCACTAGAACAACGATTTACTGGATACCTAGTCATGTAGGTAGCCCAGGCAACGAAAGGGCCGACCAGCTTGCCGCGAAGGAATCCCTGAACCTCATCCCCACCAAGGAAATATGAAACCCTGTTTTCAACAGGGGAGCAAGAAGCAATCCTACGGGAACACCTGAAGAAAAAAACTATTAATGAACTCAGACAAGGCAACGACAAGATAAATATTCACCTGAGATCCAGAACTGGCATGCTCAAATGGCACATACACAAATCCAGGCAGGTAACGTAACCCTGTTCATGTTGCGATCAGGACACAACAGACTGGCAGCAAACTTGGCTCGATTCCAAAGTGAACTAGACCCAGCCTGTCCTACTGCAGGGAAAATGAAACTACAACCCATGCCATACTTCGCTGTCCAGCCACTGAGCTGGAGAGAGTAGAGCCGAGTAAAATTCTCACTAAAGAAAAACTGCAGCACAACCTAGAAAACGTACTAGGACTAAACTTTAACTTACCAACAAACATCCAACACGAAATTAGCAATGCTAATTACGCTTACGCTTACGTCTTACGCAATAATGCAATGATTTTTTCGTCACCATCCAGCTGTGACCATTGTTGAAAGTTGCTCTTATCCTAAAACGAAATATCAGTACAATATCGTCACATGCAGCGAAAGAAAATTACGTCAACAGCAGAGAAGTAAGCCCATCCCCAACACTTACAAAATAGCTACAGTTAACATTCAATTTTGACATGTTTTTCATTTACATCTAAAGAAAGTAATGAAACATTGTTTACTAACATGTAATATTTAATAATTACAACTTACCATTTCACAAATCAGCAGTAGAGTTATCCAATGACGTTTTTGGTTGCCAGCCGAACGAAGACTAGGCAAAAAACAATGCAGAACGTAGCAGGCGCTAATATGCCGTGTTCTATGGCCATAGAACACCGGCTAGTTGAAGCAAGGTCGCACACGGGTCTCTTCGCCAACGTTTTGTCGACAGCAGTCGCTTGATGCACATAGCACGCGTATCACGTGAGTTGTTCCATTCAGTGCATTTATTCAATTTCATCAGTGTTTTAATTATTACAATGGAAAGTGCACAATCCAAAAGAAAATAACTGCAACGTTTGCTAGAAGTTGTCAAGACGAGTGGACTAGAAACTATTACAAAGTTACTAAAGGGTTTGTTCTTTACAAATTAATTTTTTTACTTTATTCTCAGCTGTTGCAGAAAATTTATTTTATATTGTATTTTTAGAAGTTTTATCACAGGCACATGTTGTGCCAAAAGAAGAAAATTTTTGTATTGCTGTACCTCGTAACGAGCAGTGTTCGCCAAATCATCGACGATTTATATCGTTTTTTGACGATTTTGATTTTGATTTAAAAATCGTTTTTAGAAAGGTGATTTTGCAGACGATTTTATTGTTTTTACAAATCGATTTCAAATCAAAATCAAATCATGTTTTAGGTTTACTTTAAAAACATACCCATTAGCTTTTACTCTGATTTCCTTTGACAGGACAGTAACAGTGTTTATAGTGTGTTAGTAATATGGCTTCGTACGAGTCGTTAGACGAAATTGATTTAGAAGAGAATAGTGCTGTTGAAGTAGAAGATATTTCGTCTCAAAAATCTTTTGTGTGGTATAAGGTGGGAATTTTTGCCCTTTTTGTGTTTTCCAAAGAGTTAACTGACATAACTCCACCATACAATCAAAACATTCGTGGGAAATGTGGGTTATGTAAAAAATTTATTTCTGGGCGTCATGGTGCTAATACAAATTTTTCCAGACACTACGAGCAGGTATTGAAATTTTGAAGAGCATTTAATAAGGTAAAGTTTTAAAATTATGTACTATGTAGATCCATCCGTCTAAATATTCTACTTTCAAGCTTCAAAACGAAAAGGAAAAACAAGCAAAGAAATCTGAGAAAAGAAAGCGAGTAGAAACTCCTGCCAAGACTAAACTTACAGATAACCAGAAAATTGCAGCTAAAGCTAGGGCGAGCGAGTTTTTTGTCCGTGCTCCACTTCTTTTAACTGAACAAGAAAAAATTAATCAACGGATTCTAGATTACATCATAGCCGACGCATTGCCCCTATCAACAGTTGATTCGTATTTTTTCAAAAAGATGTTGCAGGCTTTAAATCCGAAAAATGTTTTGTTCTCCTCAAAAACTCTTTGCTCTTTGATTACCAAAGATTTCAAGAAATTTCATAGTAATCTTAAGGCTAGTTTTGGAAAAGTATCCGTAATTTCCTTGACTACCGATATTTGGAGTTCGAGGCACAGAAGTTTTCTCGGTGTTACAGCCCATTGGCTAGATGAAGTCACGTTGCAGCGCCACTCGGCAGCTATCGGTTTAAAGAGATTTACAGGTATTTCACTTGACCAGTTTCGTGATTCGTTAACTAAAAATATCTCCAACATGTAGGAAGTCATACCTTTTATAAAATAGCTAATCTTATTCCTAGTATAATTCTTGATTACGGACTTACGGGAAAAGTGCAGCATATTGTGACAGCCAATGGGTCTAATTTCGTAAAAGGATGATTATATATTGTCATCAATCTCCCATTCTAAATTCAAGTTTGCCTGGATTTCGTCTAATGCTGACAAAGAACACACCTGCAATAGATTAAATTCCAGGTTAAATAGTTTTTCTAAGCGAGTAGTACCTTGTGCTCCTTCGTCCTCAAATAACGACCCCTATAGCTTCACGAACGATCTTATCTGACAAAGGCACTAATTTGTCAATGTTAGATAGACATCCGTTAATCAAATCTGTTTTCATTAAGTACAACACTGCTGTACCTTCCAGTGCTCCCGTAGAACGTCTCTTCAGCATTGCTTCTTTAGTTTTGACTGCAAGAAGAAGCCGGCTGCGAGACACTTTATTAGAGTACATGATATTACTCAAAATAGCCAAAAAACTATAGAAAAACATATTTACTAAAGATTTTGGGTTTATTATTCAATATATATTCATTTTTTAAAATGATTTGATTTTGATTTGATTTTGATTTGATTTTAAAAATTTTTTTATCAAAATGATTGATTTTTGATTTGATTTTCAGTGATTTTTAGAAAATGATTTGATTTGATTTTAAAATCATTTTTCAATTGATTTGCAGATCACTGGTAACGAGGACGTCCTTAGGAAATGTGATTGGTGGGAGTTACCGGAAGGGCTCATGTGCGCATCTTGTTTCAATCAGGTATGTACAACTTTGCCATTATTGTGAATTGCATTTCCAATTGTAATTTATTTTAAAACATTAGGTACCCAATGTGTATCCCACGAGCACATCTGATAAACGGGTGTGTAAAGTCTGTTACAGGGGAAACTTTCCACAGACATCGCAGGCAATAAGTATTATTTATGAATGTAAAATATCACTTATTTATTTTGCGGAAATGCATTTATTTAGCAAGAAGTTAAATTATCCATGGTGAGGTATCCTCCGTTCACAACAAAAGGAGTGAGCCATGTTGCTTTTGTAGGACGTCAGTCCAGAGGACGTTTCCTTACCGAACAAAGTTTCGATGGTTTGAAATCATTTGCTCGTCAATGGAGGTAAAATTTTTTTATTTGTAATTGTAGTCGAGTTTAACATACATTTTCTTTTAGTGATTTCCCGTTTAGAAAAACGAAGATACAAAACTGGGTGGGATGTTTCGGTGCCAATGGTTCTGCTTTGGCCACTCACAGTGCAATGCACGAAAAATTGGACAAGAACCCAAACGGAACCACATTCTTACCGATGTCCGAATTGGTGTTTCGACTTAGTGCCTTCCACCGACCAGGATGTGACCACGTCACAATTGTGTTCCACAATTTCACTTCATTTACAGTGAAGTCCCAAAATTTGGTAAGTTTTTTTTAGATTTTTATGTAAATTAGTAAACGCCACTATTGATCACTTATTCCATTCAGACGGCAATTCTTTCTGATTTCGAAAAGGCAAATGTCATGTTAAAAGATGTCTCATTCGTGTCCTATGGGAATGTGGCAAACGGTCCTAAGGGCACTATTTTTGCCCTATTTGTGGTTGTTGGTGACGAGATGTCACGAATTGTACAGGAATGCCAATTAACCGATTGGATTAATTCGATTAAATCGGGTAAGTAATTGTTATTTATTGAGTGTTCCTAATTAATATGTGTCTTTAAAGCATGTAGCGCTCGAATGTTTCCCCTGTGCTCGGGTCGGAACAAAGCCGCAATCGAGTATGAAGATAAAGTATTTATGAAGAAATAAAAAAATCATTAAGTATTTCATTTGAAACAATTGCATTTTCCGGTTATATTTTTGTTTTCGCGAAGCAAAAATTAAATAAGTAATTTGCAACCAGCAAGAATTAAACAAAAACAAATAAAGACGAAACAACCAATATTGCAACTTGCGAGATTCAAACGTCTGATACGCGTAGTCTACCTGGCCGAAGCAAAATCGACATCATCTTCGTAATGTTTGACAACATCAACCTCCCCCACTAACCCTGCTTTATACCAAGACCGTAAGCATACAAGGGCTTCGACGGTCTCGGGATGAAGACTCATTCTCGCAATTCCAAAGACTTGTACAGAACTTAAAAATATAAATTGCTACTTGCTAGTCTAGGAATAGGAAACTAATGAGGCATTGACATTGACGGCTTTGAAGCAGTGACGCTGACACGCCGTGATAGGCTGCCAGGTCCAGGCCGCCACACGCATGTAGATGTAGCGATATATATATGACAGGAGGACAGTGAACTTGAACTAGCTTGAATGCTTGACTTGACCTGACACCTGACGTGAGTCCTGACTCCTGAGTCCTGAGCTGACCTGTTATTTGTCCTCTGTCAAGCCAGGTCCTTCAATGCCATCTGGTGTCAGAATTTCTCGAAAAAAAATTCATGTTTCGACCTATTTTTTGAATTGGCGCCATGATGTCCACGATTTTCCAAGATGGCGGCGGGTTGACCCATTTACCCGTTTGAACTAGCCATTACCTACCCATTTGAGAAATAGTCAAACGGTTTGAGTTGGGTTGGGTAATTTGTTGCGACGAACCGTTTCTAACGCGGTTTGAGGCAAACCGGGGCTTAGCCCTATGATCGACATCTTTTTTCGCATTTGATTTTATCGTGTAACGCAGCATTCGACGGCTGATTCTTTCTGCTATGACTGTATTTTGTTATTGTGCAAAATACGAATGAATTTAAAAGTTTCGCTGAAAATGTAAGTGTTTCGTTTCACGTTATTCATCGTTTTGTTTCTTGTGTTAGTGTAAAACTATGTCGTGTTCCGACTATGCAAATTGACTCGTAAGGGATGTGAAAACTCGTTACTTAGATTAGTTAAAATTGTTAAATAGTGAGTGTCCCTATTCAATTCCCCATTCTATGTGGAAATACGGATTACATTGTTGCCCAATTGTTCCTAAAATTTCTCCCCCAGACATATTCATCTATTTGGTCGAAACCAAAAGTTATCAAAACCTGTTCGGGAGCTCAAGTGGGGCAAAATAAAAGAAGTGTTGTCAGACAAAGGTAACAGGATTTGTATTAATACGCTCTATACAGCTTCCACGTTTCACGTGTAAGGTGATGGGAAAAGGGCTGACTCTTAATCACTCAAAATGGCGCTCGAGCTCTACACGAGGCAATTTTGTACTGCCTTTCTCTCTTGAAACAGATAGTAATACTGCCCAACCTTTTTTCCCTCACGGAACCATTTGGCGGTTCGCAGGTGTAAAGGTTGGGGAAACAAAGGGACAAACGGTAGAAACAAAAGAAATCGGCATCGCGTAGTGACGCTATGCTGGCGCCACACCATACTCCCCCGCATACAGCGACTTCTGAAAAGGTTCGGCGGATGCCGCTTCCAGCAGAGCGAAGTTTCCAATCCCTCGACGAAATGTACCCCGCTCCAACTTCACATCGATTGCACGAACAAGTCCATCCGAGCCTGGGAATACATTAACGACGCGGCCGAGATTCCATCGACTCCGTGTTAATGATTTGTCGAATTCCAATACTAAATCTCCGACGGCAAAGTTAGTCGTCGGGCGTTTCCATTTCGAACGTCCAGCCAGCGACTGGAGATACACCTTCCTCTAATGATCCCAGAAAATGTTCAGTACTCGCTGTAGATAGCGGTAATTCTCTCTCGGTAGAGCATCGTCGAAAGTATCGACTGGTGGGCTGGCTGTATTCGCCCGATTCAGGAAATCCGCGGGCGTCAATGGACGCAAGTCAGCTGGATCTTCGCTGGGCGTGGTAAGAGGCCTACGATTCAGTAGACCCGCTACTTCATATAACATGGTTCGAAGCGTCTCATCCGTTGGATGACGTAAACACTTCTTTTCTTTATCTAGTGCGGCATACATTGCTTTCTTAGTGGAGCGCACTAAAGATTCGTGTGCTCCACCGAAATGGGGCGTTCTTATTTTTATCAGTATGCTAGCTATCTATTACAATATTGTTAGTGGATTATTGGATACGTTTCCGTCGGCGACGCGGGAGTTCCGCGTTCAAAGCTTGTTTGCGTTAATAGTATTCTGAGAAAATCTAACTAATGAATATAATTAAATAAAATTTTGATGAGATATATAATATTAAAAATTTTGAAAAAAGTATTTATATACGATTAATGAATATTTAATTCGTAAACAATTACACTTTTTTCATGAACGCAATAAGTTTGTAAACAGTTATCTTATCCAAGTCTAGAACGCAGATCTCCCGCGTCGCCGACGGAAACGTATCCAACAAACCACTAACAAGTTGATAACTAACAGCTAGCATACTGATAAAATAATTTTGTGTTTCCATATGCTACCCGATTACCCGACCCGATAATGACAATAACGAGTAATGGAAAGACTCTATTTTGTATTGCAAAAATAGTTCTATTTAGCCGGGGGGTAGGGGAGTCTACCGATGGTGCAGTCTACACTTTTCCAGACATTTAATACATAGGGCAAAAAAAAGGTGTCTGGAATGACATTACCCAACCCCCCTTATAATGATTTTGCGCCAAAACTGCCTTACCTCTCCAAAAAAAGGTAAACTATTAATATTTTCTACCCACAGATGGCTTTTTCAAAACAAATCGGTGTTCACCTTTTTGTGCAGGATACTGTACAAGCCTAGTGGCTGTATCCGTGGGATTCAGCCGTCCTGGAATGAATCGCCACTCATCCGTTTCGGTCAAGGTTTGGATCTCCCCGACCCGGTGGCTTACGTATACTTGGTAATTCGATGCAATAGCACGGACCCAATTTCTCACCGAACTGCTATCAGTCCATAGAAACCTTTTATGGATTTCTTGGTGAGTACTCCTCCAACCGTTCTCGCCAATTTAGCAACTTGTAGGGAGGCATTCAACTTCATTTGTCGAGAATAGTGTTTCCGACACTATTGTAAAAGAAAGAGTAAAATTATCGCAAGTGTGCGACAAGTGATTGAGAAACTTTTGATACAATTCACACTTTGTATTTAGAGAGTGACAAGAGATGACCGTAGTCATTGACGATAAAAAAGAAACTGGAGCAAGTTGTTTCAAACATGAAAAAAGAAATAAAAAGAGAGATGAAACGTTTGGGGAAAATTGGGGGAAAGTGGGGTAAACCGGCGCATCATCCTTAATGATATGCGGAAGACCTTGGTGAATTTCTGCGAATAAAAATATGAAAACAATACTTAGAAAATAGAGGGTCGGAAATTTCCGACATCATTTTCAGGATCGAAATGGTTTGTTTTGGGGCGAGCTTAGTGGTCGCTCGGCTCTGTCGGACCACTATGGTTCCGTTGACGTACACATGGCGGAGATAAATCACTGCACCATGAGCCTGTTTGGATACGTCTCCGAAACCATGCAACTCCGTTCTCAAAATGTCCTTCTCATTCGGGAAGGGACAACGTAACACCTCCACTGCGTTCAACTGCTGGAGGGTTGAGAACCAATTCTCCCACCCTTTGCTTTCGCCCTCAACTGGATCAGGCCACTAGAGGCCCTGCACGCCCAATTCTCGAAAGCGTGATCTTCGCCTTGACGATCATAGTCGCTGCCATTCCTTGTGGTTCGAAGAGACTAGCGACCTTACTCGCGATCCCAACGCGAGTGTAAGCGACATGTTCCAAATTACCAACTTGGAAGGTGAGAACGTCTTCTCGCGCCTTTCAGTAGACCCCAAGAACCTTTTCTGTTGTGTCGCTGTCCAGGGATAATTCAGCGTCATCGCTAGGGCCATTTTCAACCGCCATAGCTTTCAGGAATTCGATTGAATTAGAAAGCCACCCTTGGAGATGCATATCTCCTTCAGAGAGTGCTCGCTTAACTCCTCTCGCCTCTGGCACACCCTGGACAACTGTCGCCGCTGAGCTGAGGTAGTCATTGACATACATCTTCGTTCCGACCACTTCTACCACCTCGGGATCTGTTGCAAAGTCTGCAGCTGCCCGTCAAGTTAAACTTATGGCAATAAAAGGGGAGCAGGTAGCTCCAAAGGGCAATCACTTAAATTCACATACACGAGTGATGTCCTCCCCTTTTCGTCGCCAAAGATATCGGAAGAAACGGCATTCTTCCTCCTTAAGCCGGATTTGGCTATATTTGGCGCCGATATCGGACGCCCAGGCTATTTCACCTTCCTGAAATTTGATGATTACAGCCGGAAGGGGTACTTGTAAGGCTGGTCCGCTGAGGATACAGTCATTAATGCACCGTCCTTGGAATTTTGTGGCTGCGTCAAACACCACTCTCGTTTTCATCCCCTTTTGGACTCCGTGGTGTGCTAAATAGTACTCCGGACAATTTTCATTTTCGTCAAGCACTATGGCGTATCCTTCAGTAAAATTTTTCTCCATGGCCACACGATAACTTGATTCGAACTCTGAATCCCCGCGAAACCACCGGAGCAGACTCTCCAATCTATTCTCGGCCACAATACGATTATTTGACAACGACGGCTCCCCCGTTTTCCAGGTGATTGGGGCCTCGTATCCGACTTTTAGCTTCCGCACGCCATTTTCAAGAATCTGGATAGCCTGCTCATTCACTTCAAAGATACCTGGTTGCCGATGTTCGGTACCAAAGTCTTCCGTATCACAGCATCTCTTGACCTATTGAGCTAGAAGATCAACATCACAATCCGTGGCGAAGGTCATATGGCTCCTCGCGGCACTCGATCTAGCTGGTTCTCCAATGGCACAAAGTACGATCAACCCGATTCTAGTCCAGCTCGCCGTAGGTTCAGAATCCTGTCCGATGCGTGTTTTCATGGCCGTCGTCAAATGAATAACGTCGCTACCAAGCAGGATATCGACTCGTCCACTACTAGCTGCTATCGGCAGATCCTCAAGATGTTGCCATTTGGTCTTCAACATAGCCCAGTCTACCAAGAGAACTGGACTGGCGACCGTTGGCATCGTTGAACCAAATAGTGCTATTATCTCTCCAGAGGGAAGCTTCATTTGTAGTTAGACCCGTCGAGATGCGTACTTGTTCTTTGTCGCACCAGCATCGTCTACTGATAGCATTTGGGAGGCTCCATCCAATCGAAGCCTCCGTACAAAACCATCACGGAAAAGTGTACTACCACTCCCTTCGTCCACAAACACGTTTGCCTTTACTAAATGCCCGTTGGCATCAAACACATCTAAATGGAGCATATCAACAGCCGTCTATGTTTTCTTGCTGTTTACCTGTCACTGTGGCGGGTCGTGCGTCAGTGACAGGTGGCTCCGCGTCGTCGTGAAGGAGAATGTAATGCCAATGCTTGCATCCTTGAACAGAACAGGGCTTCTTCGATCTACAATCGCGACACGAATGACTAATGCCAAAACAAATAAAGCACAGCCTCCGGCGGATGCAAAAAAATAACCTGTCTTTTGTTGTCATCTCCTTGAAGAATCCACAGACCTCTAATCGGTGCGATCCTTCGCATTGGAAACAAAAGATTTTGTCGCCCCCGGGTTTGCCCCCGGATTCGCTTGCGCCTCCTTTCCGACCAAACTTGATATTGGTCGAATGCGTCCGCGCAGTATGTTTGTTAGGTGGTTTGGCGGGTGGAATAGTCAGGAGTTCCGTTGCAAGACTATGAGCGTTCTGATAAGCCGCGGCCCGCTTACATAACCATCTTCCAAACGTAAGGAGATTCCTTTTCTCCTGTCCATCAACACGTTCTTCGTTCCATGCGAGACGGTCCGGAAGTTGTAACTTTAAACAAACTCGTTCAATGATGTCTACTGTGGTCGTCTCGCCGATCCTATTTAGGTCAAATAGATAAGTGCGTGTTTTCTCGGCAAAACGACGAAAGGAGTTCGCATCCTGTTTACCCATCTCCAGCTTATCTAAGGCAAGAATAAGCGCTGTTCTCATAACGTCTCTTCTACCATAAGTCTCTTTCAAACGAGTGAGTGCCTCCACGTAGGCCGTTTCTCCACCTCCAAGACCGTGGACCATATCTGCGCACTCTTTGCGTAGATGGCGTTTGAGGATCGCCAATTTCTCCGTCACCGCTCTCGTGGTGTCGTGGACTAGAACCCGGAACAAGTCGATCCAGGTGAACCACTCTAACGCCTGTCCATGAAAATCATCAAACTCTGCTTTAATGGTGGACCGTGAACCATGTTCGATCCACTGTGGAAGCTGTAATCCGCCTTCCCGATAGAGATCTATCCACCCAGTAGGAGGCAATTCGTCCGTAAGATCGTTTTGACTCAACGCCTGCTGCTTTCGGCACCATTCCTGAACATCATTGGCCTTCCTACCCTCGATTCTGCTTCCCAGGTCCTTTTCCTCTTCAACGAACGTTAGCTTCTTCAGGGCCCGTTCGGCCTCTGCTAGCTCTCTTGAAGTTGAACTTCTGGGCGTAGGTTTGGGGGCTCGGGTTTGACGTCCAGATCGAGAATGGCGACTGTCGTGCTGGGGTATATGACGAGAGGATGCCCGGCTACTGGATTCTCGGGCACCGGAAACCGAAGGTAGTTGTGACTGTAAACTGCCTGCATGCCCAGATGACGACGAAACAGATGGCTCGCTAGTGAGATGTAAAGTCGGCCGTTCATGGTGTGAATTTCTTTCACTGGTCGGCTGGGATCTCCGACTGCTGTGATACCAAGCTGCACTGTGGGCTGGGTCCCGTTGACTGTTTGCTCGGGTCGTCGCGTCATCTTTTCTGGCTTCTCCATACAACCGAAAGTTTTCGGTGATCACTCCTACTTGTTGGACGTAGGTCCCTCTTCTATTGGATAGCTGCAAAATTTTTTAATGAATCTAAAGAAACCCAACCAGCAGCAGATACGTAAGATGACTAGGCCGAGAATACAGAATATGCTGATGAAGAACCACATTTTAATGGTCTCCCAACAGCTGGTATAATGTATTTTTCCAGAAGCTGTCACTAACACACTTGATGCGCTGGGCAGGGGAATTAACGAAAATTCGGTCGGTGGATGTTCATTCATGGCGGTTCTTATATCAGCCATGACATTCATGTGGTTAAGTAAGTTGTCGTTGTAAGCAGGGTTAGTACGATGTTCATAATGAAAGAATTTTACGTCATCGTAACGGAAGGAATGTGCCAGCGTTTGTTCCGGCAATACCATGTTAGCGTCAACTCGTTTCCAGGTGTTGTTGCGAAAAGCGTAAGGCTTATCGTTGAAGTTAACGAATCCGTTAGTCCAGTAGCATCGGGAATATTTAACTAATTCCCAGCCATCGAGATTAATGGTATAATTGTTGAATTTTGGCTGTGGTCCGCATGACGCAATTACAGTTTCTTATGTGACATTCACTGAGTTACACTTAATCACAACAGCAGTTTGTCCGAAAGCTTGTAATTTCGTGCACTGTGGTAATTTTAAATGTGAAGCGGCAAGCCAACCGTTATACGGAGCGGCTGCAATTGCTCTTTCATGTTTTGCTTTCCGGGCATCACATTCTAACCTTTGAATCATACGCCCTAATTCATTTTCACGATCGGTAACACGGTCTTGATTATATTGTTTATTAGCCGCTTTGTCTAAATCTTCAGCGCTAGATGGCGTGGAAGTCTCTACGGTGATTGGCGGAAATTTTTCCATGATGGCCGCCGTTATCAAGGACAATTTTGATTGGCCGACGATCGTAAAGACTGTAGTACGGTTGGAGCAGTGTTGTTGAATTGGAACGCAAGGTGGCTGAGGAGTTAAATGAAAATCCAGTTGGCGGCGATCATCCAAAAGACGAAAATATTTTTCAGCTCCCAATTTCTTCGTTAGTGTGCCGGTTCCAGATTCAACAATTTGCAATGTATGTTGAGATTTCAGCGTGTACGTTTTGTCCCAAACTAGTATCAGGTGATTGTGTGACAAACTACCGGTTTTTGCGGAAGCTTTGCCGATAAGTGTCGAAAAATCCTCATCTTCCATTTGTTGATAAAGTTGAATTTGTTCGAGCACACAATTCAGAATTTCCGAATCGATTGTTTGTAACCAGTATCCGACAATTTCCGGATCACGTCCAAAAACATATTTGTTGTCCGAAAATGTCACATGATGTTCACCACATTGTTTTCATGTCGTAGCACTCTGATGGCGTCGTATCAATAGAAATTTTGTCCTGCACGATCACTAATTGGCCGAAAAAGGTCTTTGTATACGGCGAATGTTTATCCACTGCGCGCAAATAAAACCCGGAAATTTTACCGCGGCACGTTCATCATTGTATACGGTATATTTCACTTGCACGATATCGGTATTGTTTGTTTCTGTTGAATCGGAAAATTGAAAAATTACCATATTCTTCGGTCCAGCACAATCGCACACAGTTGTCTCAAATGCCTGCGGGTGTAACCCGTAAAAGCAAAGCAGCAGTAGGAATGGTAACGAGGACATTTCTACATGGGAAAATACAGGGTAAATGACACAACAAAAATAAAATGAACAGTATACTGGCCAACTTAGTCTAAGTCATCATGTGGGTTTACTAAGCTAAGATAATCAAATATGAAACAGAAATAATGGAAAGCAAAAGTAAAAGTAAAAGAGAGAAAACAAAAAAAATTCTGATGGCTTTTGAAATATCAACGATTTTTCGTCTGCTTTTCATCGGCTACGCCATGGCAAAATAATAGAAAAATAGGGGTTGTCGTAATATAACCGTTTTTATAGTAGAAGGATACAATATTTTTGGAACAAATTTATATAGTTGGAAAGCGCGAATATCTAATAAGGCCACTGGGTGTCCGCCTTCAAGATTTAGTTGGGCATACGTCAATGGCTGAACCGGGCTGAATGGTGAAGTGGCGCGCTATTGCGCAATTATTCAATTTAAAAAACAGCAACGGGATAGCCTAGTTTGAAGCCAAGTACCGGTTAGGTTGATCAATAATAAAATAATAATATAAAAATAATAAAAGGCCCGTGATGGCTAAAATAAGTAAAATAGTTGTAGTGCCAAAACGCTACGGTGGGTTAGGTTATGTTAGGATCGCACATGTCGTCGTTGCCTTTGCCACTAGATGGCACCACACGAATGACTGATTGTACAAGCAGTTTTCACGGCTGACTTCATTGCTCTTAGAATGGTAATAAAACAAATGACAAACGACAGCCGCGTACGATATTTCTAAACAAACAGTCAAACACAAAATAAAAGTTATAAAATGAACACAAACACCAACAGATTTGAAATTCTGCTCAGACACGTAGTTTAATACGGCGAATCGAATAAGAAATAAATGAAAACGAAAAGTTCCCCAGTTTACACGCGATAATTCCCCCCAATTTTGCAGCCAATCACAAACCGGCTGGAACCTCAAAAATTTGAATTTCGACCGAATAAATAAATATATAAAATGAACACAAACACCAACAGATTTGAAATTCTGCTCAGACACGTAGTTTAATACGGCGAATCGAATAAGAAATAAATAAAAACGAAAAGTTCCCCAGTTTACACGCGATAATTCCCCCCAATTTTGCAGCCAATCACAAACCGGCGGGAACCTAAAAAATTTGAATTTCGACCGAATAAATAAATATATAAAATGAAGAAAAATACCAACAGACTTGAAAATTTGCCCAGACACGTAGTTTAATACGGCGAATCGAATAAAAAATAAATAAAAACGAAAAGTTCCCCAGTTTACACGCGATAATTCCCTCCAATTGACAACCAATCGAAACCCGGCTGGAACCCCTGGGGAAACAATAAACATTTTGGGGCCCATAACCACGGGATAGCCTTCAATCTTTCCCAAGGAAAATCTCTCAGGGATAAAACTCTATCTCCTACGACATATTTTCCTTCTTTCGCACGTTTATTATATTGTTCACGCTGACGATTCCGTGCTTTCTCGCTTTCTTCACGGACTCGCTGAAAGCTATAGCGCAAACGATCAGCTAAATTTCCTACATAGTCAGATACAGATTTAAATGTTTGAGGGGAAGCGTCTAAAAATTAATTAATGGGAATATTAGGTTCTCTACCGTGGACTAAATAATAAGGGGTTTCAAGTGTCGAAGAGTGAACTGAACTACGATAAGCGAATAAAACATCGTCTAACATATTTTCCCAATTTGCATGTTCTCCGTCTTTCAATTCTTTTCCTAACATCGCGGTTAGTGTTCGATTAAACCTTTCTGTCTCGCCATTACTAGCGGGATTGTAGGCCGTTGTCAGTTTTTGGTCAATTTTTAATTTCTTACAAAAATAACGGAACAATTTCGAGGTGAAATTCGTTCCACGGTCGGAAATAATGGCTTTAGGCATACCATGTCTTACAATTATTGTTTTATATACACATTCTGTCGTGGTTTAGGCAGTTTGGTCTTTTCGAGTAACTGCTTCCCCCTAGCAAATAAAATAATCCGTAATAACTAAAATATAACTTTTTTCATTAGGTGAAGCGGGAGTAATAGGGCCTAAAAAGTCCATGCCAATTACTTGGAAAGTGGCTTTAGCAATTTCATGGGGGTGTAAAAGTGCTCTATATGTGGAAGAAGTGTTAGCTATACAAGTTTCACAAGCTTGACAATATTTAAAATATCTTTTCACATTGTAAGCCAATAATAATGATTTTTGACCTTCAAATAAGTTTTATAAAAAGCTAAATGCCCACCTATCGGTGCGTCATGTAATTCTTTTAGCACTAGATGGCGAAGCGATAAGGGCAACACTACTTGACAATTAATTTCGTTACGCTTTCTATTTTTGGAAGGCACTTCACGGCGATAAAGTGTACCTTCTATAATTTCAAAATATTCAATTTCTTTAGCCCATTCAGGTTTAGATTGGTTATTTTCCTCATTGAGTTCTCCTTTCTCTAAATAATTTCTAATGGCTACACAAAGTTCGTCTTCTAGCTGTTTTTCGCAAATCAACTTAATATTATTCGGTTCCGGTTGTATACTAGCTACTTTTAATCGGGATAAACAATCAGCGTTTTGATGAATACGTCCAGGCCTATACTTTAATTCATAATTTGTAGCAGCTAATAGTATAGCCCATCTACCTAATCTACCGTTATTATCTTTCTGATTTTTCAGCCATTGCAAAGGACGATGGTCACTAATAATTTCAAAGGGTTTATCCAAGAGATAATTTCGGAAATGTTTAATTGCATCAATTACGGCTAATGCTTCTTTTTCGGTTGTACTGTATTTCATTTCGGCTTTTGTCAATTGTCTACTAGAGTAGGCTATTGGATGCTCTTGCCCATGCTGCATTTGAGACAGCACGGCTCCTATTCCATAATCGCATGCGTCGGTAAAAAGCAAAAAAATTTAGTTAAAATTAGGATAAGCGAGGACTGGGGGAGTTACCAGAGAAGTGCGCAATTTTTCAAAGACAACCTGTTCCTCCGTTTCCCACGCAAAACGTTTCCTACTTAAATCTTTATACGTTAATCGAGTTAATGGCTTAGCTATTGAACCAAAATTTTTAATAAATCTTTTTTAATATCCGGCAAGTCCAAGAAATGATCTCACTTCGTCAACCGAAGTTGGCGTTTTGTAATTCACTATCTTATCAATTTCCCCAGGATCGGGTTTAATACCGTGCGTTGAAATGACATGACCTAAATAATTTATGGAACGTTTTATAAACTGACATTTGTTAAGTTTCAATTTTAAATTTGCTTCTTTTAATAGGGTAAAAATTTCTCTGATATCTCGTATGTGATTTTCAAAAGTGTCTAAAAAAATGATGACATCATCCAAATATACTAATGCTTTACTTCCTAAGACGTCTTTTAGTACGTAATTCATTAGTCGTTGGAAAGTGGCTGGTGCATTACACAAACCGAATGCCATTCTTTTAAATTCGTAAAGGTTATTTTCTACAACAAAGGCGGTTTTTTCGATATTTGGATCATGAACTTGAATTTGCCAATAGCCGGAAGCTAAATCAAGAGTCGTAAAGAATTTTATTCCATATAATTTATCTAAAGTATCGTCAATTCTTGGCATTGAAAAAGAATCTTTCTTTCTAATACCGTTTAATTTCCTATAATCGACGCAAAATATTATTTCTCCATTCTTTTTTTTCAACTAATACCACGTGTTGGGAATATATCTCGTTCCCAACATCCGACAACACGAGCTGGAAGACGGACGCGAGTTCCATTACGTTTTATTGAATATGATTTGGGTGGCCCTCGCTAGGAGGCCACCATGTTACAATTTATTTTTGTGTAGCCCCGCCCCTCGGCCTACCGGCCGGAAAATGTACAGGGCAAGGGGCAATCAGTTACAGAATATACCTCACACCGTCAAGACAGCAGCCAGTGCTCCCGTGTGTTCTTTATTTCATCATCACATTTTCTCTTTACTAAGGTAAGTTCAGACACGGGCTGAACAAGATCTTACATGGTCCTTCGAACCGGAGAATAATATCCTACATGGTCCTTCGAACCTACATGGTCCTTCGAACCTACATGGTCCTTCGAACTAGTTAAGTAATTTAAATTTACTAAAAATTTCGCTGTCTGTAGACTGTGGGGAGACGTAACTCACCCCTAAAAAAAAAAATTTTTTTCTTTCTTTTCTTATTCGGTGAACACCACGTGTTAGCCGCAGGGCAAATTTTTCCCTTTTTCATTTTTTGCTACTTACGTCGTAGTAACTGCGACAGTAGACGGGTAAATAATTGTCTTGTAAAAAAAAAAATTTGTTTTTCTTTTCTCTTTTTTTCCACCGCGTGGTCAGTGGCGGCCATTACGGTGGGCTCAACCTAGCTCAAGCTAGGAATCTTTGGAGAAACCTCCACGAAGGTTACCTCCCCGTAAAATATTTTTTTGAAACACTTTAATTCTTTTTTTTTTTTCTCGTTTGCTATTTTTTTGTCTTTCTATTTCGAGCCAAAGAGTTTGAGTTTTTTTGCCTCTCACCACGTGGTCGGTGGCGGCCATATTGGATTGAATTTCTTTACTCTTCCTTTTCAAAAATTTTTTTTTCTTCTTTGTTTTGTTGGAGGTTAGGCCTCCCATAAATTTTCCCTTTCTTTTTCTCGTGGTCACTCTCCGCTGTAGCGCAGCACCTCGGGTCTCCAAGACATTTTCAAAAATTAGAGACTCAAACAAATAGAAGAAGAAGAAGACATCATAATTATCGAAATTGACCCTGACGATCTAATCGATCTTTACCACGAATTGTGATTGTTCTTCTGTAATAAACATAAAACTCAAAATCCATTGTTGCCATTTCCTTCTCTTTTTTCTAAACTGGAGAGTAATTTAATAATTACACTCCCTAAACGAAAAAACTTTCTCACATATTTAGAAATTAGGCAACGCCAATCTCTATTTATTTAAATTTCGAGGCAGCAAACGCCATCTAGCGCTCGAAATTCCAATCACTTTTCTCAACTTTCAAAATCTTTCAAAATTCCATTATAACTGAACGCTTACGCCATCTGGCGCTCAGAATAAGCAATCCTTTTTTCTTTTCAAAAAATTTAAACATTTTTCTCATCTACTGAACGCCTACGCCATCTGGCGCTCAAAATAGCAAACTTTTTTCCTTTTTTAAATTTTCAAACATTTTCCTCAGAACTGAACGTCTTACGCCATCTAGCGCTCAGATTCGAAACTATTTTTCCTTTTTTGTTGGTGATCTCAAAATCAAAATTTTTTTTCTCTTTCAAAGAAACGAACGTCTACGCCACATAGCGTTCAAAATTACAACTTCTTTTGTACACGTCAGAAATTGTGATTTTTTCTTGAAGTAGTACGCCACTAATTATTATATTCTTTCCAAGAATTCAAAAATTTTCATTTATTTCATAAAAAATTGCAAATTAATGCCACCTAGCCTTTAGAAATAACGCTATGGTGGATCCCTTTTTTAACTTATGATTTCTTCGCTACTTCTAAACCTTGCTTTGAATTCTTTATGCCATTGGAGGAGCCAAATTTTTTTGCACTCCGCTTAATGTCCAATAATCTTAGATCGTGCTAAGCCATTGTCCAAACCTCGTGACACCTGTATAACTGACAACAAAGTCGGTAAAGTGCTCTAAGTTACCGAAAGCTAACTAAGAGCCAAATTTATTCGCCACATCTCACAGTCGCCTGATAAAGGAAGGAAGAACATCCCAAGCCAGTGGAGTTTAAAAATACGCCCACTGTTTGGAGTACAGCGAAACGCTACTCCCTTCCATTACTCGCAACTGGTGGCAACACGAAAGCTAAAAGCTTTCAACTCAATTTTTCGCCCACTTCTTTTAGGGAAATCCAGAAGTCGGACCCAGCTGTTACTACTAAGAATCAAGCAACGGGAAAAGGTCGGAAAAACCCGACATCAACTGAAGAAATTTCGGTGATAGGAGCAGGAAAATCCAAGCCCCCTTTTTCTTTTTGCCTTAGTTAGTTCCAGCAACAAAAAATGTCACGAGGAGCATCGGCAACACGCGCAGGCCTGAAAGGCCACCTTACTAGGACGATGGACAAAATCAAGCAGTACAAAAACCTCTCCATGACGGCAGAACTGGATAACGACCTTGCAACGGAAACCGAACTCCTCAAGCAACGTTACCAGAAATTCATCAAGGCAAGCGACCAAGTTAGATGGAACTTACAATCCACTAACGCCACCGAGGAGCAAATCGAACAAGATTACTCCGCAGTGGCAGAAGTCGAAGAAGACATGAGTGCTGTACTCGCTCTAGCCAAAAACAAACGCGAGGAGTACAAACGTCAACTGGACGCTGAGTTCCAAGACCAGCAAAGAAAAGACGAGCGAAAACGGGAAGAAGACAGAAGCAAGGCACTGCATGATTTGCTCACACAACAACAGCAAGCCTTTGCAGCACAAGTCCTTCAGCAACAACAGGCCTACGCGCAACAAATTCAGCAGCTGATAGCTCAAAACCAAGCTACGGCACAAATTGCAGCCGCAGCCGCTGCTGCTCCAATAGCAGCCGCTCCTGCTCCAGTAGCAGCCATACCTGCACCACAATCAACACGCCTTCCCCAAAGGCAAATCAAACATTTTAAAGGAGATATCCTTGAGTGGACGTCATTCTGGGAGAGCTTTAACGCCTCCATCCACTCGTCCACAATGTCGGACGTCCAAAAATTCGACTATCTCAAAGAATATCTCAAGGGGGAAGCATACTTGTGCGTGGAAAACTTGGAACTGACTGCAGCAAACTACAACATCGCCATTGCTGAATTGAAAAGGGTCTATGCCAAACCAAAGGCCCTCATTCAAACCCATCTATGCAAATTTGATAACCTGGCTCCCGTTAAGTCTATGACAGACGTATCGGCTCTTCGAAGACTTCAGCTCACCGTCCAGTCGCACATAAACGCCTTGGAGACTCTCGGGGTACAAAAGACACCTTTGGAGGACTCCTTGGCACAAAATTAATGAAATTGCTTCCTGCAGAATTGCAGAAAGAATGGTCGAGTTCCGATGCAAACGACATCACCGACATCACAGCCCTGCTGAATTTCATCAGGGATCAAGTCGACGCTGCTGAAAGGTATAGCCGATGGAAATCAGAAACGGTAAAAACACCACAGCAGACGACAACAACCACACCGGCGAAACAGCCACCAGCTGCTACAGCCTCTCAACTGGCGATTGGAGCTAGATCCCAACTAGCTCCACAAACCAGAAGATATTCAAAACAAAGCACACAGCCATCAAATACACCACCAGGACGACAAGATAACTTCATCGTCCGACAATGCACAAGACCGTGCATTTTCTGTGGGGAAATACACTACCCCACGGTTTGTCCAGTAAACCTCAAGGACAAAAAGGCCATAATCGCCAGGCAGAAAAGGTGCGTCAGATGTTTCAGCCCTAATCACGAAACTTCAAACTGCCCCACCAACTACTTATGCAAACACTGCCAGGCGACACACCACACCGCCCTCTGTGACAAAAAGGTGACAAGATTTGCACACACCGGAAACAATGCCCCAACGAACGTCATGGCATCTGTCTCCAGTGCAAACACCTACGGCGATCTCGTGGTGAAAACGGCAACAGTGATGGTGGTAGGCCCCAATGGTAAAGAAAACAGGGCAATATTATTCATTGATGATGGCAGTCATAGATCCTGGGTCACCAGATCTATTTCGAAATCGCTGAATTTGAAGATAGTGGCCGTGGAAAATATCGGGACGAGAGTCTTCAAACAAAGAAAACCCAATCCAGTAGAGCAAATCAACGCAGTGGAATTGGCGGTTCGGGGCACCTGGAAAGGAGCCCCACTCGTCAAAATAACAGCCCTGGAAACGGACTACATCGGAGACACTGGACCCTACTCCCCACGGCATTCGCAAGACACCTGTGGTTGGAAGACGAAAAATGGCTGACGACAGGTTTGAAACCAACAGCCAAGAAAAAGAAGTCGGCATTTTAATCGGAGTCGACCAAATGTTTAAGATCATTCCTAACGAACCGGCTATCCAAAGTCCGTGCGGCCTTAGAGCATACAACACAAAACTAGGTCGCATGATAGCTGGACCTTCGAAGGAAAAAAGATCGAAAAAAGAAAAGGCAATAATCCAGCAAATGCTACAATGCAGTAGCTTTTCCAATCATCAGACAGTATCATCGTACGCAGCCAGATGTCTCGATTCAGAATTTTATTTTACGAATCCCTCCGAAGATATGGACGTAATGGGAGCCGGCAAGGAGGCCAAAGAATTTTCGCCCGCCCAGCCGAGGCCTATGGAAGAAATTTCCAGCCAGGAGCTCAACCGTACCTCCAAAAACAAAAAGGAAAACGGAAAATCGTAAAAGAAGAATTGAAACGGCAAACGGACTTTGACTTATCTCTGTTCTGGAAGCTGGAACACTTTGCCATTTTAGACGATTGTGATGCAGTGGAGCCAGACGATTCTCTCAGCTCCTTTGGCGACAAAATCACCCGTCAAAAAGATGGGCGATACTGCACCCCAATCCCGTGGAAAACGGACAAATGGAGGCTAGAAAAAATTTTCTGATGGCAAAAGGAAGACTGGAGAGTCTATTGAAAAGACTCAAAAGAACACCAGAGCTTCTATCAGCCTACCATAAGGAAATAGACCAGCTTCGCGTCCAAAACTTCGTAGAGGAGGCAGACCAGAACTACGAAGGACTCCACACTTATCTGCCACACCATCCTGTCATCCGACAGGACAAAAATCCACGAAGATTCGACCGGTATTCGACGGGGCGGCAAAATCAAAGTATGGCCCAAGCCTCAACGATGTCTTAGAAACCGGCCCGAACCTAAATCCCGATCTGCTAGCCGTCTTAATGCGATTCCGTTTGAACAAAATCGCATGGATAGCAGACATCGAAAAAGCTTTCTTAAACATCGCCCTGCATCCTGAAGACGCCGAAGCTGTCAGATTCCTGTGGATCACGGAGCTAGAAACCCCAAATCCGCCTCTAGTGGCATACAAGTGGAAACGAGTCCCATTTGGGCTCAGCTCCAGCCCATTTTTGCTGCGAGCTACCCTAAACAAGCACCTAGACGGCATGGAATCAATCTACTCCACCACAGTAAGACAGCTCAAGGAGCAAATTTATGTTGACGACTACCTTGGAGGCGCCGACAACATCTCCACAGCCAAAACCAGGATACAGGAGACAAAATCCATCTTCCAGGAGGCAAAACTCAACATGCGAAGTTGGGTCACCAACGACAAAACAGTTCGCAAATTTCTCAGTGAAAAGGGGCTCATCAACCCCATAGTGAAAATTTTTACTCAGAAACTGGAAGAAGGTCAGCCTAAGGTCCTGGGGATTCGATGGGATACCGAATCCGACACCTTCCAATTCGATCCCGCACCTATCATCGAAGCTGCGACAGAATTGGGAGAACTAGTGACCAAAAGAAATATTTTAAGAATATCGGCAAGAGTATTCGATCCCATTGGGTTTCTAGCACCCACAACGCTCCTGCTGAAAATAATCTACCAGAAACTTTGGGAAGCCGAAATTGACTGGGATGTGGAAGCGCCTCCTGAAATACGGAAGACATGGATAGCAGCCATGACTGGGTTGAACGAGTTTGCCAACTTAAAAATCCCACGTTGGATAGGCTACTCGAAAAGGGTCATACAAAATGCACAAATTCATGTCTTCGGCGACGCATCCGAGGCCGCTTATGGAGCCGTTGCCTACGCAAGGCTACAAAGCAAAAACGGCGACACAGTCATCCATTTTCTTGCTAGCAAGACAAAAGTGGCGCCTCTCCCAAAGAAAAGGTCACCTTACCAAGATTGGAGCTTTTAAGCTCACTTTTGGCGGCACGATTGGGAGAAAAACTCAAGAACTTTCTCCACATCGAATCGTGGCGAACTATATTCTGGGCTGACTCTCTAGTGGCACTTGGCTGGATCCGAGGAGACGCCAACAGGTGGAAACCATTCGTCAGGAACCAAGTCGAAGCTATTAAGAAACTTTCTGGCCCAAATTGGTGGCGGCACTGTCCAGGCGTCCAGAATCCTGCGGATCTCGCCTGCGGGGAGCGCCAGCCGTAACGCTGGTACACTCCGAGCTATGGTGGAACGGACCATCATGGCTGAAAGAAGACGAAACCAAATGGCCAGATTCAACGCCCGAGGTAGAAGAACCCAGTATCCATGAAAGAATCGAAGCGGAAGCAAAATCAAAAACCGTCACCATGTCGGTAGCTTCCGTGGAGCCAGCCACTCCAGTGGAATGGCACCTGGATCGAATTCCGTCTTGGAATCGACTACTCAGAAGAACTGCTTGGATACTGAGATTCGCCTCCAAAAACCGCCCCACAAACGCCACACAAGTGAAGACTCCAATCAAGACAGGAGACGGAAAACAGATAATGGTAGAACACCTAAAAGTAGAGGAACTGACGAAGGCAGAGCTACTTATTTATAGGCAGCTCCAAAAAGAAGCTTTTCCCAAGACGTTTCAGGATCTACAAGCCACTCTATCGGATCTAAGAGAACGTTTTTGGATCATCAAAGGACGCCAACAGACCAAATCAGTCTGGCACGCCTGCGTCAAGTGCCAACGGCTATCTTCACCGCCATTCAGAGAAATAGCTGCACCTCTACCGATTAATCGACTGAAACAAGCGAAAGCCTTCGAAATCACGGGTGTTGATTTCGCAGGGCCGCTGTATTACAAACACCCAACATTGCGTAAGAAACGCAAGCAAACGGATCCTACATCCTCCACGGATCCTCGCAAACGGATGGTTCGGCTTTGGAGCCTACGGTAGAGCCTCCAGCGATGGAGCCCATTGAAGAACCTCCAACCACAGAACCATCGGAGGAAAATGAAGAAAATCTCCAATTGGACGAATCCTCAGCCAAAAGAAAGGCACAATTAAACAGCCAAAGAGCTATGCCTGCCTATTTACCTGTGCTGTAACGAGGGCCGTCCATCTGGAGCTAACAAAAACAATGTCCGCACGCGACTTCCTCCTCGCATTTCGAAGATTTTCCGCCAGGAGAGGTAGCGTCTCCATCATGTATTCGGACAATGCCCAAACATTCAGATGTGTCTCGAAACACTTGAAAGTCTTAAGATCCGACCCAGCGATCCACGACCTTCTGGCAATGCGGAAAACCGAATGGATTTTTCGGCCAGCCTAGCCCCATGGTGGGGAGGGTTCTGGGAGCGCATGGTGCGGACGATGAAGGATTTGTTGAGGCGCTCCAATGGTCGTGCATGTCTGGAATACGACGAGCTAGAGGTTAGTCTCATCGAAACCGAGAGCGTGGTGAATGCACGGCCACCACCTACGTGGCAGAAGGGAGCGACGACCCGCCCCCATCACCCCGAACCAGTTTCTCAACAATAGGCGTTCGAACTGCACTCCGCCGGAGCCAGCCGAAAACCTCTGGCTCCCGACGCAACCAATTTGAAACTGCTGGAAATGGATCGTCAACGTAGGGAGTATGTCAGCGATATCTGCGAACGATTTGTGACGGATTACCTTCTCCAAATCGACAAGTTCCACTGTAAAGGGGGACCCGGCCGCAAGATCCGGGTAGGAGAAGTTGTCATCATTCACGATGACAACACCAAGCGCCTTATGTGGACGATAGGAGTAGTGAAGGAGCTAATCACTAGCAGAGACGGGTTGATCCGTTCGGTTATGGTCAAAACGCCGAACGGGAACCTTATCAACCGTGCCATTCAATCGTTACACCCCTTAGAGCTACGTGAGGATCAGCCGGACGACGTCGAAATTCCACCTACGCCAGAGCTGGAATTGGAACCAGAAGAAGCAACTCCACCCGTGGCCGCCGCAGATCCAGTCGAGCAGGGAGAGCCGTGGACCACGGGCTCTGGTGGGGAGTGTGTTGGGAATATATCTCGTTCCCAACATCCGACAACACGAGCTGGAAGACGGACGCGAGTTCCATTACGTTTTATTGAATATGATTTGGGTGGCCCTCGCTAGGAGGCCACCATGTTACAATTTATTTTTGTGTAGCCCCGCCCCTCGGCCTACCGGCCGGAAAATGTACAGGGCAAGGGGCAATCAGTTACAGAATATACCTCACACCGTCAAGACAGCAGCCAGTGCTCCCGTGTGTTCTTTATTTCATCATCACATTTTCTCTTTACTAAGGTAAGTTCAGACACGGGCTGAACAAGATCTTACACCACGGCTGAAGCCCATGGGGACTGCGAATATCGAATTACATTTAATTGAAGCATTTCTTGTACTTTGTTTTCTAGTAATTTCCTTTGGTTATTTGTTACTCTATATGGGCGTTGTCGAATAGGGCCTCGTCCTTGGGTATCAATTGTGTGTTTAATAAGGTTAGTATTCCCTAGTTCAGAATTTTTTGAAGCAAACAAGTCGTAAAAGTCGTTTAATAATTTAGAGAGCGGTGCTTGAAATTCAGTGTCGACTTCTGAAATTACCATAGGCTCAGTTATTTTGTTATGCTTAGCTTCACGTTGGTCTAAAGCTGTTTTTCCGATGAAATAATGAATAATTTCAATTACGCCTAATTTAGTGTTTCTTGGGATTTTGACTTGATTTAACGAATGGTTTTCAACTACAATATTATACATTCCATCTCCCGATACTTTTCCGATAAATTCTTCAATATAAACTCATGTCGACAAATTTTCTACTGGTGTAAATAAAAATGCTGTGTTAGGGGAAACATACGGAAATGAACCCTTTAATTGACCAACAATTACGAGCGACGTCTGACGAGATAGCGTCATCTTTTTTACCGTCGTACCTGCCATTTCCAGTACCCCAAAAACAGAAGATGAGCCTTGCCCATCTTTAGCTAGACAAATGCTTTTAGTTTCTCCATCAAGCTTAAATGCATGTTTCTGAATTGCGTCCCATCCAAGGATACAATCTACAGAAATACCATTTGTAATGATAAATTCTTGTTGTAAAATTGACTCTCCGTATCCAACGGGCAAAGTCACTATTCCCAACGTATGTAACTTTTTCTCCCCTACATCATATAAATCGAAATCAAGCTGACTGCAGATCATCTGACCTCTAGGGGGCAACTTATTGAATAATCTCTCTTGAATAATACTTTTAGACGCTGCTGTATCAAATAATGCTTGTAACAGGACCTGGAAAATTTTTAATGGAATTCTTGGAGTTGATTCATTCGTAATGGTTGTTAATTTTACGACTTGTCGGGATTTAAAATGAGGCTCTTCATCAACTGACCCGAAGCTACAGTTGATCCTTACTGGTTTCCCTGGTTTTGAGGGGAACCTGGTATGTTAGGCCTATTGGTGCTTCTGACTTAGGAAAATTATTAGATTTATGACCGATATCCCGGCAAGAATAACATATAGGATGCTGAGCTTGTTCTAGTTGTTGGCGTTGATAACTACGACAATTAGATTGAATGTGGCCGCGATAGCCACAAAAATTGAAAATTATCGACGGCTGTGTAGGCCTTTTGTTGGTATCGTTAGATGATCTCGGAAATGATGGTGTTGCGTTTGTAGGCTTATTCTGTGCGTTTAAGAATTGTCGATTACCACTATTGTTAGGGAAGCGCGGTGGAAATGGTCTACCATTACTATACTGGTTAACAGTAGGCGTTTGAAAAGAAACTTGCTTCCTGTATGCTGCATTCCCCGGATAAGAGACGTCGTTTTTATTTAGTTGAAGTTTTTTCATGGTTTGGATAAGCTCATTAAGTACGTCTTTAATTTCTTCGTTTTCTGTTTTCTTTTCCCCGACAGGTTTATCCCCGTGGCGAATATTGGCAACCGCCTTATTCACAGCTTCCTTTTGGTCTATTATCATCTGCTTGATTTCTTTTAACTCTGCACTGCTGGTGTCTTGTGACCAGTCTATGGATCGAATAAACTCCTGTTTTTCGCGATCGGTTTACAATTTTTCTAGCCTGAGGGCATAGACGCGTGTTGCTGCAACCAGTTCGTTAAAATCTTTAAATTCCTTATATTTGACTTTTGCCTGTAATTTGGCATCTAACCCCTCAATAAATTTTTGCATGAGAATAACTGCAAACGATTTTTCGGAATGACCTACAGGATACGCGCGTTTAAAAATTTCCTGTAGACGTAGCGCGTAATCAACAACTTTTTCACCTGGCTTACGTTTGGCTTTGTTAAACTTTTGAAGATATAAATCAACATTTTCATCGCCATGAAAGTGGTCAAGCAATGCTTCTTTAATTGACTCATAATCATGTGGATGTTCCTTTAAAATTGCCTGAATGACGGAAAAAGCTCTGTCCGTTAATTTAGCACGTAACATCTGAATAGTTTTTTCTTCTGACCATTCCGACCCATCTACTATACTTTCAAATTAGTCTAACCAAGAGTCAAAACGAGTAATAGGGCTTCCGGTGAAAGAAGGAAGTAATTGTAACCGGGCTAAAGTATGCTGGTTATTTTGAAAATCATCCAAATCTCTTACTGTTGCTGCTCTGGTGGGGGAAGTACAGTAGGCCATGTTGTTGTTTGGAACTGGCAATCGAAATCTTAAATTTCCTTGAAGCGAAGTCTGAGACTGTGCTGAAACGCTGCTCGTAGGCGATCGAGGTTCGCAACGACGTCTGTTGTCCACCTGGACCGTTGTTCCGGGGAAAGGTTGTGTCAATTTGTAGGCTGATTGTGTGGTTGCCGAATAGGGCGGTGGACGGTGTGTCGTACTGGTATCGGTGGTTGAGTGGTTTTCGACAGCGACGGTACTTGCTGTGGTGCCACGGATTGCTGTGATATTTGTCCCGTGATATCCGGTGATATTAGTTGTTTCAATTGGGTTTGGGTTTGAAAGAGCGTTTGTTTGATCTCCTCTGCAAGCTATACGTTGTTCGGTCTGCTGGCTCCTGGGAAATTGTCCAACTTCCTTAGCAGTAAGTTGATCTCGGGCGTCAGTGGTTCCAGTGGAGTCAGTAGTTGCAGTTCCCGTATATATAGAGTGAGGTTGCGAATGTCCGCCAGAAATATTTGTTGATAGGCCAGCGATACTGTCTTCAAGTGAATGGATAGGTCTTCCACTTCTTGCGAAAGATGGCAATATCGATCCTCTTTGTGTCTGTATGTAGTCCCACAATTCAGGGTTGATTCCAAGATAGCCTTGTCTCTCTGCAAGTCGGTTATGCTGTGAAACTGTCCCAGTAGGAAGGTAAGACTATGCCACAACTGTCTCGCATGACGTGAAAATCGCCTTCAGCTCGGACGTCTGTTGTTCCGTTACTGTCGTCTTCTTCGACTGTGCACTGAGTCTCACCTCTAGGATCGACGTCAAGTACTTCAGTAGGATCGTTGGTTCCTTTCACACCGGCGGTGGGTTCTGGTCGTCTTGATATAGATTTGTCAGTCGGTTGTCCTGTATCAGCCGAATTATCTGGGTTTGAACCTTCGGATCGTTCGACTGGGAATCCACTTCTCTCTCCTTCAGGCTCTTGATCGCAAGTATTAGGGATGGAAGCTTGCTCGCCCTGGTCTGGAATATCTTGTCGTGATTGTTCTTGATTTTGTTGAAAAGGTGGCTCAGGCTCAGGTTCATGTGATTTTCCATTCGGTGTGTTCCTCGTATGGAAGAAACCGAGAACTGTGCTTGCTAATGAACTAGTTTTGGTCGCTACTTTGGGAGGAGACTTAGAAGGTGAAATACGTTCAGCGAATCTATCAAAAAAGGAGGGTGATCGTTTTCCTGACACAATTTCGGACGTAGCACTTGCTCGAGTTTTTCGGGAGGAAGTTGTATCAAGCCCCGCTACGGCTTTGTACGCAGCGTTCGATCATAGTTTTCGTAACTGAGAGTTATTTGGGTGTACTTTGGGATTCAAAACGGGGGAAGCAGATCTACTAATTAATTGCTCCGGCAGTGGTCTCCAAAGTCCTACCACTCTGAAGTGTATCTGGTGTAAACTGAGTTTCAGTGGCCAAGTTATCAAAATCAAGGGATCAAGCTACGGTTTCCTGATCGGGTAGCGTAAGAGTTATTTCGGGCCGAAAGTGCTTGTTTACAGGGGAATGTACAAGTTTATGCCCGCCAGTAAAAACATCATCATTCATTGTGGTTGAGTTCCAAAAAGCGCTGGCACCATTATGTAAAGCATCCTCCCTCTCGGGTGAATGACTTTACGGATTAAGACACATGTATATTAACACGGAACTCGGAGGCGTTTACCCACAATGACGACAGTGTATTACTAGACTAGGCCATAAAATATAAGGGAGACTACACGCATAAGAATACGATAAACTAAAGGGAAACAAAGTGTAAATGGAGACGACGTAAATTGATGTTACCGTAGTAGCGCGAGCGATACGGGCGGATTTAAAGACGAACGGGAGACGATTGGAAATACAACTCAGATAGGCAATTACGGAAACAGGTAGGCGGAGAAACACTTGTAAGAGAAAACACTAAGGCAAGTTAGGCGTCGAACTAGTGTTCTTGAAGGCAACTGAACTTTTAGCGAGCTGCTAGTTGTCTGATCTTTCTTAGATTTGTGGGTTCACCATGAAACCTCGCATCTCGTCAAAGTGGCGTGATGCGGTTGACGTGTCGCTATGTCGCGCGTGCAGCCAATCAGAAGGTGTTTGTTTAATGGTTTGATTGGCATCGCGTTTGCGACCAATCAAACGGATGTTTATTTAATGGCGTGATATGCGTCACACGTTTGACCAATCACGGATGTTTGTTTAGTGGCGTGATATGCGTCACACGTGTGAGTCAGACAGCATGTGTTCAATTGGGTCAACGCTAAGATGTCTATGACAAATGATTACTATACGGATTACAATATTCGAATAATATGCAAAAGAAGAGTAAATGCGAGAGAGTAAAATGTAGACATAATTATATGCCAAGGGAGAGTAAACATAATATAATAAGAATGTGGGTATCATAATTAAATGAATTTGTAGTCCTTCGTTACACAACCATGAAGCCACAGGCGAGTAATTGGAAAAATAAACTGCTGATATCGCATCGCGTCACGACTCAAAACCATGTGACGCTCACGAGAGAACATCTGCGCATCTTAGAAGTAGAGGAAAAAGCAAAACGAAGAAACGATCACCTTGAGGTTGTTCGTTATCCCGTCGAAATTATCATAGTTGTAGCCGTGCTGTTTTCCGGCTTGGCGTTAAT
The DNA here is from genome assembly GCF_020631705.1 of Daphnia magna. Classification (NCBI taxonomy): domain Eukaryota; kingdom Metazoa; phylum Arthropoda; class Branchiopoda; order Diplostraca; family Daphniidae; genus Daphnia; species Daphnia magna. The sequence goes on from NC_059182.1 coordinate 8,259,358, forward strand.
GTTATTATTTCTTAGGCACCAAAATCAAGCTTCGTTATCAGGCCTAACTGAACGAGTGGGTAAGCTGGAAAAAAGACTGAAATCACATGAATTTGAAGTGTAGGAACGCGTATAAGCCGTGCCTTAGCATCACTTTCTAGCGAGACCTTATTATCTTTAATTTTTTTTATTGATATTTATCTGATTCTTTCTTCTGCTAGCCGATAAAAGATAGCACGGGTGAGGGAAATTCATGTCATGCAAAATTTTACAATTTTTTTTTGTATGGATAGTATTCGTCTTGAAACGTTTGCTTAGCCTTGATTTTCATCCGCAATATGATTCTCTATTTTGTAAACAATCATTTGGGTGTTTGATGCTGTCGAATATGTGTAGACCCGTTTGGCTTGTTTTGTCGGGTTAACCAGAAGAGTCGGGGTGATCGGGGCGATTCGCAGGCTGAGAGGAGGGGATGTATCGGATAAAGGGCATCACCCCATAAAAGAGTAGCTATCAGAAAAGTAATCTAGAAGTCATGAAACACCCACCATTGTGTTTAAATATAAATAGCAGAGTCAGAAAGAAGTCTGGGGCTAGTCGAGTTCCAGATTCGAGTGTGTCACTGTAAAACGTCTTCTGTACGTACGATTCTCCCTTAGTGAGATAAGTATTGTTTTATTCCCTTTTCATGTTCCTTTTTATATCACTGTTTGCGTAGTTCTTAAATAAACCGGCAAGTTCGGAATCATCTTTTACAATATTGGGAACGGTAAGCGCCGAGTATGGCCCAGGGATTACATTACTACATTTGAAACATTGAAAATTGATTGTCCTTCGCAAACGATGCATCCTGATGCATTAGAAAATATTTGCTCAAGTCAGCCCTTCAAGCATAAATTAAATACAGAGCGATATGAGAAATGTAAATAAAATTTACTGACCGATCAAACGATGACGAAGTGCTCCAATGTAAAATATTTCTTCCATGCTATGGCAAAGAAGCTTGTTCTGTTGAAAAAATGACTGCTAAAAACAGGAATCGTCAGCGTCAGAGACTCACAGACCTACTGCCTATACACCTGGAGTTTGCTGAAGACAAAGGCTTATACGCAAACGCAACACGCATACTCGCGTGGTTGTCAAGTGTTAAATTTGCACAGCTACAGTACCCACCACAAGTGTTAGAAAATGCGCGGAAACCCGTAAGCCTCCGTGTAAATACCTCGCTGATTTGCGAGGTAAATACTGGGGATAGATTTTTTAATTTTTTTTTACAAATACATTTGTTGAAGATGTATTCTTGAAAAAAAAATCTGAACTGTACAAGCCTCCGCTGAGGCTGTACACCACTTTCCAGAAGTATTAGAATTTTTTTTTTTTGTGGATCTCTTATGGTGGGATGGATTTTTCCGGCGGCCATATCTTTTGTTTCGATTAAGATACGGAGCCGGGGATTTTTTTAAAAATTGCCCATTGGGCACTTTATTCCACAACCGCGATTCGATCGTGATTCATGAACCCCTTCCCTATTTTTTTCGCCCGGGAAAAACGCGCATTCCATTCAAGGACTATTATTGCGTGTACAACGACACAGGGAAAATGTAGTATGACTTTTGCCCACTGTGGGCGCATGGCGCGTAAGGGGTGCACAACTCTTTCTTTGTCGCGGACACATATCCGCGCGGCTGATTTGGAACCGGTGGGAATCGGGATTTATTTTATGGTGCCTACATATATTTATCGATAGTTTTTTTACCTATTGAGTGTATTTGAGACAGCGTGGTAATTACTGTTTCAATCGCTGATTGAACATGTCTGCGAGAAAAGAGCTGTCGGCGGCTGAACGCGCCCGAATTGTTTCACTTCGTAGTGACTCAGGTGAGCAATTACAATTACCCTTATTGCGCATTTGATTTTTAAATGTGGTTTTTTTGTTTAATAGGATGGACACTTTCAAGAATTGCAAACACTGTGGGATGCTCTGTTAGTACAGTCCATAACACTGTCGAGCGTTTCAAAGAATTGAATAATTTTGACAATAGATCAGGAAGAGGGCGAAAAAAGTTGTTGACTGTAAAAAATGTAGAATATGTCAAAATTTGCAGTTTACGGGATCGTAGAAAGACGTTAAGTCTTTTAACAACAGAATTTAATTTAAAAAACGTGGTAAAAGTTTCGATGGCTACAATTCGTAGAAGCTTAAGAAGTCGAGGGTTGATTGGGAGAGTTGCTGCAGCTAAGCCTTTATTAAGAAAGCCCAATATAAAAAAACGACTTCTCTGGGCTAGGGAACACAAAGACTGGGGCTTAGAGGAATGGCATAAGGTCCTTTTCACTGATGAGACAAAATCAGAATGTTTTGGAAATAATCGAAGGGTTTATGTAAGGAGACGTAAAGGGGAGCGTTTTCTAAAAGAATGTCTCAAACCTACAATTAAACATGGCGGTGGTTCAATAATGGCTTGGGGGCAATATCTGCTCATGGTGTCTGGCCATTAAAAAAAATAGAAGGGAAAATGGACAAAAAATATTATCACAATATTTTACAAAGACATGCAATTCCCGCCGGCACTGCATTGATCGGAAAGAACTTTGTCTTTCAGGAAGACAATGATCCGAATCATGCTTCTGCGTATTGCCGTGATTATTTGGCCAAAAAAGAAAAGCTAGGTATTTAGTGTTAGTCAGTAGTATATTGCTAGTTTCTTCATTATTTATTTTTTAATAATTAAAGGAATTCTGAGGCGAATGGTGTGGCCTCCCCAGAGCCCCGATTTAAACCCGATTGAACAAGTGTGGGACCTCCTCGAATCAAAAATCGATAAAACGCCAAAAACGTCCGAACAAGGATTATGGCGCGCGATGCAACAAGCTTGGAGCCACATTTCTATTCAAGAGCTGCAAAAATATATTAATACTATGCCAGCAAGATGTCGCGCTGTAATTTCAGCAAAAGGAGGACACACGCGTTATTAAATAAATGTTAAATAAATAGCCCCTTGTTCTCCTATTACTATTTGCAGTCTTAAATAGTCTCATATAAATCCCGATTCCCGCCGGTTCCAAATCAGCCGCGCGGATATGTGTCCACGACAAAGAGAGAGTTGCGCACCCCTTGCGCGCCATGCGCCCACAGTGGGCAAAAGTCATACTACATTTTCCCTGTGTCGTTGTACACACAATAATAGTCCTTGAATGGAATGCGCGTTTTTCCCGGGCGAAAAAAATAGGGAAGGGGTTCATGAATCACGATCGAATCGCGGTTGTGGAATAAAGTGCCCAATGGGCAATTTTTAAAAAAATCCCCGGCTCCGTATCTTAATCGAAACAAAAACTATGGCCGCCGGAAAAATCCATCCCGCCATAAGAGATCCACACACAAAAAAAAATTCTAATACCTCTGGAAATTGGTGTACAGCCTCAGCGGAGGCTTGTACAGTTCAGATTTTTTTTTCAAGAATACATCTTCAACAAATGTATTTGTAAAAAAAATTTAAAAAATCTATCCCCAGTATTTACCTCGAAAATCAGCGAGGTATTTACACGGAGGCTTACGGGTTTCCGCGCATTTTCTAACACTTGTGGTGGGTACTGTATTCCGTTTTTAAAAATGAATTTTTTTAAAGAATATTTCAGTAGTTGTTCATTGCAGGGATCGCATTTAAAAAAAGTACAAACCCCTCCTGTAGGCCGTAAAAGAAAATTTTTCATTAAGACTTTACTTCCTAAGTCTTGAATTAAAAATTGTAATTACTTCCAACACACACAAAATAAAAAGCTGACCTGGCAGAGAAGGGATATGTCCACTTCTACCAGGGGAGCATTAATTGGGGAACCTCGTTTGCAGGAATAATTTCGTAATCGTACTTATATCTGTACATTACAGCTGCATACAATATAGTAGCACACATTAGTCACTTCTGCGTGGATAATTTTTTCTTTACTTCGTCTTACAAGAGACACTTTCCATCCTTTCCATCCTTTAGTTGTACTTGTGGGTAGTAGGACAACTCGATATCGGCCAACCTGTGTCGTGCTTTTAGATAAAGTGTTCCTATACTGAGGTTGAGGACGGGAACTCCAACGATACCTTTCTTAATGCTAACTAGACAGGAGGGTACACAGAACTCCCTTCAGGGAAAAGAGCAGCGAATTGGACGCATTTTTCGTGTACTTTAGGATGACTCTACACGACACGAATTTTAGTGACCCTGCTGGGATTGCCGTTCACCTTAAGATTTTTGTTGGCTGACCACAACTCTCTATACGATGTCGCCTTTCCTCTTGAAAGGAGGAGTTGAGCTCTTCCGATATGTACAATGGTTCTCTCTCCACCACACTAATAGATATGTTCACTAATTTTTGAGTCCACAGGGTTTTTTTTTATCATAAACTTTTGACCGCATGTCACCGAATCGCCCCATCTGATTTTTGTTATCACTGGTGTCGGCCCCACAACCACCCCTTCATCCGTTGTCGGCTGTGAGAATTGCTGGTTATTATTCAGTCCACCCCAAGTATGATGGAAAAAGGGGAGGCTTTACTCACCATTGTTTTTCTCCCTTCCCAAGTCACTGTAATGTTTACAAATGAATCAACCAAAGAATCTTAACGCTGGGTGCTACGCACTTATCCAATTTTTTTGCAAGACTGCGCCGTGTGGCACTCTAACTCGCACCTGAGTCGATCAATGCAACTACCTCACCAATACCTTAAATATACACTTTGATGACTAAGAGAGGGGCAGTGAGAGGCGATTTGCGATATTTTGTCAAAATCGAGCACATACCTGGCGACAATGTTATTTTTTGGATATAGAGAGTCTTTGGCTAAGTCACCTTTGACGTCACTATTGAAGCATTTCCGATCACTCACCGATACAAATCGCCCGTACGGCACTGCTACCGTTCCTTCACTGCCCCGTCCTTTTCCAGTTATCTCGATTACACGATCACGACTTGCTGCTCCTTCACCATATCCAGTACCTTTTTACCGATGAAAAAGTGAAAGATAGAAGTATCAAGCTTCACGTAGGCTACACCACCATCGCCACAACCGCCATTACCAACGCCAACGCTGGCGCCAACAACACCACCACCACCACCGGTACCACCACTGGCACCCAAAGCACCTACGAGATGTTTGGGGCAAGGTTGTCCTGCTAAAACTTCTGTGCTTCCATGTTGTTAGTGTTTCGCTGCGCTTATTGATCTCTAAACTAAACGAGTCGTTTATAGCACTATAGCGTCTATCAGGTCCTGCACGGTCGCCATGCTGGTCGTCGAAGGTTGAATATGAACTTGAGCTGTTGTTGTAACTGGCAATTGTATCTGTAGTCACTTGTCGTTGGTGTTGACCATTTATTTTATCTATTTTTACGCAAACCGAACAAAAGAAATACGCCAAAGCTTCTTCAGGGCAGAAAACCTCCCCTTTTGAAACCATTTTCATCTATTGTCTGGGACAGTCAAGTATAGTCGTCATGTCTTGAAAATGGTCTTAAGCTATTGAAAATTTTTCCATTCAAGGATGTCGAGAAGCACGTCTAGGGATTCTAGTGTGAGTGAGCAAGAGCATAGACGTCGTGGCCGTGATAGCAGGGAGCGATACGAGTCCCATACTCAACCGATACGAGTCCAGCAAGCTCAAGCGATTACTCGCCACTTGGAAAGGGACTGGTGCGCCCAAGTCGTACTCCATCGCCACTTTTCAGCTATCGTCTGTTTCGTTCGACATCTCATAATCCCCGGCATTCAAAGGGCGGCATTCAAGGAAGGAGCGATTTCCGTTAGGGGTGCCGTGATCGTCAACGTCACCGTCGTTCACATAGTGAGCCCAACGTTCGATGTGAAAGTCCACCAGAAAAGACTTTTCAAGTCAATGGGAAAGCCTCAAAGAGAGTACGTCGTTGGATGACGACAACAATGAAGCCCTAAGAGGCCAAAAGGATCCGGCTAGAATTCACACGAAGTTTTGTAAACGTTCGTTTGAGCTCGTCTGCCCAAAGCTGGATTCATCAATAGCTAGGCGTCTAAAGGAGGTAAAATTGGCTGTGGCTTCAAGTGCAGAAGCGAATGAAAAGATGATGTTAGCACTACAATACAAAATGCTAGACGTGGCCAGACCGCTGCTGTTCATCAGGAATGAATTTTTGAGTAACACTGCACGGGAACCATTGGTCAGAGCGGCTGAGTCAGCGCTAAAAATGTGAGGCCACTATTTCACTATGATGACAGCGAATCGTAGGAAAAACGTAATCAGGGTCACCGATCCGAAGTTCGAGAGGATGATAGCCAAAGAGGAGCATTTCGAGCATCGTGCCTCGCCTCCACTTTTTTGAACGGCCTAGAGAGCCGAGTTTTCAAGGTAATAGGCCGATGTGGGGAGAAGCGGCGTTGGTTTGTCACCAAGAGGTGATGGGTTTGCTGGGCAAGAGAGCGACCGAGAAAATCGCTTGGTCAGATAAATTTTTTGTGAGTGGTCTTTTCATTATTTTGAAAAGTTCAGGTGGCTACAGGCCTTTAGTCAACTTGAAGGAATTGAACGAGTTTCGGGTATCAGCACTTTAAGATGGAGGGTGTCGGTCTTCTTAAGGAGATGGTCCGACAGAATTATTATTTTATCAAAGATGAACCTGCGTGATTTCTATCTTGGTATCCTAGTACACAAACATGACAGGAAATTTCTACAGTTCACGTGGCAGAACGAAGTTTTTCATTTTACGACTTTGGAATTCGGCCTCCCGGCCACCCCTCGTGCCTTTACGAAAATTTCGAAGCCCGACATTTCTCGCTTTCGAAGCGTGGGCATACGTTTGATAATCTATCGGGATGATATGTTCATGATTAATCAGTCCAAGATAGGGAACCGAAGCGACTTTTTGCGAGCGATTAGAATTTCCTTACGCTGCGGATTCCTAATTAAAGAGGAGAAATCAAGAGGAGACCTCAATCAACGGATTGAATATTTGGGTCTGCTAATAAATTCATGCTCCCTTTCATTATATCTGAGAAGAGAAAAGGCCAACCAGATCATTTCCCTTTATAAAGATTCCCTTAGTGCATCAAAGGTAACCCTGAGGGATCTAGCCAGACTATTGGGAAATTTCCCTTGGGCTAGTCAAATAGTATCCTTAGCTCATGCCCATTATAGATCGCTACAGAGCCTTTATATCAAGAAGTCGGCGGCAGCGGACGCGGGCCTACGAGAGAGAGTGATCCTGGACGTCGAAGCGCGTAAGGATCTGGCTTGGTGGTTAAACACCATGAAAAAACTTAAGGGCAAGCCTATCGTGGCTTCCCAGCCAGGTGTTCTGATTTTTTGCGACGTCTCATTATCGGGTTGGGGCGCTACTCACAACGGTGTTCTCTCTAGATCTCCTTGGAATCTAAGGGATCAGAGTAAGCACATAAACGAGCTATAATTGTTGCCGCCAGGAACGCTTTGGTGGCTTTCACATCAGCTATAGGGGGCGCATTGGTTAGGCTCATGCTGGATAACTCCACGGTCGATGTAAGTTTTTGCATTTTGTCGCTAAAGCAAGAATTGCGACAGAATAAAACGAATAAAAATTTTATGGTATGGGAAATGTTTCCGTTTTAATATTTTAAAAAGAATTTTGCAGTTGATAACTCTCAACGAAAGCTATCTACTGCAGTTCGTCTTATTAAATTACGTCTGATATTATAGCCTCAAATACTAATTGTCTAATTTTTGTGACTTTTGGGAGGATGCATGGGGTGGATGAAGAACCAAAACATAAACTTTCAGCACATTGTTTTGGTTTTTATCTACACCAATTCAATTTGATAATATATTTTTTACAAACTTTATTATCTCTAGTATGCTCTTATAAATTTAAACTGTATTATTGATAATTTAGACCCCAAAAATTGAAATTCAATTCACCCCTTCCCGACGCCCAATTCAAACTTGTATTTCCAATATTCTTTATTACTAACAGAATGTTAAAAAGCGCTATGAACGTTGTGTTTTATCAAAATTACTTTTACAAAATAAGGTCGGTATATTTTTAAAAAATAAGCAGTTAGTATATTTGGTTATTAAAGCACAATCCAATACAATCACTTATCAAACTAAAACAACTTCGTCTTAATTGTTTTTTCTCAAAACATATTAGGGCACTTTAAAAATATCAAAATAGAATTTAAAAGATATGTAATTGCTTCTTTGCTTTTAACCTTCAAGTTTTCTTTTGGTAGTTCTATGGTTGCCCCGTTTTCAAGTAAGTTGGAATCCAATGCCCTTAAACCAAAAATAAAATTCCTCTCCCACGCGGTCTCCGGGTGGAAGGCTGACTACACCGTGTTGTTCGTGAGCAGCTAATCTCTCACTAAGTAAAACTTACAATATACCCCAAAAATATTGTTCCTATACTCAATAATATAATTGCCATTATTAATTCATAGGAATATCGAGAGGAAAATGTCTCCGGTTTTTATCTGCTTCCGTCACAAAGCTATGGATTGGCTCTTCAGTGATTTTCACCACCAATCTGGCACGGTCGTTGCGCTGGAGCAGGTTGCTGATGGTTTATTTTTGACGTCGTATTTTCTCACGGGATCTCGATGACGACGTGTCTCCTACTGCTGTTTCCGGTTGGATCTTGGGAAAAAACGTTAACAGATGGCAGCACCACCACTTGCAGGTTACGAGCTTCAACTTTTTCTTCCGTGGTGGCTGGGACAACTTGATATCAGCCCACACGTCGTACCGTTAAGACGAATGTCACTAATCACCACTTCGTCGTACCGTTAGGTCGCGTCTTCCAATGTGCTGTCCTTAGCGGCAAAATTTTGATGCTTTCGCAAAGCTAAAAGCAGACGCTATTGCCAGTGGCAAAATCATATCTTGCCATTTGCAAATGGTTGTGATGGTAACTAAGGGACAATTTGGTAACTAAGTCAAAAAGTCGCGTGACTTTGGCTTTCGTCAAGTAGCCAACGGCATGTAAAAGGGCTAAATATCGCTATGGCAAATGATGCAAATATGCCAATTTTTTCGCTTTTAAATACACTAATAATTATAGAGTTTTAAAGCGACATAGGCACAATTTATGCACTAGATAACAATTATTAATATGATATAAATATTAATATCCTACATATTTTAATTATATTAAAACAATTCAATTTAAAAAAAGGTCATTTCAGTAAGTTAAATCGTAAAATAAACATGCTTACGCTTAACTCACACAAATTATTTTTAAACTATAAAATTAAGCATAAAATTATGATTAACAATTATTGAATTTAAACAAAAATTCTATGTAAATTAACAAAATTAATTTTTGAGAGCCCCAATATTTTAATACGAAACATAGCGTTATTCTTTACCGACGATTGCCAGCGAGCAACGCTAATCATCCATGCGTTTCAATTGAGATTGACTGATCTAAGTTAAAATGCTTACAAAATTGAATTTCGTAAGTAACTAACCTGAAAATTTTTAGAATGCATCTGATGATTCATTTTCCCTCCTCCAAAAACTGAAACACGTCATCAAGACGCTCGCTGACTCATCGACTGGCTCAGGTACACGTCCATAAAGCTCTGACCTCTTTCACTGGTCGTAAAAATGTATCGTATTTCACTAGACACACTCAGATCGTCGCTCTCATTTTCTTGGCTATGGACTTTGCCGCACCTCCAGGAGATAAGAAACAAATCGAAGTAATCTCCTCTAACAGTGAAATGGTAGCTATTCTTTCGCGTAAGTCACACTTCTTAATATTTGATAACCATGTTATACTACTCTCATTCTGAAATACCAGAGTGCTGACGGAACCAAAGTTTCCGAGAAGCCAAAAGCAAGTGGGACCAAAACCTGAAGATATTGGCACCGTTTCTAAAGGATCTTACTCGTACACTTCTCCGGACGGCGTTGTCCATATCATCAATTGGGTTGCTGAAGAAAACGGATTTTAGGCTACCGGTGATCATTTGGCCAGTCTTCCGATGCCTGAAAGTGTTACCGTATGATTAGTCAGTCTAAAAATACGTAAAACATGAATGAATGTTGCGTATATAGTAGACTACTCGACTGTCAAGCGGGAGACCCGTGTTAGAATTCGATGGCAGTATAATAATATAAGCGATTTTTTCATAGAGCAAAAAGTCGTCCCAGTTAACGCCAAAATAAGAGCTTTGGTTACCATAAAAATCCGTGTGTTAGAGCAGTTTTTGCCGATCATCAACAGCTGCTAAAATCGTCTTTAATTGGTCATTGTAGGATTTCAGGGCAGTATAAAGAAATCCTAATAGTGCCGTTAGGATGAATAAATATCCTTTAAAAGACGTCAGTGTGCTGTGTCGGACGGTGGGTTCTAGTGGAGTATGTGAGACGAGGGATGTGGGGGAGAGAAAAGAAAGAAGCCACGCTTGCAGAATGGGAATTCTGTTACACTTTCGTCGGATATTTCCTTGAAATAGGCGAACGATTTCTTGCGAGAGGCCTTTCTCCTCATGTCTCTTGGTCATTTCACACAGAGCCACTATCTATAAGAGATGGTCAGGGTTGAATTAAACCTACAAATCTCTCAATTATAAACGGCAAAACAGTAAGTGATTTGTAACTAACCAAAAATTGAATATTCAAGTTATTAACCTGAAAATTCATTTAATGCAAATGGTGATCACTCTTCCTCCAACTGCCAGAAAATCATGTCATTGAGACCAGAGTTGAAACGAGCGCGCTCTGAGCTAGAGCGGAATGCGAACGCCCTCGCCTTTTTCGGTGAGCGGCGAGCTAGAGCGGGAGCGGACGAGTCGCTCGCTCGGACCGTTCGTTACGAGAGCGGAAGCTCGTGACCGTGGCGCCATCTATCAGCCAATATTTTCACCAAGTGTAATTCGTCAATTTCAAAGCAGACAACAGGAGGCTGACTTCTAAATCTAAAGCAATGGAAATGGCAAGTGCAAATATAAGTCAAGGCATGGCTGACCAAATCACGCTATCAGCCTCTGATGGCTCTGAATCTGAATCAGAATCAAATCATGCAAATTCCTAGTAAGTAGAAAGAAGTTCTTTTCATAGTGAATCAATGTAATGTTTTCGAATGTTGTGTGGCTGATTGGCTGTATGTATCCTTTTTGGCCTGTATCCCTGATTCCCTTTCCCTGTATGGTCGTATCTAATTCATTTGTCTATTTTTAAATTCTCCTTAGTGTAAATTCCTCTTCTCATGTTGAAGTTGAAAACACCTGGGGAAAAAAACCAACAAGCTGAAATGAATCCAGAATTAAATTGCCATCCAACTATTTCCAATTCATGTACGACAAAAAAGATGGCAAAGGCTTTTAGTTAAATGCCTCATAGGTCACAAGACAAAGCCAAAATTTAATAAAAAAGGCGAAATTGAACTTCTGACTATTTCCAACAATTCTGGCTACAATGCCAAGAGGCACATAAGAGTAAGTTGTTTTCTATCGTACTCATCCATTCTGAAAAAATTCTAATTTTTGTTCGTTCTAGACAATACTCCCAACACACCTAACAGAATTTAACTCTGCTTGGCAAATAAGAAACCAAGAACCAAGCGAAGAAAGACAGTCATCTAATCCTGTTCAGGCTAGACTCTCTACTACGAGAAAAGTAAAAAAGGCTAATAAGCCTTCTATAAAGAATCATTGGGATAGTTCTTGGAAGTATAAGCAGATTAGAACACAGGAAGATTTGGGAAAGCTATCCTGGTGAGTTTTTCTTTACATTAGTCCTAGTCTTATCTCATCTCATCTCATCCCCAACTAAGTAAAATTATTCTTAGTTAGTCTCTTTCTATTTATTTTTTAAACTTAACAAGATTTTTAAGTTAAAGTAAATAAAAATTCTATTCTTAAAGTTTTAACTAAAATTCAAAAATGTGAAGTACTACATGTATTCAATTATAATACACGTGTTAAATGGAATATGAATATGAGAAACGGAAATTTTCAGTGAACGTCCAGCAACAGAATTTTGAAGAGCGGAAAAAGAGCTTTTGCGAGCGGCTCGCGCTCTTTTTTTCAAATGGTGAGCGGAGAGCGCGAGTCGCTCGTTTTACGGGTGTGAGCGGATAGCTCTGAGCGCGCTCCAAAATCGGTGAGCTTCTTTCAACTCTGAGTACAACAAAGCATAACATACTACAGTCTAGAAGTAAACAATAATATAGTAAAGTATAATATAGTAAAGTATACAAAATATAAACATACCTAAATGCCCAAATTTTAACTTAAGAAGCTTATTAAAGTATTACTAAGCTAACTATTCCTCGGACAACAATAGAAATACAATACTTAACTTACTTTTTAAAACAACAATTATGCCACAACTAGATGTGAACCTTAAGCCTTATTCTTAATAATCCAGTGCTATACCACTGAGCTACCCAACAATATAATCATTCGGTTCTTTACACATTGTATAAACCGATCTGAACATGTCATTTAATAACGACTAAATTGTAATAGATCCATTCGTAGAAATAATCGAATCAACTAGTATTACGTTAAATACACAAACCAATTTAACTAAAATCATTTCAGTGAAATATTACTTAACTACATGTTTGTCATACTTAGAAATAGAAATAATACACTTTACTAAACTTTAGTTTTTAAATAAAATTTATATATTTATATAAAATTTATATATTTATATATTTATGTATTAAAATTTTAAATACTTTAGCGCCCTGGGTGTAACTCCTACAATTTTTTCATGTAAAGATAACTTTTAGAGCACTTTCTTTTCTGATAGAGGAAAAAAGAAAAATAAAATAGTCCTTACTAGTAAAAAGATATTTAAGTTTTCCTAAGACCCGTGGCGCCATGAGAATGCACTAAAAAACGGGGGATGTACTAATCGTTTAGTGGATACTGTATTTTCTGCATTTTCTTTTATTTTTCCTTCCTCCTTTCTTACATGCCTCTTCAAAAGGTAAGGTCTAAAACAACACCTTCTAGTGTTGTTTTAGATTATTTCTAGAGATGTCACTGCATGAAAGCAACGACTATTTGCCGTCCTTATTTAGTTTTTTAGCTATTAGTGGCACATTTCTTGCATTTATACAAAGATTTTCCAACTTTAGAAGCTGGACCACGAAATTGAAAAATACTTTCAAAAATGAAACACGAGAGTTGACATTTTAAACCACAATATTTCGGTGGAAAAAAAAGATTTTTGCAGACGATTCATCGGTATCGAGTATCGATCGATACTCTACCGATGGTGTTCCAATACCTGTTTTTGAAAGAAGCGCCAATACTCTACCGATACTGAGTATCGCTAGTGGCGCTACTATCGGTATCGAATCCGATACCGACGGTCTGAGGGCTACTTGATACGGAAAATGACATCTATAGTTTTAAATCTAAAGCTGATACCAGCCACACTTAACATATTGGACAGCTTCACGCATTGTTTTGTGTGCAGTTAATTTCAATTGGGTATCCTTACTTCTTCTTGTTATAAAAAAAATATATAGATGTCGTGAACTTAATGGTATGCAAGAACTGAAATATATGTTAAGTGTGGATAGGTATCATCTTTAAAAGTAAAAATATAGATGGCGTTTTACCGTGTCAAGTAGCCATCAGCAGATGATTTTGAATGTAAACATCGTCCTATAATGATTTATTTAAGAAAAACTAGATAGAGATAGATGTTTAAGTTTCTTTTATCAAATAAAATCGTAATAAATTCGAACTACATATTTAAATTACACTTAAGCAAAAATTTGCACTAATAATAATGCTAAGATTAAAAAACTTTTTCTCAAGAGGGCCTTATGGGTAGTGCTCAGCCCCTCGCCAATCGGGGAGCTTTTTAGTCGATTCGGTGCGGTGATTTCAGTGCTCGGTGCGGTGATATCGGTGATTGGTGCCTTCCCCGATTATCAATGAACAGTGATCTAAATTGGCAGTTACCCTGCGGCCAACAAGAACAAAATGTGACCCTAGTCACGTGATTCTCGTTGGCCAATCAGAGAGCAAGGTCACTGGTAAGACTAACCCCCTATGGCTGAAGCGGTGCTATCAGCGCAGCACCGATTATAGCACTGTTCCACACCGAAAAAAGAAATCACCGGACCGAATTTCCCCGATTCATTTTTATCGGGGAAGCTTAGCGGTGTCCCCGATTAAAATGTGATCGGGGCCGAGCCCTACTTATGGTACTAAAACACCAGATGGGATTGGGCTGAATTGCGAGGTGGTGCAACTCAGCATCCGCTGAAGATCTATTGTGAATTGTCATTTATGGGCATTCGGCTAGTGTAACCGGTTCCAAAACCCGATTACATTCCTTTGTACCCTGTTTGCCCCGTTTCGTGTAATACATTGTATTCTTATTTATTTTCCTTTACTTACCCAACCTATTTCAAGTTTGGACCAGGTCGTATCGTTTACACGGGTATTTTGATCTGAATGGAATCATATGAAAAGTACGTACCCGAGTCATAACTGATCGGCAATTTTTCAGTTAAGTAGGTTGGTGCGGTTTAACGGGTCTCAGGGAATTTCCTTCCCAGTAATACGCGAAATTAACTTAATTATAATCAGTAAACTAGATGTTATAAATTTAAAAAAATACCTACTCGAGTAGTAAACTGATTGAATATTTGTTGTGTAGGTTGGTGTAGTTTGACTGGTCTCAGGGAATTTTCTTCCCAGTAATACGCGAAATTAACTTAATTGTAATCGGTAAACTAGATGTTCTAAATTTAAATAAATAACAGAAATGGATAACTCTTGAAAAGAGCTGTCCATTTTTACAAAATTATCGCTTAAAAACAGTTACTCGAGTAGTAAACCGATTCACAAATTTTCTTGTAGGGTGGTTCGGTTTCACGGGTCTCGGGTAATCCCCATCCCCCAATAATACGTAAAGTTAAAATAATTTTTTGCCGAAAATTCATAGGTCCGAAATAAATAAATTTTACAGAAATGGACAGCAAGAGCTATCCATTTATGTAAAATTAATGAAAAAATATTCATAAACAAAAAATTTTAATACCAATGATAATTTTTACTTACGTTTATTGGGTCGAGTATATCTATGGAGCGCAAAAACTTCACAAAACTTTTTGTCTCAAACTTTTTTGTTGATGAATATTGTCACACGAATGTTGTATTAGCACAAACAAGAAATAATACAATAAGTGATGACTTATACTAAACAATGTTTTACTATAACCAAAATGGGAATAACAATTTACCCAGACTCGGAGAAGCGTCTGAAGACCTCTAGGAAACTCAGGGAACTCCTCTGACGGAGCCTAGCTCCGGGAGTTAACCCGATGGAGACTCATCTAACATTGATTCGGGGCAGCGTTTTATACCGTCGCGCGAATTACTCCCCTTCCGGACTGCGTATCTCCGTATTTTCCCTTAGAGCGGTCTTCTCCTGATAATTTCTTCACCCACCACGGTCGCAGCGTTGTACAAGGAGCGGGTGACTCATCTCTGCGAAGAGAAAACCACTTTCCCTTTTCACCCGCGACAATATTTTTCAAAAATTTTATACCTCAGTTTGGGGTTTTGGAACGGGTTACACTGCCCATGGGTGACAATTCACAATTAACACTAATTTCAATGAAAGTATTCAGTTGCTTAGTTTAACTAATATTTTAAAAAATGAAACCAAAAGGATTAAGGTAGCATTGTATTGATTTAATTAAAAAGAACGAAAAATAAACAATAAACGTAAATGAAATTATTTTTCAATGGGAAAAGGTGACCCTCAATACCAGGAATGGCGTTGACAGCCGGCAGCTCTAATAAGGAAAACGTCACTATAGATTAGGAATAAGAATTTTATGTGGAACTACGGCCATGTTCCCAAGCTAGAAAGTGAACATTGGTATTCT
Organism: Daphnia magna; assembly: GCF_020631705.1. Classification (NCBI taxonomy): domain Eukaryota; kingdom Metazoa; phylum Arthropoda; class Branchiopoda; order Diplostraca; family Daphniidae; genus Daphnia; species Daphnia magna. Next base: position 8,275,202 of record NC_059182.1, read on the forward strand.
GTTGTAGAGCATATAACGATGCAGTGCAACGTCGAGTTCCCGCAATTATGAGCTGAACAGTAAAGGATTGCGGAGCAATATAAAACGGCCGATTCGGGTTTGGGCTATGATTTTCTTACTTTTTCATCATATAAAAAGATCATTTCTCGAGATTATTTTCTTTCCGGCCAATTTCTCAGCATACTTTGATTGGTTGTTTCTAGCAAATATGGCGGCTAAACACCCAAAAACTTGTCCGTAAATTTATATTTCTGATAAGGTAAAACAGTTGTTTGCCTTATCGGATTTTCGGGGCCTTTAAACAAAAAGAAATAAAATCCTTGAATAAACTACTCTGATTTGAGTATAATTAGTATTAAGGGATAATGATGAAGGGTTTTCCACGTAGAAATATTTCGTCTTCTTTTTAAATCATCTGTTAGTAATAACTTCGGAAAACTGATTCCTTAGACAAGATTTTTTAAAATGTGCAATAAGGCATAAGTCACCATCTAAGGCATATCATCACCAAATAAGAATAAAATAATATGAATCAAAATAAGAATATTGTCATACGTCAAACCCCCACTTTTTAACTCCTGCTTACCCTCGGCTGCCCCCGCAGCCGTAAGAAGCTATGTTAAAGGCGTGAAAAAAGGCCGGCGTTCGGAACGTGACAGTGCGTCTATTTCACTTTTCATTTAACTGTGTTAGCTAAACTTATCATGCAGAACTGTTTCGTGTGGTTTCATTACAGTACAGTCAATCACATCAAATTTAGACGACACCATGATTTTACTAGCGCTTTTGGCAAAATCGAAAGAATTCAACAAAGAACCCTCATTGAGAACGAGGAGAATGTATTGTCGTTACAACATAGAAGAAAATCCATCGAAGTTTTGGGATTTAGTAATTTTTCTGTGGGGTTTTGTTTACGCAAAATGTGATTAAAATTTTTTTTATAGACATGTCCCAAAAGATTACATGGCAAGTAAGTAAAGATTAAAATAAAAAAAAAACAAAGATGGGAAGAAAAGAGCACAAATCGGTAATGTCTTGCCTTCATCCTTGGTTGGATACATGTCAGGGTGTTGGAGACATTGTCCTGCGTAAAGGCAACCGACCGAAATCTTTAGCAAAAGGGCAATAATGGGAGATGGGAAGGCATAAACAATCATCAATTCAGCTAATGGCCAGACAAATGGCCTGCAAACAGCGAACGGTGCATATAATTTAGAAGTGTCCGATGTACCCCCCCCTCCCCACCCTTCACTCAACGCCAACTCTCGTATGTTTCGACGAAACATTCACTGAGCGTGTGAAACATCTATCACTCATTATATGCTACACGGCACCACATTGTATGTCCCAATTTCGTTCAAATTAACCCTCCCCGCGTACGATTGGGTTGTCCTCGACATTATATACATTGAAACACATATACCACATGGCTTATAATAATTTCTTTTTCTTTTCTGTCTTCGCTAAGGTAAAGATAAAGAGATATACAAATTGTGCAATAGTTCCCGCTTCAATGCAAATGAAGCAATGTGAATCTAAATCGAATCGTTATTGTCCGTTGTTTAGGAGGGTAACTGTCTGTGCGAAAGGTTTGTAGAAATAAAACTTACAAATCCCCAACCAAGTACTTTTCCTTCTCCTTGTTCGATTCTTCTGATTTTAACCAAGAGAAGTCTACTCGAATGGTCAACAAATGGGTTCAAAAGGGATGGAGTTGATTAGTTATTCCTCAATACTCACATGCGTGACACAGTGAGAGGGCATCGCAAATCTAAAACGGAACTAGCACACTCGCGCCTGAGGAAAGAGCTCTTGGCACCGTCCACCAGCAAAAAACATAATATTACACAAAGAATACTAAAATGAAGAGAAAAATTTAAATCAAATAATACAAGACATACTCAAAAGTTAAAAATGTTGTTGGCAAAACATAGCTTTGCGGGGGTACAAGAAGTAAAGGAATGTCTTCGTTTTGTTTGTTGTTTTTTTTTTCTTCTTGCTTTTGTGTTTGTTTGTTTTGTTTTGTTTTTTTTTGTTTTTTTTTGTTTGTTTTTTGTTTTGTTTTTTTTTTTGTTTTTTTTTGTTTTTTGTTATTTGTTTTGTTTTCTTTGTGTGTGTGTTAAGAGGCAGGGAAAACATAAACACGTCAAACAAATCATTAAAAAAAAACCCTGGGGGTTGGCTGGGGAGAACTAAAGAAAAGAAATATCACCCTCTCTACATACGAACTTCGAAGGTTTTGACGACGGAATTCTGCAAAAAAGGATTTGTGTTGCTGGGATTACGTGTGGCTAAAGCGGCCCATTCGGCATCAAACGGATCCGAGATTGAAGCGCTTGTTCGATTAGCGACAGAAGGGGAATGATGTGCAGGCGAACTGGCCGGTGAAGTAGAAGAGGAATGAAGCGCTGTGTGGAAAGGACTGCGCGGTGGTATTGCGGGCAGCTGCGGCGGAGCAGCAGCCGCTGGATGACTAACCGAGCTAGTGGAAGGGGTTTCAGGCGGCGATCCCAATGATTGGGATCGCGAATGCGCTACCATGGCAGGTGGACGGCGAGGCGGTAGTGAGCTCGGTCCCTGAGATGTCACGCTCGCCGTTAAGCTGCCCAGCCATTGTTCGCCTCGTGACATTGGATTGTTCACTGGTACTTCCTTGTTGTTCACTTGAAATCCATTAGTTGGTGGGATCACCTAAGCAAAACAGACACATTTTAAATATATTTCAATACTTCGTCATTCAGCCAGAAATGTTACGTTGACTTTGTTGTCCGCGAGGAAAGGATCGTCGGTGGACGATAGAAGAGACAGCCCTTGAGACAGCTGCTGGCACATAGCGCTGACTGCGTTGGAACGTTCAACCATGGGCGAAGTTTCCGGAATAGGTGTCACTGTAACAACCAATCCAAAACATTATGACACAAGTTCTAAAATTAGAGAGTAATTTGGTCAAAAAGTCTTCCGACGATCTGCTGTTCCTATATACACGCAACAGGCCGGGAATAGAAAGCAACAACATAAAAAGGTACGCAAAACAGTGATTCACTCACTAGATGAGTCTTGACCTGGAGATGGCTGCATCCGGTGGCGACTAACTCGGGGAGGAGGCTGAGGACTTTCTATAGGACAGGTCAATGGTATTAAAGCATGCATTAAACAAATAACAGAAGAGAAGAAAAAAAAAAAACCCAACAGATAATGACACAAACAAGGACAGAAGGCGAGCAGACACAGAGACAGTATGCGGAGAAGGATGCAAAAGCTATAGAGGGAGAGAGAAATGAGCAGAAATGAAATAAGAGAAATTTTACCAGGAGTGATGATCAGGTTGGACTTGTAGCTCGGTGCTTCATTGCTTAACGAGTTCTGCTGGCGCTCGACAGTCGAAGGCAAATCTCCGATTCGAAGTGACATCTGCCTCTTGAAAGGTGAACTTTGATTCAACTGTGATAGCCCACGAAATGAACCTTGCCGCTCAAGCAGGTGTGGGGCGGCATGAGGACGTTCGATGGCAAACGGGTTGACGACCGCTTTTGCCGGCGCTGGAGGGTCTAAATTGGCAAAATTCCGTCATATACCAAATCTCCATTTCATGTGTACACTAAGATGATCGAATATTACCAGCTGGCCTGTATTCTTGTGGGTCTTGAATGCGCTCCGTTAAGGGCGCCGCTCTAAAACTGCCCGAGCGAGTGAACGTAGAGTTAGAGGTGTCAAAATTCATGGTGACACTGCATTCCTTGTCACGCTTTTGTTTTCTTTCCAGGCAGACGGCAAAAGCGCATCCCACTGCATGACTTAATCGCTCTCCCTAAACAAGGTCAGAAACCGGATTGCTAGTTATTCAACAAAAAAAACAAAAAAAAAAAAAAAAAAACGAAAGAAAAAAAAAAAAAAAAAACGAAAGAAAAAGAAAGAAAAAAAAAACAAAAAAAAACAAAAACACAAAAAAAAAAACAGGAAAACAAAACAGGAAGCCGTGAATTCATTATCGTTAACAACGGCCACTTCCAGTGTTGAAGCAATCAAGCTTGTCTCGTAGATTGACAGCAATTCATATCACAGTCCTCACCGAGTCTTTGCTGGCTAAAAAACCATGGCACATCCAGCGACGCGTAGTGCCATCGCGGCAGATGTACGAGAAGCCTTTTTCATGGTTACGATCCGGCGCACAAAAGGAAACTTTCTCAATCGTCTGGTCGACAATCAAACCCTGCCATCAAGCACAAAAGGGAGGAAACATGGTTTTTAGCTAATGATACTGAAAGCAATATGTATTTTGTTTCCTACTTTGGTGTCTTCTTCGACGACGCGTAATCCATCGCCGGAAATGTGTAATACTCCTTTAACTGGTCGGCGCCTGGAGTTCTGCAGAGGAAAAACAAAAACGAATGCACTTATTCACTTTGGATTTTTTACTTGCGATGCACGGATGGGCGGATTTACCCTTAGAACTTTAAGTGCCTCCTCGCACACGGGCATACCACGTGACTCGTACACTTCCACGCATCCCAGATACTGTAAAAGTTCAACCAAGATTCATATATTAAGAAAATGGCAGACCGGTAAATTGATACAACGCCTCCTTTTGCTAGCATTTGCAACATACAAATAAGCCGAATCTAACCTAAAACTTGGTTGGTAATTACCTTAACGTAAAAGTTGCAGGTTCCAGCTCGGACGGCAGCCTCATCCGACTGCCATTGGTGGGGCTTAGAGCTCTCTGGGACATGATCTTTGCGGCGACGGAAACTCTCGCGGAAACTTCTCCGCAATCGCTCCATCCTTTTATGGCGTCCGCTCTCTTTGCTTTCGCTTTTCTCAGCCTGTTATACACAATATACAAGTATTAGGTGCCAAACTTTTGTATTTAATACGCGTCGGATACGAGTCACTTCCATTAGTTCAACTCGGACCTAAGGGGGTGAAAAAAGCCTCATTTTGGCAAAATACACCGTTTCAAGAGAAAATTTACGTTGCAATATAACGGCATTTTTTTTTTTTTTTTACGCACCGGCTCCTGACGCTTTCGCAATAGCCACAGGATGAATCATGTTTTGCTTACGGTACCTCTTCAGGATAATAGTAAAAAAAAAAATATAAATAACCAGAAAGAACGGAACACAACCGCAAGTGTAGGAATTTATCGTTTCTGAAGAATGAGAAAGAAAATCTATTGCTTCGTCATGACCACAAAAGAATAAACGCCAGCTTGAAAACCGAGAAGGGGAATTTGTATCCTAATCCAACGTGGACGTGAAATTCGGGAAGGACCACAGAGGAGGAGTTGTGCTGCTCGAGGAGAGGGGCGTGACATCGCTTCACATGTCAGCCAACACCAGAGGGCAACAGGTCATCGTTACGCCCCAGGTAAGACGCAACGTGTAACGTGCTTTAGACTCAACCTAGCCCACATTCCAACAAATATTTTTTTTTTCTTTTCTCTTGTGCTGCTTTCTGTTTGCTGCCGTTTTATTTTTAGACGGTTTTCTTGTTTTGAGACGAACGACTTGTCATTACCAATAATTAACAAAATTTAGAAAGCCCGATAACCTTGTCGATTTCGTTGGCTGCTGGAGCGATAGGATGTGTTACGGCCGACTCAAGCGGATCGTGCGGGAGAGCGGAATGGGCGTTGCCCATTTTGTTTTTGTTATTTTTGTTGGCACTGGATGGAAAAAGTTTTTTTTTTTTTTGTTGTGGCCACCCTATTTCTTAAGGTGACGAAACGTGCATCAACATCCGTGTGATACAAGTTCTTGCGTCGTCACACGGTTGGTTTCCATTACGCCGGCACCGGCGATTCCCATAAGAAAATCGACGGAGGACCGGTTGCCATTCCGGTAGGTAAAAGAAAAGTGCTAAATGTTTCCGTCTGTATCTTGCTGTCTTCTTGTTTGCACCATCAGTTCCTTACGTGTGCGCACTAAAACAGATTAGCTCCACTGTAGTGTGTCGTAACTAGTTCACTCTGAAAGCCTAGGTAATGCACGCTTACGAAACTCAAAAAATGACGAAGAATGTGGCAACAAATAACATCCGAATGATGGGTAGCTACGCAACACGTCCGAAAGAAATCGATGAGAACGACCGTTTGCTGCGTGCTGCTGGAGGAGCAAGCTATAACAACAACCGAACCGCCAGGCGGATCATCAAAATGGCGCCTGTGACGTGAAAAAACCTAAGCAAACGCCAGCCAAAGAGTGGAATGTAGTCCCGACCAGGTACAGACGCATGCACCGTCGTTGGCTCTTTTCGTGTTGCCATAGGTACGTGGAATGAGGCTTTGGCCTTCATGCTTGTGCAGCTCGAGGCCATCTTTGAACTCCCTCCTTCTTTTCTGTCTGTTCTTTCTTTTCCTTCTTTCCTCCACCTTTTCTCGCTCTTCTTCCATCGGCAAAAAAAACGAAAAAAAGAGAAAAAAAAGAGAAAAAAAGAGAAAAAAAAAAAAAGAGAAAAAAAAAAAAAAAAACGTGGTACTAGAATTTCCACTCTTTCAAACCTAGAGGGTTAGATATTAAGGAAGAAAAAAAATAGTAGCAATACACATAGGGTCGGCGTCTATGTTGACGAATTACACACTGCTAGGGTGGACATAAATGAACTACAAGGCAAGAGTTGACTGAACCTGAAGCGAGCCCTATGTCATCGAAGGACGCATAAATCAGCTGCTAACGTCACGTAACTTCCACCACTTTTTCTCCTACAATAAGAGAAAGCTATCTAAATGGTATCATCGAGTGCAGAAGATAATCCATTGTTTACCTTTGACGTAGACTTTGGACAAGGGTCGCATAAATAAATGGGCTACTTCGTCTGCACAGCAATGTTTCGATAAAACGTGGGCAGACAGCTATGGGACAAGGGTTGGTTAATAATCTGGTAATAAGTATTCAGGAACATTCTCACAGTGGGATAATGCTACAAAGACAGTTATGTGGTTTGGGTTGGCCTAGTGGTTGCACTGACGCTGGATCACCAACGCCCTGTTAAGAAAAAGACCCACTCTTTCACTCACCGCCAGAAACAGAGAATATTTAAAAATCGACGAAAGGAGAAAACTGTAAACGGCTTCTCGCAAAGAATGTCAACATGTACGCAATACTGGCGTGAGATACTGTGAGGCCTCCACTGACATAGCTCCGATTCGAATAGAAGTCTCTTATCGATCCGACTCATACACAAGCACTAGAACCTCTCTGTCTCTCTCACACACACTTACACACACCAACTGCTGCCGATAATGAAACTGATTTCTCTTTTTTGTGCTTGTTGCTCGCTTTACCAACGTTTGATGCTTCACCGAAACAAGAAACGGGTGGGACTAAACGGCCATACACAACGTTTTTCACCGACAAGTTTTTCTGAAAATACATGAGCAAGATCCTTCAGAAGGCCAATTGCAAAAACGAAAAAAACTCTGAGGTGTACACGTTTAAGGAAAGAGTGTAAAAATGCCGTCGGTTTCAATTGATGATGTCGACTCAGCCCTGGCTTGCTGAAAGAGAAACTGAACACAACCGACCACGAAACGATTGTCGAACAATGCAAGACAATTGGCTAAAGTAGACTTACCCGGTCTCGGATGAAATTGGAATATCTCAAAACAATATGAATCACAAACGACGAACACCACTCCCACAGATTTGGCAGTACCCTTAGCACAAACTTTTTCTCCGCATGTATTGTAGTAATATGTTAAGAAACCGTTCTGACTGCTGCTTCCCCCCCGGCTCGCCTAGCTCACCACAAAAAAAAAATCGTTCGGTTTTACCTTGTGGCCATCTGGTGTTCATATGAGCACACCGTAAACTAACCTAGTTCCGCCATCTAGGTAGTTTTTACTAATATCTCATATAGTATGCACTATTCACCACCGTTTGGTAGTGGCTTTGAGGCTTGTTGTAGCTGCTATACATCAATTTGTTTTGCTTAAAAGTTTTTTTTTCCCAACCTCGTTTCAGAAAATCGTTTCAGAAATTTGAACCGGAAAATTGAGATCTCTTATTTTACTTTAACTAGACGAATCAATCTTTCGATTACCACATCGCTTTATTGAATCACAGATTATTTTGTGCGAATTCAACATGGATCATCACATGCCACCCGGCTACGGCCAGGAAAATTACATGTATGGAGATCCTTCTATGTCCTACCAAGGTAATCCTGTCGGTATGTACGGATCGGGGGTAAGGCCTATGTCACCACCTCCAGGAGATGAAGACATTTCTGCCCATGAACATCTGCCGTCAGCACTTGAAGAAGTTCTAGCTTACAAGGAGTACCGAGTGAGAGAAACAGGCCACTCTGGAGAGGTTGATAATATCAGTAAGTTTTGTAGTTATTATGTGGTTTTATTGGAGTTAGTAAACACCCTTTATTCTATTTTTAGTTACTGAAGTCCCCGCTGAAAGTATTGTAGAGATTGATCGAAATATAGATGAAAAGAAAGATGATTTGGGTGGAGAAGACAATGTTGAGGAAAAAACCAAAACACAAAGAAATCAAAAGAAAAAGAAGAAGAAGAAGCGTACCAAGAGACATCAACAGAAAGAAGAAGAAGAAAATGAACAGAATGATGATGTCGACGAATATCCGCAAGTTGACATTGAGTACGTTCAGGAAGAAATCACGTATGACGAGAAGAACCCATTCTATCGTCAGTTTGCCAAAATATTTGAAGCATTCAAAATCATAGACGAGAAAACTGCAAAGAAAGCTGAAGAAGAAGAAGCCAAGAAAAGAGAACTACAACGGAATTTGGAACTTAAGAAAGTGCCCAAGTTTGCTGAAGAAGAAGACTTGGAGGAGAAGAAGGAAAACGCTGACGACGACAAACCAAAAGTTTCGAAAAGAAAACTTAAACAGCTTACTCGGCTCAGTGTGGCCGATTTGAAACAGTGTGTTGCAAGACCCGACGTGGTAGAAATGCATGACGTCACCGCTAGAGATCCTAAGCTGCTTGTCCTTTTAAAAGCTACAAGGAACTCTGTTCCAGTTCCCAGACATTGGTGTGCGAAACGCAAATATTTACAGGTTTGTTCACAATAAAAGTTGCTTATCGTTTTGAATGGATTTTCAAACCATAGAATTTTTTTTTTTTTACATAGGGAAAACGTGGTATAGAGAAACCACCTTTCAATTTGCCAGATTTTATTAAAAAGACTGGAATCATGGAAATGCGAGCTGCTCTGCAGGAAAAAGAAGAATCGAAAACACTGAAAGCCAAAATGCGTGAACGCGTTCGACCAAAAATGGGGCGTGTTGATATTGACTACCAAAAGTTGCACGATGCTTTCTTCAAGTGGCAAACCAAACCAAAGATGACAATCATGGGTGATTTGTACTACGAAGGCAAAGAATTCGAGACCAGAATGAAAGACAAAAAACCGGGAGAGTTGTCTGATGAATTGCGAACTGCTCTAGGAATGCCTGTCGGCCCTAGTTCAAACAAGTAAAAATCTATACAAAATCTTTCGTCGGATCACTGATACGAGGGGCATCCTTTTGATAATTTTTTTTTTATTATTATTATTTTTCTTTTTTCTTTAACAGGATTCCCCCTCCCTGGTTGATTGCAATGCAAAGGTATGGACCACCTCCATCTTATCCGAATTTGAAGATCCCGGGTCTGAACGCTCCAATTCCAGATGGCTCCTCCTTTGGTTACCATGCAGGAGGCTGGGGAAAACCTCCTGTTGACGAATTTGGGCGACCTCTGTATGGTGATGTATTTGGATTGACTGGCAGCGGAGGTGACGTAAGTAGTAGTCAGTAGTCAACCAGAAACACTTTTTGCTTGATAGTCATCTTTCGTTTGGATATCTATTAATTTTTTTTTACCCATCTTCCCTTGACAGACGATATTGCTCGACGAGGAGGTTGATCGCACATTATGGGGTGAATTGGAGTCTGAAGAAGAAGAGGAGGAGGTTGAAGAAAGCGAGGAAGAAGAAGGCGAGGACGAAGAAGGTGCCATTGATCAATCAGGCTTGGTCACCCCGGCCGAGGGACTTGCCACACCTTCCGGATTCTCATCTGTACCTGCTGGTCTCGAAACACCAGACATGATTGAGCTGCGAAAGAAAAAGATTGAAGCCGAAATGGAGAGGTATGTACTTTAGGGTAGCTATTCGCCGCCTAAGTTTACTGTAATCATTACCTTTCTTTCCTATCAATCTATTAGTACCGAGACGCCTCAGTTATATACCGTACTACCAGAAAAGCGGACAGATAGAATCGGTCAAGCGATGATGGGATCCACCCATGTATATGATATTGCGGCTGCTACCAGTACGCAAAAGAGTAAGACCCTTTCTTGCCATGTTGGTGTTTCCAGTTTCATTTCCTTTCTCTTTGAACATGTATGGTCGCTATAGGTAGCGGTGGTGTGGAACTCAGTTTGGATCCCTCGGAGTTAGAAGGTTTGGACTCTGAATCGATGGCCGCCCGCTACGAGCAAACATTGCGGGAACAACAAGGCAACTTGGCTAAAGAAGATTTCAGTGACATGGTGGCTGAACATGCTGCTAAACAGAAGGTAAATAATCGACGGGGCTGACTAATGGTTACTTCGACATTTCATTGTTTTATTCCTTATAACAGAGCAAAAGGAAGAGGCAGCAACAGCAAACTGACACAAAACAAGCCAAAAAATACAAGGAGTTCAAATTTTAATATCGAAAAAAAAAAAATTCTCTGGGATGATAAAATATCTCGTAATACACGATTTGCAAAAAAAAAATATGGTATCGGCTGGTCAATCGTTTTAGTCACTTGAAAATCTTTTGGGTGGTTTGCAGATCTAGGTTTTTGGTTTGAATTTCTATGTCGATTATTATTAGTATGAATACTATGGTTTTAATTCACTTCCTAGCTTGTTTCTTTCTTTGTTTCCCTTCTTGTTTACTAACACAGATTGATGGTGTTGACAAATATTGCAATAAAAAAAACCGCCACAGCGCCATTGGGCTCTAAATGGAATTATCCAGATCGATGATTAATTAGATATTTCGTCCTTACCTTTAGACGCGTTTTTGTAGTATTACCGCATTGATTCGCACCATGTTCGTATTTTGTCAATTTTTTCCATTTGGTAAAAATTGTTCACTAATACCCCATGCACAAAAGAATTTCCAGTGACGGAGGTATCAATGCCTGTGTAAACACCAGAAGAAATTTATTCAAAACTGCTTTATGCTACGCGTTCAACATAAACTTCAAACATAAAAATAGGGAATATCGTTAGGTAGGCTAACCTACAAAAGCTGAATTTTGTCAGTCGCCGTTGTATGTTGTACAAGTTATAAGCGAAATAAAAGATCTACTGTTGAGGATATTTTAACAGAATATTGAAGCTGTAAAAACGTCCGTGTGTCAATCTCAATACCACAGAATTGAAAATGATAAAATATTTTGTGAATTGCACGTTGTCGGGTCGTTGTTCGTGTTGTACAACATCATAGGAGCAAAAGCCTTGGTAACCTGTTCGGGAGCTCTTCTGTGTATAAGGGTCGAGGGATCGCTGACTCTATTTCTCGAGGTTCATCTCTTGAGAAAAAGTGGAAAAAGGGGTAGAAATTTAGGGAAATCTTGGAAATTTAGGGAAATTACGGAAATAAAAATAAGTGTCCTTAAAACGTCCGATGAAGTGTTTTGGATGATTATTTAGTTAATTTTAACAAATTCAGGTTTATTACAGGTGAATTACTCGTGGACTGTTGGTAATTTTGTATATATTTTTTACAAAATGCTAGGGCTCGGCTCCGATCACATTCTAATCGGGGACACCGAAACTACCGCACCGAAATCACTTCCCCGATTAAGATTATCCCCGCACCGGATCGACTAAAAAGCTCCCCGATTGGCGCGGGGCCGAGCTTTAGCACTCGGCCTCAATTTGATTCTATTTTCTCTTGTTTTATCCGGTGGATAATAGCAGACATCGCGGAAAAATAGAGAAATCACGGAAAAATAAGGAAATCCCGGAAATTTAGGGAAAAGTACGGGAATTGCGGAAATTTACGGTATTTTGGGAAAAACTAGAAATTACGGAAATTTACGGAAATCACGGAAATAAAAAGAAAGGGGAATACGGAAAAATATCTCTAGGTTCACCCTGGAAAAGAGTCGACGACCCCTCGATAAGAGTAAAGCTAGCAAGGTCGGGATTAAGTTTCTTTCAACAGCTTGTTAGATTGCTTGGGAAAAAAGGAACAATAAGTACAGTGTTGCACTGCTAACACTACTGCTGCTCTACAATGAGTGATATGTTATTGTGAAGTGTTATTACTGCGATGAACGAGACACAATGTTGTAAAATACGGAGGGATAGGAAAACACCTGTGTGTAAAGAGCGTGTGACGTCATAGCCATAGGAGCCCTTACACTAGGTGAACTTCGCACTAAATAAAATAAACGTAACACAAAAACATAATGAAGGGAGAATTTCCTACCTTCCCGTCCCCCCGCGGTGGTACAACAGAAATATAGGAAAGGATAACAATAGTATGAATAGCTTCTCTTATTCGAACACTTCAAATGATTATGTTTATTTATCACTGCAACACATCCACGTAACCCTAATGGCATGGGCAATATGTAAAGCATGATTGGTTTTGGGATTTATTAGTAACAAACTTTTCCCCTACTCCTACTGAAGGTCAAATTGAATCTTCTCGAATCTCCTTAATCAATTTTGGTGTAGAGCGAAAATATTAACACAACATTTTTTAAAATTTCGTTTTGTTTGTTTTGGTATTTTTTTGTTTTTTAAATTCTTGCTTTCGTAATAGCTGTTATTAATTATTCAGTGGAAATAGACGAGCCAAACCTGATCTTTTTGCCGTTCACCAGATTTAACTGATTCAGTGCCGCTTTGTCGATCATCTCGTAATAATACTAACTTATTTATGGTGGCCACGTCCGAGGGGTCGCCGACTCTATTTCTCGAGGTTCACCCCCTGAGAAAAAGCGGAAAAAGGGGTAGAAATTAAGAAAATTTAGGGAAATCACGGGAATTTAAGGAATTTACCGAAATAAAAATAAATATCCTTAAAACGTCCGATAAAGTGTTTTTGATGATTATTTAGTTAGTTTTAAAACCAATTCAGGTTTATTACAGGTGAATTACTCATGGACTGTTCGTAATTTCATATATTTTTTTACAAACCACCCAGAAACACAGACCCCTGGTTCCTCCACTATGGCTATTTCCAAGTATATGATTGGATTGCCGAATTTTAATTTAGCGCAAACAAGAGTTAAAAAATTGGCATGCACTACAGACTTATTCTACAAAAGCCTCAGTTGATCTGCTCAGTATTTTTACCTATGACAATGCTAAACATGATGCATAAATGCCGTAGAATCACACAATTACATTAATTTCATCGTCCTTTCTGATATATTTTAGTAGCTGAAATTGTTGGGTGTATTGGATTGCACCGGACACTAAGGTTTGCCTCCCTCAGAAAACTCAAGCGACAGTATTAAAGGTTGCCAATCTACCAGCTTGGATTTATTTTCCGTTGATTGGTTTCGGGATGGGACACCTTGATATTTAATTTGGCTGAACCCAATTCAAAGGCGAAGCTTCTTCGTATGTGCAAGAAAACGGATGAGCCCCTACGTTCGAAGAGTGGAACGGTTGATCGATATCTTCAACATCAACGACCGCCGATCCCACAGCAGCCAAATCCATGCTCTTTTGTTGATGTTGACTGTGTCTTAGCAACATAGACGAGAAGCCGTAGCTGTTGGTTGCAGTAGGTCGATGGTCGAGCGATGTTGAGGCTTCACCAGAAGAAGTGGACAGCAATCCCACGGAACGCCAAGACGGCAATGGATCCAGAGAAAAATTTGTTGCTTCAAAATCCACTGTACTACCAGGAGGAGAAGCCAGCAAAAACTGCAAATGACGTATGTATTTTATTGCCAACCTGGAGGAACCAAGAAATTGACCATCGTAGCTTAGTTGATTGGAACATTCGTACAACAAGAAGGATTACCTGAGGGATTCGATTTTCGATAACTTTTTCCCTGGCGGCTTAATGTATGGCAACTTCTCGCGTAAAGAATCAAATGCTCGATTCATGTCCCTCATTCGAGTTCGTTCTCGATCGCATGCGGATTTTTTATAATCTATTATCGAATATTTGGGGAATTACAGAATTTCGTATCGACAGTTTTGCTTTAGGACAGATCAGCAAACCTTTTTCATACTGGGCTCTGCTCGGGTTAGAACCTCTCCAACAACGATTGGGGTTTGGGTATCGTTCTAGGCTGACGGCATGTTGGAGCAGGTCCTCATTTTCAATGTCAGCCGCCATAAAAATCCCACCATCTTGCAATTGTTCTAAGCGATGTCCACCGTGCCCAGATCTGCCACTACGATCCATAATATAACTTCCAGCTGCTGAAGAGCTTTCTGGTACCCAGATCCGCCTATTGTTGGTGTCAAGGTGGTACAACGCGTTGGATCCCGCAGGAACGGGCAATGATTTGAATGGATCTTCCATCATCATGAATGATGGATGTGAATACTCCAAAGGCTGTTTTTTGTTGACATGATTGGATAATGGCAAGGTGAGCCAAGCTGCTGATGGGAAGATTGAAGAGCCAAATGCGCTTGAGCTTCCTCGTAGCTGTTCTGCATCCAACATGATGGATTAAAGTTGAGCATGCTTGGAATCGGCATTAAACCATTGGTCGTTTCGACAGATGCATCCAGGGGTTCGTCAATATCTTGGACGACGCTAGGCAGATGACAAGAAGCCAATGTTACGTAGCCGGAAGGCGACTGACTATCATGTGGATTGTCAACATAAGAATTTTCTAATTCATCTCTGTCTATGGAATTTTCGGTCTTGAGGAGTTCATTTTCTTCATCAATTTCTAGATAGGTAGTGGAAGATTCCAGCAAAAGATCTTTCCTAAGTTCCAAATTTCCTGGCAATTCCAATTCATTGTCTTGCTTACACCTGAAATTGGATTCATACACGGTGACGCTTCCTTCCTTAGTTTCCACAGAGGGAGTTTTTTGGGCAGAAGGAGATTGGCTAGTTGATAGATCATTGTCGATGTCCCCCAGAGCCAGAACTGTGGAAGCCATCGTCAAGTCTTCAGCCTAAAAAAAAATACCTTCCATTAATAAATAAACATCGATTACAGTTTAGTTACGTACCGTATCCGTATCGAAAACTGGTACCTCCAAAATATCGCCATTCTCGTGAATATGAATACTGAAGTGCTCGGACTCTTGTCCACCAGGGATTTGAATGACGCTTCCACCCGACGCTGGGATCCAATGAATAACCTCCACGGCTCCTTCGCAGTCGACAATTTTTGAAGCTGTAATGGCATCTTTGACTTCGCTGTCTTCAGATAACGACTGTGAATCCGTTGCCTCTGCAGTTTTTTTTTCTTTCTTTTTGTCATGCATTTTCCGGGCTGAAGAACGATTCTTCTGGTAGCGTGCCATGGTTAATCCTAATAATCCCAGCTCGTTCTACTATTTCGGCTCTGTACACGTGAGGGCTATCGAATCCTTTTGTCATTAAATAATTTATCGATTTAAATTTCAAAAGTAAACTGTAACTGCAGTTGAGAACCTGAAATATTGCACTATCTGCACCTATGTGTCCCCTCCATCCGCTCAGGCGTTTCCTGTGCGACTGCTTTAGTATGGATCTCGACAACGACTATTAAAATGGTACTTCGTGTCTCATTCTGTGTATTTGCCTGAACAGGGAACAGTGATAGGGTCACTGTCTACGAATATTTATAAAATATCTTTTTTTCCAACTTATAAATTACGAATCTGTTCAAGATTTCTACACTACAACTTTATGAATTTTAATGTCAAATAGCTGTTTACAGCAAATTTTATTAGCGGTATATGTTGTCTCACGTACCAGTTGTTTCTCGTTAATGAGCTTCATGGAGTAATTTATCAAACGATGATTTACATGTACGAGCTCAACATTCATATTGTGTTTATAACATGCAGAATGATGCATATTGTAAAAAAGCGACTTTAAAGGAGGGCTCAAAATAAATATTTATTTTTAAATCAGACTTTTTTAACATTTATGACATTATTGAATGCATCGATCAGCTGGTACGCCACGTTCGTGCAAGTGATACACGTGGTGCAGTGCACACAGCTAACACCTGTGCAAAGGGGCGAGGTGGGACTGGCACAAAATGCAGCACACGTCATCATCGCCCCTTCTGAAACGCAGGTGAACAGGTGGTCTATGGTTAGTACGTTCAACAAACAATTTCTCTCTAACAAAAAATGAATTTGGAACAATCTGATTACTGAAAGGGCCATATTTCATACTAGACTTAGTTTTTTTTCCTGCAGTTTGAAAGATGTAAATGAGAAATAATTATAAATGAAGATCAGGGAGCGGATGGATTCTTAAAATACTCCCAGCTTTGTAATAGCTGTGTTTTTTTTTTGTGTTAACCATTTTCGTGCAATTGTGGAAATATATGGTTTTAAACGGGTATTTCTCGAGACATATTTGTACTAGATTACAAAGAACGAAATGACACGACTTCGACAAATGGGGCAATTTTCTACGCGCTTGAAGCAATTCGCACAGAGACAAGCATGTCTGCAAGGCAGCAAAACATGTGTAGTCGGTAAATTCCAACAGATAATGCAGCTGACGTTGCCTTCTTTGAGAAATCTCCGCATTGAGTCATCTTCATCTGTACTTTCATTCTTCTCCTGTGAATACAACGGCTAACAAAGAAGAAAATAAGTAAACCTCAATCAAGGAAACATTTCATCTACCAAGTAACAGATTCAACCAAAGACTTTACCTTAAGGTTTAAGACCCGGCCGCCTTTGAATTTCAGGTACTGACACAAAGTCGTTGCCGGAGCGTTGCAATAACGGTCTGGAATATGGAGAATAGTGATTATGGCTGCTGGTTCTTCATCTCTGATACATTCAACATCTGTTCTGATGTGAAAAGTGACAAAGGCGTATGTCAATCTTGGCAATTGACTAATCGGACACTGTATTAAGAAAGGCTTGGATAAATGAACATCCTCTTTGGCATATCTGAAACAAGATAAATAATGCTGTAAACATGTAGGCTGATGTCTTTATTATATCAAATTACTGCCAATATCATAGTACTTACATCTGCATATTAGGTAAAATTTTCTCTTCAGTTGTGAATATTTCAATAAACTTTTGCCATGGTTCATTAACCAAGACTTTTACTTTGTCGGCTGACATTTGTCTGCAAACAACAAAAAGACATGGAAAGTAGCTGGTGGAGTACAAAGTTAGATGATGGCTATCTAATAAAGAAAATCTTGAAGTAAAAAAAAATTCATATAAAATTATATAGGAATATACCTAATCCACTGGAGTCAAATTTTCCTATTTCCAATGAAAATGGTAAATTAACTTTAGCTAAGAACTGTTCCTGAGCTGGTTGTTTTACCTCTACAACTGATGTCACAGCAAGTTCAAACTCATGAAGTCTAACAATTACACAATGATGAATACACTTTAAAACATTAGTAATTGTTTCCTTCAGCATAGTACATGCTTGTCAAATAAGAAACATGTACCTGAACTGCCGGATAAGAAGGATCATTGCTGCACAACATATCAGAACAGTGAAAATTGATCCAAAGTTTGAAGCAACTGCCAGGTAAGTTAGTTGGAATGCAATGTGTAACATTTGCATGTTTTACGTTATCATTTAGCAGTTCTAGAAATGCATTTCGTTGTTAATCCTTCATGATTTGATTTGATTTAGGGAATGGGTGCTGTGCTGCTGTTGCAGCAACTGGTCTTCTGTACAACGAAGACCTTCCGCACCGGCGTACGCAGTCGTACAAGGTGAGTCGCACATATGAGCAGTGTAAATGTTGTAGTGTGTATTTTGTGTGGAAGAGGGCGATGGAAGTACCATCATTTTTATATGCGTACTTGTTGAGCGATTTGTTAGGCGATTTAGGAAGAGGTGTGAACTGTTCGTGTAGTGGTGCGTGCCCGGATGTGGGAGCAACTATGCTCACCAGGAGAGTTGAACTCGGATCTCAAGGTGCCCCGATCACCAAGTGACGCCTTATCCAACTCACCCATCCGCCCCCCTTGTTAATCCTTCATAAAACAATAACAAACTGAATGAGATTTGTAGCGGTGCTGAGTTGCGCATTCTCGCAATCATGCTTATCCCAGAGTCATATCTAGGGCTCGGCCCCGATCGTTTTCGATCGGGGCGAACCGCGGTTTGCCGGCCAAAAATCACCAAACCGTCGGTTCGGTTTAGCCGTTTTTTACTTCGGTGCGGTTCTCGGTTTAGAATTCAGTCAAACCGGTGCGAACCACCGCCATTTTGAAAATTTTTTGAAAATTTGACGGAAATTTCAAATCAACCAATCAAATCGCGTTGAGCGTAAAGTGGCACCAATGGTTGCCAGGTGGGACCTGAGTTGAACTTCGAACTTAGACTAATTTACTTAATTGAGTCAGGTCAGGCTGTCAGGCATTGCTGTAATGGCCTAAATTATCAAACATGGCTAGAGATATGTTAAGTATTCCAGCCACTAGTGCAGGCAGTGAGAGGGCGTTCAGCACTGGAAAAGATTGTTTTGGAATTGCTAGGATGAGCCTTAATCCCGAGACTGTTGAAGCCCTCATCTGCTTGCGCTTCTGGTTTAAAGCCGGTTTGATCAACGAAATTGATTCACGTTCCCACAATCTGACTGAATTCGATATTGAAAACATTGACGAATGATGATTCAGAAAATTGTTGTAATGATGTGGGCAAAAATACAACTGGTTTTTCACATAATTTACGACTTATACTGTTGTATAAACTGTGTAAAACTTGTTGTGTAAACTTGTGTAAACTGCCGCGGTTCTTACGGTTCACACCGCGGTTTTTCCTAAACTGCGGTTTTTTACACCACGGTTTTTCCTAAACCGCGGTTTTTCCTAAACCGCGGTTTTTCCTAAACCGCGGTTTTTTACACCACGGTTTTTCCTAAACCGCGGTTTTTTACACCACGGTTTTCCCTAAACCGCGGTTTTTTACACCGCGGTTTTTCCTAAAACCGCGGTGTGACCGATAAGAACCGCGGTGTGACCCAACAAACCGCGGAAACCGCGGTGCGATCGGTTCCCAAAAATTGATAAACCGAACCGCACCGGTTTGGCCTTTTTAAAAAAAGGAACCGCGCGGTTCGGCCAAAATCGTACCCGATCGTCGCGGGGCCGAGCCCTAGTCATATAAGAGTAATAGAATACTGGTGTAGCCACGGCCATGTTAACCCCCCCTCTCGGATTTTTTCCCAAAAGTTGTTGCCAATTTCGCGTATCGATTGTGAGAAAATGAGGCAAGATATCGATTTAAGTGTCCCATAACCGTAACTGCCACCTATGAATTGAGTTTTAAGGGTTGTTATGGTTATAACAACCCATATGTTTATACATACATTTTTCACACTTATTAATTAAGCCACTTTTTGTTTACTTTCTGAAGTACAGACGACGAAAATGAGCGAAAACATAGCGAAAACGTAATACATCACAAGTTCACAACACAGCCGCTGTGGCGCTTTCGTTATGGGACAGAAAGACTTTCAGGCCAAAAAGGCAATGGGAGGGACCGCGCGCCCGCCATAAGCGTGGCTACACCAGTATTCTAATACTCATATGTAGGGATCGGCCCCGAGTAGCCATAATCGGGTTAACCGCCCCGCCCCGCCACGGGAAAAGGCAATGGGGGCTGAATCAGGGTGCCATTTCGTCAGCGGGGCAAAAATCGAGGTTAACCCGCTTGCCCCGACACCATTTGCAAAAATGGCGCCTGAATTTAAACTGCGAATTTGGGTCGGGTTTTTATTGTTGCAACCGGGGCGAACTCACCGATTTTCATCATAATAATTGATTTCGACTCGATTGATTATGTTTTTACGTCGATCGATTGATTGCAATCGGGGGTTGCAGCCCCGATTAGGCACCCCGATTCAACCCCGATTGAGATCGGGGTTCAAAAATTTTCACCCCGAGCCCTGAACGCCCCGCCCTGGGCCCTGAATCTCGAAACCCGATTGGCAAAATGCACCCCGATTAGGGTCGGGGCCGATCCCTAGTCATATGTCGATTTCGGATGGCTGCACCTTTCTGCACTGGTGCAATTGCCCCGAGAAAAATTTGTTCGAGTGGTAATCTTAGTGCAATCATATTTTTCGGTGCATCGATTTTGTACGTTCCAGTGGCACTCCAGAACCGTCCGAGGTCACTCGAAAACTGCACTTTCTTTCCCGAACTTTTTAGTCAGTGCAAGCGGTGCAGTGCAATTTTTAGCAGACGGATTTAGAGAGTGTGTAGTTTAGTGATAGGAGCCTTTTTTTCTTTCGTCTGTTACTTCCTCCAGCCGGCGTAAAAAGTGAAAAAAGTGTTCGAGTGTAACCTCCATTTTCTGACAACCCGGTGGAGTGGCTGACGTCATATGAACCTTCTCGCTCCGAGCCAGTGTGCACTGGCTACTGCACCGAGTGCAACTATCTGAAATCGACATTAAAAAGTGAAAAAAGTATTCGAGTGTAACCTCCATTTTCTGACAATCCGGTGGAGTGCATGACGTCACATGACCCTTCTCGCTCCAAGCCAGTGAGCACTGGCTACTGCACCTAGTGCAGCCATCCGAAATCGACAATAGATATAGGGGTCGGCCCCGATCACATTCAAATCGGGGACACCGCTGAGCTTCCCGATAAAAATGAATCGGGGAAGTTCGGTCCAGGGATTTCTTTTTTCGGTGCGGAACGGTGCTATAATCGGTGCTGCACCGATAGCACCGCTTCAGCCATAGGGGGTTAGTCTTACCAGTGACCTTGCGTTCTGATAGGCCAACGAGAATCACGTGACTAGGGTCATATTTTGTTAAACTTGATGGCAGCAGGGAAAATGCCAATTTAGAACACACCATTCATTGATAATCGGGGAAAGCACCGATCACCGATATCACCGCACCGAGCACCGATTAAGATTATCCCCGCCCCGGATCGAAATTTTATTTAAGCTTAAAATTCGGGTAATTCATCGTATTTTTCATGGTTTTGTAATTTGGCGCCATGCATGCGCCATTTTTTCGAGATTGCGCCGGGTCTATCGGTTTCTCCGGGTATTTTGAACCGAACCGAACCGCTGGAAAACAACCTACCCGGGTCACAACCGTTCGGACACTTTTTCAGGTAGGTCAGTGCGGTTTTTTGGGGTTCAGGTAATCGGGGCTTTTTAATCGATTCAGTGCAGTGATAATTTTTTCGGTGCAGTGATTTCAGTGCTCGGTGCGGTGACTTCGGTGCTCGGTGTAATCCCCGGTTAACGATGTAATGCCATCCCCGATTTCAATCCCCGAATAGACCCTTATGGCACCGCAATCTACCATCCCTATTTTTTGTCAACGAATTTTCTTTTTCCTTCTGAAGAATTTTGTTTTTCCTTATTCTAAGAGTACTATGACCATTTACCAATTATCCAAACATCTTTTTAAAAAATGAATTACACAAACTGTATATATACAGTACCCTCCAAAAATAATATACACTTGTAATTCCTTATTCTATACAATTTTTTATTGCAGAATATTAAACATCATTTTTTACTGAATACAGTTCATTTAACAAATAATTAAATTTAATAAATCTAAACGTTGTTTAACTTTTTCTATTGTAAATTCTTCGTACATCTTGCAACACAGAGGGGGTTGCAGGGGATCATTCGGATCTTGGGTTCACAGCTCCTTAGGTGAACCATCCCCCTCCCTAGAAGGGTGAGGACCACACCCATCGTAGCCCCTCTATGATGCAAGTCGTAAAAAGAATAAATAATAACCAAAGTAAAATCACACTCACATTTATGAAATGATTTATTTTTTGATAAATGAACTATATATTGCAACAAATTTCGGTTAAATACAGAATTTTTTAAAAAATCATATGGAGTTCTTAAGCTGCAAGTGAATTAAGCGCTGAAATTTTGTCAACGGTAATTTTTGATGACTTAAAGGATAATAAAGGATATAAGCCAACCCGCTTATTCCGATCATTTCCCTCCCATCTTGCCTACCGGTTTAGAGGCTCATTGTCCAGAAATATCTAAGAGAAGGAAGAAGAAAATAGGCCTAACTCTAAGGACAATTAGGACTTCTTTAAAGATAAAAAAAAAATCAGTCCTAATTCTCCCAGTTCTATTTCTACAGTAGAAATAGGACTGGAAATTTTCAGTTCTATTTCTCCAGTCCTATTTCGTTTCATTTCTATTACAACCGGCCACCACAGTAGCAGCAGTGATGGTGGGAATCCAAGATAACACAGTGCCGTTCCAGAGACGTCCCAAACATGTCATTTTGAGACGTCTGAGATGTACTTGGAACATACCAGATTTCCAAGTTTACATTCCTTGGACGTTTTTTACGTATCGGTAATGTGCACTTCGCCGAGATCCAATACTCGTACCAATCTTGTCCCATTGGATAGACCTTGGACGTCATTCGGACGGAATTCAGATGTCAATGAAACAAGTGAGATGCGTAATAAACATCTTATTCACGAATAGTATCTTCATTTGTTCTCAATTGTTCCGATGAATATATTGATGACTTTGCGGCAATCCTGCTATTTTCCATAAAATAAAGAGACTCAGAAATTTATCTAAAAAAACTAAAATTTATTTTATTTCTTCAGGTACAATATAAAACTTAAAATAGTCAAATTAATCAATTACAATATGAAACTCAAAATAGTTTAACTTATCAGGTAAAATATGAAACTCAAAATAGCGTAGCGCAAATGTACTTTGTCGCTCAGCCCCGGATGGTGAGTGGCCTAAAATGTGTAATGGTCAATGGACTTTGCCGCTCTGTCAGAGGCCTTAAAAGCCCGTCTATGGCCGGCCAGAGGGGCAGTCCAGTGTAGTGATTCTGTGTAGCTGTAGTGTTGTTAGTGCTGTTAAGTGCTGTCGTGTACTGCTGTGTATCGTGTAACCTGCCTACGAGTAATACACCCAGTGAATCTGTTACATGTTGGAGATACTTTTGTTTTGTCACTAATCAAAGACACGTTTGACTCGAGTAGGCATTTGCTGTGAGGGGTCTCTGGAAGGCGGACTTGGCAATTTATTGCTGGGCACGAGACCACAGCAACGGTCTGAGGAAGCGTGGAGTTGATAGTGGGATCGCAGCGGATCCTCGAGTGAATGTCACATGGGAGAAGTGTGATAGCAGACGCGGGGGAAAAAAAGCCGTAGGCGGGCAGCAGAGGAAGCAGCCAAGGAAATTCACACTTATTACTCGGGTGTTAGTGCAGCTACACCTGTGGGGCGATCGCAATTGCAGGAGGGAGGATTGCGTGTTTACCTAGTGAAGTGTACCGAACAAGGGAAGTTCAAGATCCGGCGCAATTCCGGTCGGATTCCGAGCTACAAGGCGAGAAATTTAAGGAAGCACGGAGCGGCCAGGATTATAGGAATCCAGGAGCGGGAAGTGCCGTGTCGGAGGGGACTTACGAGCCGAGGGCTGCACCTAAGCAGTGTAAGGGGGCTCGTGATGAAGGGAACGGACGAGAGGTGAACGTACGGACCAGGTGGGGGGGACGAAGAGCGACAGGAAGAGCGGCTAATTAATGGGGATCAAGGACCGCTGTCGCAGTGGAAGCGGACGGGTGACCCGAATTCGCTTGGAGCGCAGGGGTTAGTGACCGGGAGCCAGGAAGTGTGTCAGGTACCGATAGAAGCCATCTGTTGGAGGCGGGAGGCTTGAGAGGAAGAAACCCGCACGAAGGCCTACGACCAAGAGCGTTAAGTACTCCGCAGGAAGCGACAACCGTGAAACAGGGACGAAGCGGATTCAGTGTCGGTGGATCCCCGAGCCGACAGTCTTTGGAGGATCCCGAGCTAGATTGAGATCCGTTTTTGGAAGAAGAGGAGGACATGGTGGGCCGCCCAATGTTCCACTACAAGGAGCCCGAAAAGTTCCGGGGATAGACCTATTTGAAAGGATCGACCGCCATAATCGTTGGTCAAATAACGATCTAGCAAGGGCTATCGACGTCTCGCTCGAGTGTACTGTCTACAAATGGATTGTAGGCCTTAAGGCGAGAGACGCCTGACCGGATAACTGGGAGGACCGGAATATTCGCGTAGCCGCGACGGATGACGAACCGGAGCACTACAGAGAGGTGTGAGGACTCAAGACGCTGTTCCTCAAGCAATTCATGGCGGTAAATCTGAAGCGGCAAACGGAAAGGAAGCTGCGGATGAGAGTCCAAGAGAAGGACGAGGATGTCACGGAGTACTACCATGATGTCATGGACATGTGCCGCATTGTGCAGCCAGACATGGCTCAAGAGGTGCGCATTGATCACCTGTTCAGGGGGCTGAGCCCAGTCCTGTACGAGAGACTTTACGTGATGGGCATCAAGACGGTTGAGGATTTCCTGGAGGAGGCGAGACTGCACGCGGATGCCGTCAGAACAGCCTATGAGAGAGGCTACGAGGATAGGCGTAGAGAGCGTGAGAAGCATGCTGTCGGAGCAGTAGGCCTTGATCAAATGCAAGATCTATAGCGTCAGATCCAGGATTGCGGGGCGAGCTACCCCGGGCAAGTAATCCTTCGAAGAAAAAGGAGAAAGAAGGTGGAAAAGCGATTGGAGCAAGAAGCCGAAAAAGAAGAATCCGATTCTCTGTTTTAATTGCGATGAAGAAGGGCATATCGCGAGAAGCTGTCAGAAGGAAAAGAAGAAGAAGAGTAAAGCGAAACCCAAGAAACCCGAGGGGGAGGAGCCTAAGGCGGCCTGCGCGGTGATTGGCGGAGACCAGACTGCTGGAACGACCAATGGCGATCGTCAGCCAACTGAAGAAATTTTGGATTAGTGGACGGCCGGTCGATGCCTTGGTCGACACGGGGGTTATAATTTCAGTTATTTCGCAATCATTAGCGAGTAAAATTGAAAATAGTCCCGTGGGAAGGTCCGATGGTCGTGACTGCTGATGGACAGCCGATGAGCCCGAGGGGAAAGGTTTCCCTCACGGTCACGAATAAAAACCCGTCCTTGGAGGGTGAAGCGCTGGTTCTGAAGACCTTTGGGCCGGAATTTATCATGGGTAGGAATTTACTGAAGCTGTTCCGAGAGCTGAAAATTGGCTTTAGTGATCCGCCAATAGTGGAACTCAGAGGCATCCATATGGAAGCAAGCAGTGGGAAAGATACCGTTAGGAAAGTGACAGCAACGGTGTGTGTGATGGTTCCGAAGAGAAGTGCGGTGCCAGTGAAAATGTCGATCCCTGAGTTGGAAGGGAGTGACACGATTATGCTACTCAGACCGTCGAAGAAACTGCTGCAGAATAGTGGACTTTCAGCGGGTCACGCGTTGATTGACTGCTCGAAGACGGAGGCGTTGGTCCACGTGATGAACGTTGATCATGCGGATCATGTGATCGTCGAGGGAACTTCCATCGGTCACCTAGTGCCTATTGATCAGACGAGTAATCCTTCTTTAGAAGATAGCGAGGAAAGAGGTGCAGCTGGAGAGGGGAGGGGCCGGTGGGAAAACCGCGGGAGCCAGCGGCATTCGATCAAAGTGTGGCGTCGACCTTGGCGGCGCAAGATCGGAACGACCTCATTGAGCTGCTGATAGAGTTCCAGGATGTGTTTGCGGACAATGGGGATTGTTTGGGAGAGTGCAATGTGCTTGAACATGCTATCCCAACTGGTACGGCAGCACCGATTAAGCAGCTGCCAAGGAGACGCGCTTAGAGGGAGCGGGAACTAATTAAGGATGAAGTCAACAAGATGCTTAAGCAGGGAGTTATAGAGCCTGCTCAAAGCCCGTGGTCATCGCTCATTGTCTTGGTGAAGAAAAAGGACGGGAAGTGGCGATTCTGCATTGACTACAGACGGCTGAAAGAGGTGACAACAAAGGATGTTTACCCACTCCCGCGCATAGACGATGCACTATCCAAGCTGGAGGGAGCGACTCTGTTTAGTGTTGTAGACCTTCAGAGTGGATACTGGCAGGTGCCAGTTGCGGAAGCAGATAGGCCAAAGACAGCTTTCGTCACACCGGATTGCCTCTACCAGTTCCGCGTGATGCCGTTTGGATTATGCTCAGCTCCGAGCACATTCCAGTGGCTGATCGACATGGTATTGGCAGGATTGAAGTGGAACGATTGCCTGGTCTACATGGATGATGTAGTCATCTTTGGGAGGAATGTGGAAGAGCATTTGGAAAGACTGGGAAAAGTCTTGTCGTGCTTCCGGAAAATAAATTGCAGCTGAAGATGGAAAAATTGGCCTTCGGAAACGAGCGTGTGAGGATGTTGGGCCATGTGGTAAGCAAAGCCGGAAGAGAGCCTGATCCATATCACTGTAAGGCTATCGAGAGCCGAACCTTAATGCCAATGAAAAGGCAAAAAGGAAGTGGGTGAAGAGCTTTAAAGGCCTTTGCTCATTTTACCGCAAATTTGTTCCGAATTTCACCCAGGTGACGTACCCCCTCACGGCAATGGAGGGGAAGGGTGTTTTTCGTTGGGGGAACCGGAACGGAACAATTTCGCCGAGTTGAAAGCTGCGCTGGTGAAGGCAGTAAAGCTTGCTCATCCGGACTATCCTAAGAATTTCGAAGTGCATCCTGACGCCTGTGATTACGGTATAGGAGCGGTGCTGATGCAAGAAAGAAATGGCAACCCCAAGCCGATTTGTTTCCTCAGTAGAGTGTTGAACAAGTCGGAGAGAAATTACACCATAACAGAAAAAGAGTGCCTTTCCATTGTATGGGCTGTAAAGAAGTTTCGGCCGTACATTTGGGGTACGAAAGTCGTGGTGAAAACCGATCACCATGCCTTATGTTGGCTGATGACCAAGCAAGAGCTAAGTAGGCGATTGGAGAGGTGGAGTTTGTCGTTGCAAGAGTACGACATTGCCATCTGCTACAAGAAGGGAAGTTTACACGAAGACGCGGATGCCCTATCGCGTTACCCTATACAAGAAAATGGTGTGGGGGCACAAGCGGTGGCCATCCCAGTCGCTGCCATAGGCCTGGATACACGGTTTTGGGCTAAGGGTCAAGACCGGGTGAAGCAGTGGCGATGGATCAAGCAGGTGATGAGCAAGAACGGCACCACGCAGTACGGGAATTTCATGATGAAGGCGGGCTTACTGTACCTGAGGACAATCAGGTTCGGTCAAGAATTTGACTTCCTTTGTGTGCCACCGGAGTGGCGGAAGGAAGCGTTGTCATGGGTTAATGATGAACCCACGGCAGGACATCTGGGGCAAGGAAAGACCCTGGAGAAAGCAAGACAAAGTTTTTTTTGGCCCAAAATGGACAGAGCGGTTACCCGCTATGTCCAAAGCTGCAAAAGTTGCCAGACGCGGAAGCCGGATCAAGGAAAACCGAAGGGGCTGATGGAGATCACACAGGTGGGAGGGCCATTCGAGTGGATCGGCATTAATGTCCTTGGCTCGTTCCCACGATCCCGTAGTGGTGATACAAACATTGCGGTGGCGGTTGACTACCTTAGAAAATGGGTGGAGGCCAGGGCGTTGCCGGATGCCACGGCCCGGCAAATAGCGAATTTCTTCGTCGAGAATGTTTTGCTTCTACACGGATTTCCACGGGAACTGACCTCGGACCAGGGGAAGTGTTTTACCGCCGAAGTAACCCGTGAGGTGTTGGCACTGCTGCGACTGTCACATCGCATGGCGGTGCCCTACCATCAGCAAGCGAACGGCCTTGTGGAAAGGCAAAACAAGACGCTAGCAACAATGCTCACGATGTACGTGGACGAAAGCCACAAGGATTGGGACGAATCCTGGGGTTCGTGACATTTGCCTACAACACTGCACGACAAGAAAGTACCAACCATATACCTTTCATGATTGTGTATGCGAGAGAAGCAGTGATTCCGACGGATCTGCTGGTGGCGACGGGGCCAAGCCAGCCAAAACTCGTCAATGTGGAAGATCTGATGAAGGCAATGATGGAGCTGAGAGAAGACGTTAAGGACAGGCTGGCCATGGTACAGCAACAGCAGAAGACGCAATATGATGCCAGAGTGATAGTGGCACCAGTGTACGAACCCGGAGACCTAGTGTTAATCTTTCGTCCTCAGCGAAAGAATTGGCTCGCGGAAAAGTTGCTGCATCAATACGTGGGGCCTTACAAAGTGATCAGACAGGTTACTGAACTGAACCACGAACTTCGTAAACCAAGTGGGAAAAAGACTATTGTGGTACATGTGTCGCAAATGAAGAAGTTTGTAGTTGAATCGGACGAGGAGTCAGATAGCGACAAAGAAAGTGAGTTTGATATCGAGCATGCCGACACTGTCTTGGATATCGAGAGTGCCGACCCCGACTCGGGTGTCGCGATTGCTGACACCAGCTTGGAATAATACTGGAGCGGGTGGGCCGCGTGCCGAAGCCGACACGGTTGTGGCACCCGAAGCTGACACTGAAGTGACACCCCACACCACCCCTACTGAAGCAGCTGTGGAGCCGCTAGCCAGCGGAGGAAAAGGGAGAGTGAAGCGCCGCCAGCTGGAGCCGATTGCCGAAATGGACGAAGCGCGCCCACTAAGCAGGCAGAGCAAGTAATTAAACTTGTTACCGCTTGGGTAGACGATATGTCGCATGCCTTCGACAAAGTAGTGACAGGGAATTTCCCTATTGAGCTACTCTTCCTACAGAAGGAAACGACGTCTGTGGAGAAGGCAAATAGAGCGCTAGATTGGGCGCTTGAAGTCCTACACGGGTGGCAGACCAGCCTAGCTGATGCAGCCATAGAGAGACTGTCACCACTCCTGTGTCCTCCGAATGTACTGGCTCAAGCGCTAGATTCAGTTCGACAAACCTTGCCTCAAGGCTGGGGACTGACACCAGCATTACAAGGAGGAAATGGCTGGAGAGCGTACCAGGAGGCCAGGGTGGAAGCGGCGCTTGTAAGCGGCAACGTTCGGTTGTTTATTCATCTGCCGGTATTCGAATTCAATTATGCCTTGCAGATTTACAGCGTGTTTCTTATGCCGGTAGCAACTAGCGGCGGCAGTCTTTCTGCAGGAGCAAGAAGGAATCCAAAGGAACTGTCGCTTAGACAGTAAAAGGTGGACTGGCATAGACTTGTTTTACATCGGTGGAAGAAGATGGGGTTACGCAGGCAAGGACAACGTAACCATAGTGCTCCAGTGTCCTGGGAAAAGAATTGGGGGAATAAGCTTACCGCAAGTGTTGCCAGTGGCGAAAGTAATAAAAATTGCAAGATTGTGTTCAGCGACATCAGCCGATTGGGTTCTACAAGCAAGATTTAGGCAAATGCTACCCGTGAATGTGACAAGTGTCATCGATGAAGAAGCCGCGGGTATGCTGAGTGGCTTGCTTGCGCCGGTGGTGGAACAATCACCGCTGGCAAAGAGCCCCATCGTGGAAGAAGCACCCGCTGCCCTTCGTAAGCGGTCCCGGATAGAGCTAGCGGGGACGAACGCCCATTTAAAGGCGGTGGAACGCCTACAACGCCAATGGGAGGAGGAAGGGAATGCCAAGAGGTATCCGTTCGAATGGTTAATCGGATGCCTGCTCCCGGTGCCGCTGCTGGTTTACCTCTGCTTCGAGTACCGGAGGCTGAGTGGCCATGTAGACAACCTACTGTTGGTTCGTCTGAGGGAGATGTGGGAGCCAGGGGAGGAGAATCAATGCCAGCCTGGCCCGAATGCAGTGGCGTAAATGTCTCAGTTAAATTTCAGTTAGGTCACCCCATGTTAAAGTAGTAAGTAGGGTCCTTTATGTTTTGGCCGTTTAGAATTTATTAATTAAATATGGGCACTCTGTATGCCATTCCCTAAGAACCCATGTCAGTAGGTAGGAGGGGGGATGTAGCACAAATGTACTTTGTCACTCAGCCCCGGATGCTGAGCGGCCTAAATGTGCAATGGTCAATGGACTTTGCCGCTCTGGCCGGATGTCAGAGGCCTTAAAAGCCCGTCTATGGCCGGCCAGAGGGGCAGTCCAGTGTAGTGATTCTGTGTAGCTGTAGTGTTGTTAGTGCTGTTTAGTGCTGTCGTGTACTGCTGTGTATCGTGTAACCTGCCTACGAGTAATACACCGAGTAATAACGAATTTTCTAAGAGTGGATAGAGAGCCAAAAGAAAAGAAATGGGACGGGCTAGGGACATCGACGGGGGATAAACGAAATATAACGGAAAAACGGAAGTATTTCTTTTTTCAAGGGATTGGATTGGAACATCTACTGGATGAACTCGTCGCAGCGGTGCTGGTGCGGTACGGCTTTGGAGCCACGATGGGACAACAATTCCTATCTGGGAACATCACGAATGAAACAGAAACAAATAGAAAAGAAGCAAATAGTGTTAACCACCGAAATAAACGAGACAAAAATGTGGCTAACTCAGTGGCCAAAAGGGCCACGCTGCGATGTATTAAACACGAACACGAGGTTACAAACCAAGAAAACGGGATCAACAGGTTGCGACTGCAGCCACGACGAAAACGATTGAGAGTGACCTCGTTGCAGCATCTCCCTCCGTCTTCGACTACGACGGAAATGTATAAAAAAGGGAACAACAAAAGAAGGGCGCTAACGCGAACAATTAGCTTTAGGTGTAAATGGGGTGGCGGAAGTGTAAGGGAGGGTATTAGTTTAGCCAAGGTCAGACAAGTTCAGAACTTTCTGTCCCTCGGAAATGACACGAACACACACACAAACACACACGTACATACAGACATAGAAAAAAAAATTAATTTACATTTATCCCTAACGACTTCTGTCGTTAGGGATAAATGGCGTTAGGGACTTAACGACTTCTGTCGTTAACAAATAGTGATGCTGAGGTATTATAAATAATGCATCAATCGAAATTTAAATTGCTAAATGTACCCTTGTTAACACTTTTTGTAGAAAAATGTTTCTTTTCAGCCAGTGGTTGCTAGTGCTAGTGCTGGTAATAACAACAGCAATGATTGTAAAAAATCAAGCACCTATTCAATCGTGGTCAATATTCCTAGCACTAGGGGGAAAGAAAAAAAGCTTAAGAAAAACGTTTCAGCTATGAAGCGAAATGCTCCATCAGCTGGGGCTGTGACGAAAACGACTGATACACCGTCGTCTGATATCCTGTCAAATGCTTTTGCCAGTGATGAAGCTCCTGCTCCTGCGAAAAAATCGTCCTTCTTATGTCGACCAGCGAAATTGAATTCGCAACCAACTTCTAAGAACAAGTCTTCGACTGAGGGGCAAGCTGATGGGTTTGGGGATTTTGGATTACCGGTGTTCCTTTGCCGTCAAGCAACACCGGTGTAACTAAAAGCCCCGTTAAAAACTGGAACTCAAGAGACACAATACGGCAGATTAAATTGAAAAAGGCAGCCTCTACCAATGGACTAAGAATGACTGATTTCTTCTTAATTATTGAGCAAACAGGTGGATTGGCTGAAAAAGATTCCTACCTCCAAGAATTGCTCAGGCATATTACTGAAAACGATAACAAATTACAAGAAAAGAACACAAAAAAAGATGCTAGGATTCTCTCCACTGGAACTATTCTAACAAGAATGTTCCAAGAATGTATTGCACTTGTGTGTGATCAAGGAATAAAATAAAAGGCATAAGTCCCCGAGAATTTTACGTACTATACTTTTACTTTACTTATCCTCAACATAGTACACTATGGCGATAAAAATTGTTTTTGGAAATAGTACGTTATTTAAGGAACACATCACTTTCAAATCTAAGCCAAAATGTTTGAATCTAAGCTTAAAGTTTTGAATCGATGTCAAAATTTGTGAATCTAAGCAAAAATCTTTGAATGTAAAACAAAATATGTATATCTAGACAAAATTTTTTGAATCTAAGCTAAATTGTTTGAATCTAGGCCAAACTGTTTGAATCTAAGCCAAAATCTTTGAATCTAGGCCAACATCTTTGAATCTAGGCCAAAATCTTTGAATCTAAGCCAAAATTTAGCCTCTCGTACACTTTACCCGGTAGTCGCCAACCCCTCGTGCTTGTGCAGCTAGAGGCCATCTTTAACCACATTTTACTCTCTTGTCTTTTGTTTGTTTTTTCTCTTGTCTCTTGTCTTTTTGTTTTGTCCGATATCGTTTTACTATGAGCGCTATCATTGCGTTCCCTTTTATTGAATGACTGTTTCTTCTCGTTCTTCCTCGACGTTTCGACGAACCGTGTCTTATTCTTGTCTTCCGTCGTGTACTCGCCGTATCGCTCGCGCTACGACGGTAAGCCTATCTTTATGTTTTTCCCATCATGTCTTGGATCTTGTGTTTTATTTCTTGTCTTGCTCTGTGTTTATTCCCGTAAAGTTCTTATGGCCTTAGTTGTAATACACCTTAATCATTGTGGGTATATCGCCCTCCGAGTTCCGTGTCTTTAAATACAATTAACTTTAATTCTGAAAATACTATCCACACTCACACGGGGATGTATTACATAAGTAACTAAAGATGAGTTAATATTGCAGGATAAGTCAATCTCTTTGAAAGTGAAGATTAATATGTTGAAACACGTACAGAGTTTAGATTTAATAATGCTCATCTTGGAGCTTGTTTATTAAACATGAGATACCTTTCTGATTCTTTTCAGCTGTTTTAATAATAGTCATCATTCACTTCTTGATTATATACTCAAAATACAACTTTACCTCCTCTGTTCTGGATACAACGTACAAACACACACAGTTTCGTCTGTCTCTCCTTCTCTTTATATTTTCCAATACCGACGATTCTCCGTCGTTCTCCCTCTCCCCAGAAACTGGGTTGTGCAACCCTTGCTGGTTCCAACAACCAACCTCCAATTTTGCATGAATCCTCAACATAATACCTTTATACGGATCTCAAATTGAAGGGTAAAATTCTTCATGAAATTCTCTCTCTACAATGAGAAATGATGCGGAAGATGGGAAATTCAAATTGCAATGCAATATACAACACTGACATTTAATTAGGATGCACGTACAAGTAGGGATAATGGAAATAAACTTTTCTAATACGTAACACATTGTCTATAAAATAATTAATACAAGTTAATGGTCTAATTAAAATTCAGTTGAATAATTTACCATTAACACCAAGATTGTTGAAACTAAAAATTTATTTGCAAGAAAGTTCAAAACCTAAAAAACTTTAACTAAATATTCTAGCGGAAATATAACCTTTGTTTAAGTTGTTTCCCAATTATCGAAACTATGTACTGCGCAGCACTGGCCTTCAATGAACTTGCAACTAGTAATAATAGAAATGAAATTCTTGATTCGGTAAGGCATTGTAAGGGAAAAGCTAGATATTAAAAAGGAGTTATCTCATTTATATTTACTTGAATAATCCGATGTGTTGTACAATTGAAAGTTAACGCGAAGTTTATAATATAAAACTCTGTACCGTTATTACTTTAAAAAATTGTAATTGATTTTGAAGAAAAAGTATTTTAATAATTATTAAATGTTGTGTTAAAATTTTTAGAATCTTTTTTAAAACATTCATGTATGGATGTTTTTGGTGTGGAATTACCATTGTAATACTGGATTGGGATTTCCTCACAATTTACTTCTGATGTAGAAAGGAATAAACTAATTGATGCAGATCAAATAATTTAAAATTTTTTTAGAACCACTAGTTTTTTCAACCAAATAGCTTTACTACGAGACCTCTATGCAGTGAGAATGTCTCTGGCGGTACTGACAACTTTCAATACTATCGGATGCAGCCAGGCAACCATAAATGTCTCTAGCACCGTGAGGCAAGTAAAACATTGAGTGTTGTGCTTGAATCATGTTTATTTTTATCATCATCATGATCATCATTATCATATTTATTTTAGAGACCGTGTTGGTTTGAAAACAACAGAAATATCTTCCACATCCACAAAAACAATTTGCTTGCTGATGTAAACTTCAAATTCACCAAGAATTTGGTTAAATTCTAGTTTAGCAGAGCATTTTTTACATTATTTAGATTCTTACGATACAATATAAACGTTATATCTAACCGCCTAGAATTCTTTGCTATTACTGCAAATGAAAAAGTCCAGTTTCTAGATTAATTTTCTAAACTATTTTTCTACATAAATTTTTATTACACTCTAAATTTTTCGTTTCTACCTTTTTCCTACTTTTTGGCTACCATGCGTAGTAGAACGAAGAAGGTAGAGAAATGCTGGAAAATTTCGTTTACTTTTAGCTAGTAGGGGAATGGAAGATGATCTACCATATAGTAGAGAAATGCGTGTCTACCAAAAAATAAGAATTAGCAGACGAAAACGCAAAATCACAACAAAAATGGACGGGCGATTCCCAAGTAAACATTGCAATTTTTGTTGGAAAATAACATAACAAAACTTGGAAAGCGAACGTACAGTACTTTCTTCTTATGACTTGCAGGTAAATTTTACTTCCCCCTTTACATTTTTCATATTTTCTTTGCTTTCATATAACTATTTCCACTTTGGTTTTTTAAATTTGTTATTGAACATTAAAATTTTCTTTGTTTTTTTGGAAATATTTTGGTTAAATTAGCGATTAAAAATGAAAAAGATAGAAATTATAGTGAACAATTAATATCTAATTAGTAAAAGTAGGATTTAACTATTAACACATACTCATATGTCTTAAATGTAAACATACTTTAATTTTCAGTGAGAAAGTTCTTAACTCAATCGCCGAAACAGTCACGAAAATATAGTACAAATAATAATATATTCAAATAGCTTATCTCGGCTTGGCAGTCGAGTGGTTAAGGCACTCGACTGGCAACGTCGAAAATGTGTGGTCCTGGGTTCAATTCGGTCAATCGAAAACTTATGGTTATTTGTTCGTTTATCTGTGAAGCCACCATGCAAACTTGAAGTAGCCCAGCAACATAGTTGCACACTTCCCCCAATCTTAAAAAACGTTAAATAAAAGTAACAACACGCTCATTTCTGCTTTACACATCAATTTATCTCACCCAGCAGCACACGTACAATGTGCACCAATAACTGAGCATAATTGACTTGAAACTGCTGCCCGTGGCTTGTATGGGCTCTTACTTAAGGCTTGGGAAGGTGAGACCTAACAATAAATGGATTATTATTATTTATGTGATTGGAATTGTAGTTTTACTTTAAGACATCTTGGCCTTCATAAATACAACTTGGGTTGCGAGAGCAATTGCCATGAACTCTCTAACCCAGCCATCTCTAACAGCCTGCTGCGATCAGAAGAAATGCCCTTGTATGCACCAAGGGCCTCCAAGTGGTTTTGATAACTTTTGGTTTCGACCAAATAGATGAATATGTCTGGGGGAGAAATTTTTGGAACAATTGGGCAACAATCTAATCCGTGTTTCTACATAGAATTGGGAATTGAATAGGGACACTCACTATTTAACAATTTTAACTTATCTAAGTAACGAGTTTTCGCATCCCTTACGAGTCCATTTGCATATTCGGAACACGACATAGTTTGACACCAACAAAAAACTAACAAAACGATGGATATAATATATAATATAATTAAATCAAATGAGGAAAAAGATGTCGAACAGCCCTATTTAGCTTTTGGTACTGTATATCAATCATATTTAAGGATCTCTACTAGGTCGTAATGTTGAAAATTTATTGTTGTTAGGTAAATCAAATACAATAGTTTTAAAGTTTTTACCATTATTTTCTTTCTTAAGTGCACACTAACTAAATTAGGACAGACATTTTTACGTAACTGTCACTATGGGTGGAGGATTATCTTGTCTTAAATGTACTGAAAGAAGGACAGTTTTTACTTTGACAAGCGGACGTTTGGCAGTTCTACAATTAAAAGTTCAGTTAAATAGTGGGAGAAGGGTGAAGCTGTTCAGCTCAATGAGGCAGTAATTGAGCATTTTAAAGAACTCGCTATTTATAGTGGTAATTTTGTATTGAATTTAGCATCAGAAGCATAGAGAATAATAATTGATTTTCACGTAAGTATCATTTAAAATGTGTTTTACTTAATTGTTAATTATATTAATACCATGTGATTTGTAATAGTAATGTAGTAGGCCAATTGTTAAATATACAATATTATACTACTGTATGACGAATTTCATTTCTTTAGACCCTAAAGGTGTAGACAAATTTAATTTAGCTATTTTCTCAGACAAGAAACAAAAACTTCTCTTTCTCTCCTTTCTCCCTCTTCCTATTGCAGCCCTGAGACACCCACACTTAGACATACTTCAGCTCTCATCCTGAGAAAATGTCGGCTCAGGGTAACTCTGATAACAGGTGCTCCAACCGTTTTAGTGTTTTTAGGGCCCAGAGTTTTGTACCAAGGAGTGAAAGTTTAGACCGTGAATATCGGAGACATGGCCGCCACCAAAAGAGAAGTGAGATGCCGCTTATTCCGGATAGGAACGAAAACTATCGGGATAGATCACCGTTACGGCATTTGACAGAAATTTGGGGACGCGCTTCGATCCACGTGTGGCACCCGGACGCTTCTTACTTGCATCACTTCGACAGTCAGTCATCGTAGTGTCGATTACCGTGGGGAGTGTATTCATAGGGATTACTACCGTCGTGAGGATAATTATGGTGTAAATGACTGGAATAAGCACCGGTTTTTGAAGCAAGAAAACCGACGCTATCGGCTTAGTCGGGATTGGGAGCAGTAGCGTGAATGGGAGTTACAGCTCGAGGCGCAGCACCGTTACGAATTGAAAGAGCAGAGATGCCAGGATAGTTGGCGCGAACAGAAGGCCGTACAACATGGCGGCCTACGATCAGGAGCTCGGTGTGATGAGAGCTTTCAGAGGAAAATGGCTTCACATGAACAAAACCCTGATCTCAAACGTACCCAGACTAAAGATGAACAGTTGGAGGCCGAAGAGAGTTTAGTGCTTGATGAAGATTTCATTTATACAGAGCAAAATCGTTCATGGTGACCTACCTAGTCAGGCTCTCGCTCCGTTGTGGCGTCAAAGGATATGGAGCAAATAAGTCTGGCTAATAGTTCCCAATCCTCCATCGTGGTCAGTAAGGCAGTCTGAGACCAGTTAACTACATTTATGTTAAAGCCGTTGACGGACTAGGCTTTGAAGGCATTGTCGAAGCGTTTTCCTCTCACGTCTGAGGACCAGGATTTTCCCCTGAAGCCACTGAAACTGGACGGATATATACACCGTTGAGTCAGGGGTCAGGAAGTTTTTAAGGCCGTTAACACTACGGAAGAAGAGCTAATTACGGCAAAACCTAAATTCATGGATGTAGCTCCGCCACTTGTGGATCTTTTCCTCCGTTTTTCGGCTCACGACGGGGGAGAAGTGTAAGACAGCGTTAGAGATTCCATCGAGGTGGCCTTACAGCTTTGGGGTCGGGCTTATATCCACTTGACTAGGTTAAGGAGACAAGCAGTTGTTCCCGCAGTGGATCCCAAATCAGACTTTTGGGTGTCTCGGAAATTTTCTCGGTTGGGAAGGATGCCCGTGAGCTCCTTTTTAGCGATAGATTTTTTGCAGCAATGCTCAAGAAGCAGGACGCTACTCTAACCCAGCGTGACAGTTTAGACACCCCATCAAGTCAGTCCTCACGGCGGCACACGAGACCACGACCTCGACGGGTGGTGTTTGGCCACCTAAATTGCGCTACGTATAGGAGTCACCGGCTGGCATTGGGTACAACGCAGAGACGAGGGCGAGGATGGCCTGTGAGAAGTGGGTGCGGTTGTGGCGGAACGAGAGGTGCTTGGACTCCAGGACAATTTATTAATTTCCCCATTGTTGAGTACAGACCTCATGCACATAGGGGGGGTTTGCTAACTCCACTATACCTCAAGTTGGAAGCATTTCCCGGACAGTAATATATCATCCAAGTTCGAAGCCGCTACACTGTCGTCTCGACAACATCTCCCTGTATCCATCCATGCTGAACATAAAACGTATTTTCATCAGCCCCAGTTGCGCTCCTAAGTCGAACCAGTGTTCTTTGCTGTCCACAGATAACTAAGAAATCCTGGAAGTTGAAAACGTTACACTTCCTACGTCAATGAGCCAAAACTATACAAATCGCGGTCCACTGGGCCCTGAAAAAAGCCAAAACAACTGATTCGAAGTACACACAGTTAGAGCTAGTATCGTCAGCTCCCTCATCATTCTCATTCACTCGACCACTTCGCAAACTGTTCAGATTTCAGATTTACAATCTTGAATCCCTAGCAGTCGTTACAATAAAAAATTACTGATCAGCAGTAGTGCAAATTCGTTGCCTAGTATGCCCTTCTCTAGAGGATGTAGTTGTCCAGAAGAAAGTGGTGGTGGCTCCTCAGAAAATTTTCTCCCATCCAGATCAAACGCACGGAACGAAATCCGACAATAGATAATAGAGTTATGGAACCGGAAACGGGCAAAATTGGCATCCGGTTCAATTACCCGGTTTTTATTCCCAGACGTTAAATGCGTGAGGGCTATGTCAAGCCTCCCTCTATCAGGCCAGGTTAGCCAAATTGTTTCGGGACACTCACTTCTAAACTCCCGACAATTCCACTTAAAATTTTCGATTTTATCTGCATGCGCAGATGAAATGTGTGGCTGGTGTGGCCAGCCGGTTGAAACCACGGGAAATTTTTTTTATTTCACTGTCCCTTGTTTTTCCAGCCTCGCATCGCTTTCAAGTCACTGCCAAGCGAACCTATTGGTTTGGTCACCAAGTCTAGCTATCATACCCACACTCCCAGATATTTGGAAAGCAATTAGTTCGTTTATCCATAGTACAAAGCGCCTTCGTTGGCCAATCTCTTGATTTTTTTATTTCTATCTCTTTTTTTGTCTCCACAATTCTTACTCCTCCTCCTTTAACACCCTAGAACTATTATCATAGCATATAGTGTCAGTCTAGTTATAGAACCGGCCTGTGTACGGTTTTATAACTGAATGGTGTCTAATAAACTGATGGCAGTTTATTGTACAAACTAGATTAACAAATTGGAATCAAGCAAAACGACTCAAAAAGTGTTACAGTAATAAAGGCAAAACCAAAAAAAAAATATATATTTAACGAAAAGACTTGGTTAACATAACATCACTTCCCACATAGCACCGGGTCTTCTTTTAGACATCCCAATGATGTCCCATGACCCCCAAGACTTCCCAGACTAAAACAGGACGTCTCAAAGATGTCCGACCAGGCCTACCTTGGGACACATACGTCTCTGTCCAAGAAAAGACGTCTTAAAGATGTCTCGTCAGGACTACCTTAGGCCAACGGAACTCGAGTACGGAAATGTGACATCTTTTGGATGTCTCGCCAGGTCTAGTGTAAGACAAGGCAAATGGGAACTAAAAAAAAATTTCTTAAGGATGTCCACGAAAAGAAGAACTCGGTACATAACAATGGTACTAAAATAAGATGCCCATAAGACGTCTGAGATCGTACTATCTCGAGACAACTGTACAAGTAGAAAAGAGGACCAGAAGAAGATGTTTTTAAGGCGTCTCGACAAGGTGAACTTAAGCCAACTTTTCCTTTATGTTTTAAGCGATTTCAAGACTAAAATTGGTGTCCTACGGACAACTTAAAGATGGCTTCTCGATACGCCATAAATGACTATAACATGTTGTCTTCAAGATGCCTTGAAGAGGATCCGGACACGGGCGAATTTACAACGGTGATTTTGAAATTGATATCGTGGCTGTAATACTTTTTACTGTCAAATTAAACCTTTTTTTTTCAAAATAAACAAAAGAATAAGTGAAAAACTGAAAACTCATTGTTTTCTAATGGGAAAACTACAAATGATTACAGTGAGGCTGAAGTAGGCAATCTAAGTGCCTTACACAAGATGTCTTCAATGTTCCAACATTGAAAGTTAACAGAAAGTGAGGAAACAACATATTCTTGGATTACAGATGAACAACAGGAATAGGTAAATGCATCATGTTGATTTTCAAATTTTTTTCCAATTACAACATTGTTAAAAGGGCACTTAACTATGTCGTAAATCACAACAACGGATATGTCTTTAAGAAACAAACAGTTGTCGGCTTCTTCATTAGATTTCAAGTGACCAACTCTTGGAATTTTTACTGATCTGAATTGTAAACCATGAATATTTTCCAAGAGGGACTCACTGTTGCATCTATCAAAAAATTCTATTTCGTTGCAGGCGTCTATGTTTCGGGTGACAAAACTTTGATTTTGGACTTCTTCTAATAGACGTTTAACAAGCTGTTGAAGGGGTTTGTAATTTTTCTTAAGATATTTTTTCATTTTTCCGTAATAGCTTTCAAAACGATAGGCACTGAAATTTTCAAGCGGCTCGAACTTCAAGACATCGGAAGACAAATGAAATAATGCATGAATGTTGTAAGAAATAAAGAAGTGTGAATAAAGAGCCTGCGACTGATTAAAGAAACGAGAAAGCAGTGCGTTAGCATACGCATTATCATTGACGGACCAAGGATCGTACGATAATAACTTTACAGCTACATGGAGCAGAAGAAAATGGTTGTAAAATTCAGTTGGCAAAAACTGCTTGAAAATGACTACTCCGAGATAACGAAGGAAAGTTCGGAATTCAGAGGCCTTCCAACGAGGAAGTTCTTTTATGGCTCTTGGTTGCCGGGCAAATTCAATTCTTGACACAAATCGCCTTATATGGACAGTAATAAAGGAATCAATTTGATCGACTATTGTGTGGTGCAAAGTTACATGTGGCACATTTCTTCTCTTTCTATCTGTTCTAAAAAGGAAAGTAAGAATCTTCTTCATGGTACCGAGCCCACATAGCACAGAGACGTCCGAGGGACATCCTATGGAGGTTTCTCATGGGCTATTGGGACATCCATAGGACGTT
Source organism: Daphnia magna (assembly GCF_020631705.1). Classification (NCBI taxonomy): domain Eukaryota; kingdom Metazoa; phylum Arthropoda; class Branchiopoda; order Diplostraca; family Daphniidae; genus Daphnia; species Daphnia magna. The sequence goes on from NC_059182.1 coordinate 8,316,075, forward strand.
AAATTTCAGGCCAGGTCACGTCCCATTCAGGTCAAATGTCCTACCCAGGATACATCCCATGGAAGTCCCAATTTGACATCCTTTAGACGTCTTTCGGATTTCGAATAAGGACAAGAATTGAACCTTTTCCCCACTAAAATTGGGCTTTAATTGGTTTTCATAATTAACAAAAAAAAAAAAAAAAAAGAAATGTTACAATTGGTTTTTGTTACTCCATGAATTTTATTTTCAACAATCATGGTACATATTAATCGAATAACGAAAAAATTTTAATCTTCATCATCAGAGGACGAAGATGGTAGTGGCCCTCTGTCTTCTTCGGAATCATCCTCTTTTTCATTGTTTTTATTCTCCTCCTTTTTTTTGCTGCCGCCGCCAACTCTGCTTTCATACCATCCTTTGCATGTCTCAGCCAATTTTGAATAGCCAATATCGCCTCATGACTTTTTATTTTAGGTTTTTCATATTTAAGGATTACACCTATTAATTTAATTAAGATTAGAATTAGAAGTTGTGTCTATCGTGACTGCTTGTACTATAAAACTATTTTAAATGATACCTAGCATGACTTTGCCAAGCATTGTGTCTTTAAGACACATATTTCCTCTGTTTCCTTCCCAACTGAAGTTTCGAGCAAACTTTTTATTCAAGCAGAAAACACAAATTTTTCGGACGATATCGCCGACGTTTTTTCCTCCAATAGAGTCAAGGCGAATCCTCTGGAATGATAAAAGTTGAATTTGAAATAGTTAAAATAAGTTTCTGGTAATAAGAATACAATAATTTTAGATCCTACCAGTTGTTTACGAGTTGTTTCGTTTGGAAGTTTCAAGTTAACTGAATCGAAATCATCCATGTTTGAAATTGGGAAGTCATCGTCCTCCTCATCGCTTTCGTTTGTTGTGGTTTGGGATGTTTTCAGCTTTTTCTCAAGTTCGTCGATTTTATCAAAAATTTTCTTACATAACATCTTGTTATCCTTTACTCCATGATTAAGTTTTACAATTCCTCGAGTGTTGTAAGCTTCTCTGCTTTCTAATAATAATTGTTTCAAATATTGATGTATATAGTGTAATATAGTTTGTTGAATATGTTTTGTAAATATTTTACCTTTTTTAGTGGTTCCAGCAGTCCATAATTTTTAGATAATTTGAATTCAAATTCAAGATTCCCATAGGCATTAATCATATTCTGCTTGGCTAACAAAATAACAAACAAATTTTTACATTGTAAATGAACGATTGTTCCTGTTAATACCATTTGCTTGCTCTTTGTCAACATTACTATTTTCCTGAACTAATCCGTAATTTTCATCATTGTCCATTTCTTCGTCGACCTCCTGTACGTCGGCATACCTGATAAGTGATCGGATTGACTGATGACTGTGACCGATGAACTGTGACCTATCAACTGTGATGGGATGAGACCAAACCAAGATGATGAAGGTAAGTCCACAAAAGAAAAAACAATTAGCAAGAATGGCTAACCTGTAGAAAATTCAGAAATAATGAGCAAGAATTTTTTATAACTTGTGAATAGGGCATACCTGATAAGTGATCGGATTGACTGATGACTGTGACCGATGAACTGTGACCTATCAACTGTGATGGAATGAGACCAAACCAAGATGATGAAGGTAAGTCCACAAAAGAGAAAACAATTAGCAAGAATGGCTAACCTGTAGAAAATTCAGAAATAATTAGCAAGAATTTTTTATAACTTGTGAATAGGGCATACCTGATAAGTGATCGGATTGACTGATGACTGTGACCGATGAACTGTGACCTATCAACTGTGATGGGATGAGACCAAACCAAGATGTTGAAGGTAAGTCCACAAAAGAGAAAACAATTAGCAAGAATGGCTAACCTGTAGAAAATTCAGAAATAATTAGCAAGAATTTTTTATAACTTGTGAATATGGCATACCTGATAAGTGATCGGGATGAGATCCAAGATGAAAGAGTAAGTTAATTTCAGTTTTCACTTACAAAAATTTCGCTGCATCAGCTACCAAAACACATTTCAATTATTCAATAGCATATACATTTCCTTTATAAATCTTCTTACCTCATGAATTTCTTTGAATAACTGCTGACACAATTGAAAAAGAATGGCGGCGAAGCAAAGACAGATTGGCGTCGTTGAAGAACAGAACAAAGACGAAAAAGCATTGCCAGATAACATTTATTGAGGCATTGCTGTTTCTACAAATTAATTTTGTTTTTTATTTTAATAATGCAGTAAACTGAAATAAACTGTTATAAATTTGTTTAAAAAATTTATTTTCAATAAAACAACTTAAGAAAACACATCGATCAAGATTTATTAAAAGCAGTTTAATATAGTGCATGCCATCTAGTGGCGTACATGATAGGGGCCAAAATAGCTTTTGGGGGACTTAGAAAAAAAACTAAAACAGAATGGCCTACCGCGACCTCTTTACGACGTCGCTACAACATCCCATTCCGGTTCGGGACATTGGGCCCTAGCAGGGACGTCCATACGACGTCGGGTGCTATGTGGGAGATCGAGTAGGTGCATTGGATCTAATGGGACATCGAGAACCATATCGAGATAATGGAGATTTTCTAAAATTGTACGGCAATGGTGATGGGGCACACATTGCTTTTCTCTGAAGGATTCATTAGTTCTCAAGTTACCAACCAACCTACCAAACCCTGTGCATCTGGCGCAACCATATTGTTCAGAAGAATGACCTTTAATGCACAAAATCATAGCTCTTGCAGGAGCATCGCAAAAGAATGACTTAATAAGAACTGAAAAAAGTTTTTCGCGGAAAAAGAATCCTCTTTCGATAAGCCATTGCGCTTCCTCTACTAAATCTAACAAATATGCGTTGGAGGAATTGGGCTTAGAAAAGCCATGGTAAACTTCGATTGGAAAAGGAGGTGAATCTTTAATGAACGGTAAATAGCCGACAATAGGCCAGAACTGGCTACCGGAACTATTTGTAAGATGGACACCATCTATAGCAACACACAACGGGACGGGATTAACAAGCAATTCTTGAATATGCATTATCAACAGAGTATCAAAAATTCCCTTCGCAATACCAAAATGGTAATATTTACCCGGGGATATAGTTTTCAGTGTTACCGCTGTTCTTGATGTTTTCACTAGAGTTCTTGTCGATAGAGGAAGAAAAGGGTGGTACGCATGCAGAATTTTCAATAGCTGATCAAGCTTAGAAAACTCAATGTGATTATCAATTTTCCACGTTGCTAACTGTGTCCTGAGTGCAAGTTCACCAGCAGAAACATCTTGCAGAGTTGGAACATCAACATCAGATTCTTCTGCTGAAATAGATGGTGAGTTTTCAAGATCACTACCACTACTGTCTGGTATATCTTGATCAGAATAGTTATCCGATGAGAGCATCGGCTCTTTTTTTAAAGCAAAGTTATTTGTATAATATCCCCAAAAATATGTACTTAAGATCATGTGCTTTCACCTCCAATGTTGATAACTGTTGAATTCGTGTTTCTGCTGGTGTGTCTGGGGCAATACCAAAAACTTCAATAACATCAAGCTGAGAGGAAACCGAACAACGTTCGACATCTGATTCAGACACTTCATCTGAATAATTGTCCTGTTCACCTCTAAATTGCAAGTATGATGCATTTTCCTGATTTCGCCTTCTTTTAGTTCTATCTGTCATTCCTCTCTGCGGTTGTTAAAAAGTTTAAACGCAGTTTAATTAAAAATACAAGAAACTTAATTTTCTGATATACGTACCTATTGGTTATGGTTTCAATTAACGAATGCACGTCAATAATAAACAAATAATCAATATATTGGTAAAAGAATACAAGACTTGATAATTCCACTAATGTCAGACGACATTTGCAAGATCATGGACCACAGGATGGGAAAAAAAACAAGTGACGCAACAAAAGCGAGTCTCGATTCCCTAACCATTAAAAAATACGCCCCCTTTTTTCAGTCTAGTTTATTTTAAGATAGTAACTGGTGTTTAAGCTCTCTTTGATCTCAAGTGCATTTCCTCTGTGCAAATTATCGTTTATATTTCTATTTTCTGACTGCTGACGATAAAATGATTACCTTCTTAATCGTCAAATTACAAGAAGGTAATGGAGGTAACGAAATCATGGTGACGCCTATTGGAGTCCGTAATACGGACTCCTCCAATGTCAAAAGTTGCTATTGGAGTCCGTAATACGGATCCCTCTAACGGCAAAAAGTGCTATTGGAGTCGGTAAACTTTTTTGCGTTTAAAATGATAATATTTGGTGATATTTCCGTAATCAAATCAAGAAAAAATTACTAAACTAAATTAAAGAAATACTAAGTGGCACATTTACAGAATAAATCTTACTTTTACATGAAATGCGCTATTATAGCAACTAAGCCTTACCGGTTAACCATAAAACATATATATTGTTACACTTTGTGACAGCCTCTATGATCTAAAATATCTGTTTTTATGTAAATTACAGAGCGTGTTAACTTAAATTCATACTGCAGTCTTTTTGGGGATTTCGCAATTCTGTTTGTAAAATATTTATGTGCAAGGCAATCGAATTTTTCGATGGCAATGAATTTTTCACTGAAAAAAGCGGAAAATAGCTTGCAAAACATGAAATCTTGCTGCATTATTTATATATTATATTATATTTATATATTATAAATGAAAAATACTGTCTCTTTTTACTTGACTTTGTGCAACAAACTATTCCGTTCAATTTGAAATAAACGGTTCTGACAAACATTACATTTCGTGTCGTTAATTGCCTAAGTTCCAGCAAATCATTTGTTTGTCACAGTCTACCTGTCTGATGGATGTTACACTTGAATCAGAAGTGCCAGCAGCACTGCTTTACAAGGTCAGAAATAGACAGGTTCGAGGAAACGGCATACTCTTACATGAAAGGGTTACCGCACCAGCGGCATAAACAAGCTTAGGGATCGTTGAAAAGATCATTGGGAAAGAAGGGAGAAAATGAAAAACATCAAATGAAAGGGAGGAGCTTTTATTCGGAAAAGTTGGCATGATATTGAAAAGTCCTCAGTACAGTTCAATTCTTTTACAGAAAATGTAGATTATTAGTGCGGTTAGTGCATTAGCAAAATATAAAACTTTTGACAGCGAAGAAGAAATTGTTGCGTTTATCAAGCAACTTGAAGTGGAGGAAAATGTGTATCTTCATCGTGGAAAATGCGTAACAGTGAAATCATTCAATAATGATGTGAGGAATCGGACAAAGATTAGTGAAAAGTTGACATATCAGAAGTTTCAATTCATTTACCCGCACTTTGGAATTCGAGAGCACCGAATGCATAAATCTAAGCGACTCAACCAGAATGTTATGCCTAATAACTGTCCGGTGCAGATCCAATTTGTGTTCAAGCTAGATCTTCAAAAATATCAGATTACTAGCGTGAAACTGGAGCATAAAGACCACCCCGTTTCCGAGGAACACATCCAGACTTATGTTAGAAAACAGTAAGTGTTAATGCGTGCTGGGCTAATGTAATTTTAATTTTAAAATTACCATAATGGAAATATTTTGTAGGAGATTGGCTCCAGAAGCACTGCAATTTGCCAAAGATACTGTGACTGCTGGTGGTCAGCCAACTAGAGTACGGAAGCTGCTACAAGATAAATTCGGGAGTCATCTCATTAGCAAAGACCTAATCAACTTGAAGCAGACTCTGGCAGGTGTGAAATTATATAGAATACAATTAACTATTTCAAAAATAAAAATTGTGAGTGCATTATTAATTTTTACCATACTCCAATAGAAAACGCTGGAGATGAATGGAAAGATACAGTTGACTTACTTCTTGATCTCAGAAAAGATACCAATAATGTCATAAGCGTTTCTTATGATGGGGACGGGGAGGTCACAGCAATATTCATACAGCTCGAAAAACAACGGAAACTGTACCACAAATATGGCATTGTAGTTGAAATGGACGGCACCTATAAGATAACAAAAATTGGATTTTCCCTCTACCATTTGATGATTGTGGACAATAATGATAACAGTCAACCTATTGCGTGGGTTTTCACGAAAGAAGAGACAACGGTAGCAATTAGTGAATGCCTGCGGATTTTTGTAGAGGTACAATAAATGTATTACAAAATTATCTTAGAATATCATTAATGTACTTGTTACCAATTTCAGAATAATGATGTTTCAGTTACGAAAGTAACAATAACAGATAAGGACTGTTCTGAAATTTCCGCATTAGAGAAGTATTTCCCGGATGCTGAGCACATTTTATGCCACTTCCATGTTCTTAAGGCGGTCGACGCTTGGCTTAATACTTTAAAAGAGATTGATGGAGTCAACAAAGAAAGGAAAAATGACATCCGAGAAAAATTCCGCAAGGTTCTCTATACCGGAACAAAGATAGAGTTGGATACAGCCAATGCCAGCCTATACGAAGGTAGTGAATAGTCATCGTTTAAGTTTAATCTAAAAAAAAAGTATTGAAATTTTACAAACTCTGTAATTGATAGAAGGAAGACTCATTGCAGCGTATTTTCATAACAATTGGTTCAACATAAGTGACAAGTGGACGAGTGTGGGACGACAGCACCTTCCAAAATTGGGTAATAATACAACGAATAGGCTAGAACGGTAATAAAAACAAACGTATAAAGTTAAATTTCAAACAATTATTTATTATTTTCTTACTTTTCTAGCTTCCATCATACCATCAAGGAAGTACTCGGAAAGGATAGGCGATTTGCTAAGGTTATAACAGGTTTAGTCGATATCGTACGAATCCGCCTTAGCGACAGGCAACTTATGCAGAAAATACGAGAGGTGAAATTTTCAAGACAGCGTAAACATCCGCTACTGGAAAAGTTTGCTGCCTCCATTTCTCCCTTTGCCTGGGGAAAGATAACAGAAAACATTAAGTACATGAGGAAATCCCACGATTTTAAATATCATCAGGTATTCTTAGTTGTAATAAGGATAACGTATGATGCAAAGTAATAATATTGGTGTTAATTAAAGTAATCATCAACATACCAGATTTCTTCAAGCAACAACAAGAGCTACACGTTACAAAAGGACTTAACGGGCTGCTCCTGTGATTTCTTCATGTCTTTCCAGCTGCCTTGCCGACATTTAATCTATTTTCATATAAAGGATAACTTGGAGGTTCCTCCCGAATCATATTCTGATCATTGGAGAAACAAATATCTAGAGGTATAGAGTAATTCATAATTGTTTTAAGAGCAAAAAGTAAATATTCATAATTTTTACCTGTTAATTCTTGTTAGGATGATTTAGATATTCTCGCCAGTGTAACATCCCCTACAAGAGTGCATAAGAAGGAAAATGCCAGAAAGCCTGTGACTGAGAGGGAGCAATTCAACACGGCAACGCTTCTTTTCCGAAAAATAGCCGAAACCATTAGTATGTTGACGGAAGCAAAATTCAGTGAAAAAATCCGCCTCTTCGTTGATATTCATACCTTGATAAGGGCTGATCAACCCATTGAACTTCTTCTTGATGAAAATGCTATGAAGACTCTTAGTTTAACAGACGGAAGTGCTATCAAGAATCCTACTCAAGAAACTTCATCACCGGTTTCTGAAAATAGTGAGTTTGATAACGATGTGAAGACACCAGATAGAAAAACCATCACTAAAAATCCCCATGAATGTTCCTCTCCAGTGTCTGAGGAAAACAAACCTGATCCTACAGAAAAGGTAATTTATACTAGCACGTCTTAGGTATTTTTGTGTCCTAACATCCAATACCTATTAGGGAATTTCCTCTGAATGGTCATCACTTCGTCTACCAGTTGCTGTAAAAAAGAGAGGCCGCCCAAAGAATAATAATGGCTATTTCAACAGCTTCCATCAGAGAAAAAAGGCTCATATCGCACAACCAAGCTCCGTATTAGATGAACTACTTGAAGAAGAGAATATGATTCTTGAAGAGGAAGACAGAATGTACGCTAAGGAGGAAGATGTAGCATTGACGGAAGCTGCGAATGATTCTTCCATCATCATTTCGGATTTGCCTATGGAGGTAAACATAATCACTCAATAAAATTAGATGAGGTGATGAATCATTAAGTTTCTACCTTTACAGCCAACCGAAACTAAGACGGAGGATGCTATGGATTCTTCAACAATTTCGGATACCCCGGTGGAGATCCCAGCAACCACGTCACCTGTAAAAAAGCCGAAAAGAAAAACGCGTGTTGGTCACCAGCACCTCTTTGTTGATAAGGTAGAAGAGCTTACCTCAAAGAATCAACTGACTTCAGGATACATCAATATGGCACAGATGATGATGAAGAAAAATAATCTCGACATTGGCGGTCTTTTTTGTGTCACCATTGAAGGATCCCTGGAATTTCCAAAGGTTGACGAGGAAAAATGGATGCAAATTATCCATACCGGGAAGGATCACTGGGTATTGGCGGCTAAAGGCTTCAGCCAGCCTGCACATGTTCTTATTTATGACAGCCTCCCTGGAGAAAATCAACATCCACATAGGGTAGACTGGAGTAAGCCGGGACGGTTTTCGTTTTCCCCTTATATCTCCTAAACTAATCATTAAATAAATTCATTATTTTGTTTTTATGTATTCCATACTGTAATGTAGGGGAGGGTGGGGCTAGTTGGTACAATTTTTTTTATTTCTTCTCTGGTTTCTTTAATTTTTCATATTTTGCCACCAAAAAATTGTAAAAGAAAGCTCAGATAACCAGCTTTCTCGTGCTATTTTTTTATTTGATCTACGTTGAAAAATTCATATCGAAAACAAAGTTCAAAAAGCTAAAAAAAATTTGCCTACATGCCCCACTAACGGGGTAAGTTGGCAGTGGTAGTGGGGTAAGTTGGCCCCATGTATTTCAAATACGGATTTCAGTGAAATGTTGATGTTGTAAACAAACTAGAATAACATTACAATAAACAAAAATCCTATAGTTATTTTAGAGTGGGAAACTCAGAAATAAGTTGTGATAACTTACATAAAGATTAATAGCCTTAAATGCAAAAAATTAAAAAAAATATCCATAATTCAGGCAAACATTTCACAGGTGAACATGGTATAAAGTGAAACACTTAAAATTTGCCAAATTATGGCCTCTAATGCATAGGGGAGAGTGGGGGCAATTGATACACTTTTTGGTTTTTTGTATTTCTTGAAAAAAAAAGTAAAACATTTAATATAAAAATTATATAGAATTGTAGCCTATTATCTCAGCTACTAAACGGTATTTTATAAAATGAGAAAAGATTAATTTTAATAGTAGTAAATTGTAAAAAACTGAGGTCGCTTCGAGTGTTTCAATTGCCATGGTAGCAGGATAATTGAAACGGTGTGTCGACGCAATTGCAACGTGGGTTTTCCCATAAGGAAGCTTCTTTATACCCACATAAAATGAAAATCACGATATCTCAGCAGCCACAACTGCTAGTGTGATCAAATTTTACCAATAGGTACAATGCAATTTACAGATTTTTAAAATATGCTTAAAGTAGATCGTAATTTAGTTTAAAATATTTAAATAATTAAATAAAAAAAAAACCATTAAGCAACATGCTTTTTTTAATAAATGCCAAACAGCGAATACAAGTATTATAGTTGTGTTAACATGATGATTTACATTTGTTTAAATGAATTACGTCAAATACTTGAAAAAAAATGCAACCACTCGCAGACAGGGAATATAAACAAAGTGTTTCAATTGCCCTGCAATAGGGTCGTCGTTACATTTAATTATTTAAAATTATTTAAGAATGCAGGGAAAAATTAAATGACATTAAGTTGTAGAAAAATGAATTGCAAATCATCTGAAACTAATTTTATTAATAAAGCGTAGTGTTTTAGGGGTTAAAACAAAAAAATTGAAAACGCAAATTTAACAGACGGAGAACAAAAAACAGTTTTTTCAAGATATCTTAAAAAGTTTTGAATACAAAAGCTCGTAAATTTTTCTAAACTTGTAAACCCCCTCATTCTATTAACCTTAATTTTTTCAAGAAAATTCCTCTTATACGGCTTGAGAATAAATTTTTGTTTCAATTGCCCTGTGTCTCAATTGCCCCCACTCTCCTCTACCACTGTTCACCATAAGTCATATCTAGCAAAAATTCGACTTACAATTCCCTGACATTTTGACAGGCCATGTACAGTATCCTGCACAAAAAGGTGAACACCGATTTTTTTTGAAAAAGCCATCTGTGGGTAGAAAATATTAATAGTTTACCTTTTGTAGGAGAGGTAGGGCGGTTTTGGCGCAAAATCATTATAAGGGGGGTTGGGTAATATCAGTTCAGACCCCTTTTTTTTGCCCTAGGTATTAAATGTCAACACCAACACCGTATTGAGATGGGTTGAATCGATTTTACGGCAACGGGAGTGGCCACTGTGGCTTTCACTGCGCACTCAACTAGAAGCGCGGTAGCTTCCAAAGATGTAGACGCGGTTCTTCGTGTGGTTCACTGGGCGACAGAGTTGCCTTTTAATCGTTTTTACAGAAAAACGTAGAATCGTCAGAGACGAACAGAACCCTGGAGACGCAATAATATTTTTATATACCTTGAAATCACCCTTAGGGTCTACCAAAATGAATTTCGTTATAAAATTGCGAATTATCTGAGGGATCACTAAGCGATCCCGAATTTCAAGATCGTTTCGCGATCCCGAAAGATAACTTGCAATTATGTTTTTTTTATCATTGTAAATTACGTTATTTTTAGTAGTAGATTAACTGCCAAATATACAATATACCAGAAGAAATTAAGAAGGTCAAACAAATCACAAGCAGTTTAATAATGAATTTTCCTTGGGCTATTATTAATATTTAAAGTATTTGTAGTGTGTCTTCTTCGAAAGAACTCATAACATATCTTTGGTCCATTAAATATATAAAACCGGATGTACAGTACCCACCAAACGATTAGGTACAACCCCGTTTTTTTTTGTGCATTCTTATTCCACTACGGGACTTAGGAAAACTTAAATATCTTTTTACTGGTAAGGACTAATTTTTTTATCTTTTTTCCTCTTTCAGAAGAGAAAGTGCTCTAAAAGTTATCTTTGCATGAAAAAATTGTAGGAGTTACACTCAGGGCGCTAAAGTATTGTTCATATGATTAGGTACACGTTCGACAGCTCGTTTCTTCTGGGGGAGGTGCACCCTATGTATTTATGAATCAGGCTCCGTCTGTTGTAAACAATTGTCACCATGACGCACCTGCTGACGCTGTTTTACGTGTAGTTTTCGAAATAAATGACAACGTGAACATTCAAAAATGTGCTGTATTTCGACAAAATGAAATGTAATACGTTGTCAAACAGAAAGCATTAACCATTTTAAAGTCACTTTCTGAAAATGAATATTTTCCCTTTAACACTCGTTTCGTTCGAAACATCGACGGGTCTACACAAGCGGACAGCGTCAAACAAGCATGAAAAGAAGTGGTTGCCGTAAATGTTAGAGCGCTCTGCAACTGGAATTAGGTAAAGAAAGGCTTACAAAGAATAAAGAAACTTAAAAAAATCACCATTTGTCCTGGCTGTCTGGGGTAAAGAGTTTTATTCATAAATATATTCGATTAGTTACATTCGCTTATTTAATTTGGATTTCAGCTGGACTTTGAATAAATTCGGCTTGCTGCAATTCAACTAATGCAGCATTGCAATTCAAAACTACGAGGGCGTTTATAAGATCCGACTAGTATACGGCGGCCCGTCCCAGGACGGTAATAGGTGAAGTCTAGTATTCAGTGTCTGCTGTGCATTTAGTCGACTTATACTTGTATTGTCTGCTGCACGTTAGTTGAGTTATACTTGTATTGTCTGCTGCACGTTAGTCGACTTTTACTTTAATACCCCTTATACTTTTTACACCTTAATCTACTTGAAGCCTCTTAATCCATGAAAAGCCGTATAATCCACGTTAAGTCACGTAATCCATGTTAAGCCGCGGGTCTCGCCCTGCCCGCGGATCTCGCCCTGCCTGCGGGTCTCGCCCTGCCCGTAGGTCTACACCTGCCCACCGTTTTCCCCAGTCCGTCCTTTAACCCGCCCTGTCCACGAAAATTCGAAAGAAAAAGGTTAAGCCTAACCGGCGGCAGTTCAAACCTTTTTCAGTTGGTCGACCTTTTTCCAGGCAGAAAAAGTTACGTGAACCCTCTCGAACCAATGGAAGCACGTGCACTGAAACAAAAGGGAACAATCTCGAATTGGTGTTGGAACGCACTCAATTGAGCTGTTAAGAAAAAAAATGCAAGGATGGTTCTTTGAGGGATGAAAAAAAGAAATGGTGTCTAAAGGTTGTTGGAACGCAGTCAATAGACATGTTAAGAAAACATGAATTGGTGCTTGTTTGGATGCAACAGGGAACGGTCTCTTAAGGAGTTGTAAGAGCTCAATGAATTGGGGCTTGTTTGGGGGGATACAAAAGGAAACGGTCTCTGAAAAGTGTTGGAATGTAGTCAACACAGCTGGTGAAAACACAATGAAATGGGGCCTGTTAGAAGAATGTAAAAAGTAACGGTCTCTGAAAATATTTGGAATGCAGTCAATGGAGCTGGTGAAAACAGAGTGAATTGGGGCTTGTTTGAAAGAAGTTAAAAGGGAACGATCTCTGAAAAGTGCTGGAATGCAGCCAACAGAGGTGGTGGAACCAAAATTAATTGGGGTTTGTTTTAAGGATGCAAAAGAGAACGGTCTCTAAAAGTGTTGGAATGCAATCAATAGATCTGGTGAAAACAATGAATTGGGGCTTGTTTGGGGGGATGCAAAAGGAAACGGTCTCTGAAGGGTGTTGAAACGCAGTCAAAGCTGTCAACAACAAAATTGCATTGCTGGTTGTTTGAGGGATGCAAAAGGCAACGGTCTCTGAAATTTGTTGGAATGCAGTCAATGGAGATGTTAAGAAAACAAAGATTATGGGTTATTTGAGGGGTGCAAAAGGGAACGGTCTCTTAAAAGTGTTGGAACGCAGTCAGTGGAGCTGTTGAGAACAGTAAGCAATAGTGGCTGTTTAAGGGCTGCAAAATGGAACGATCTCTTAAAGTGTTGGAACGCAGTCAGTGGAGCTGTTGAGATCAAAATGAAGAGGTGGTTGTTTGAGGGGTGCAAAAGGGAACGGTCTCTGAAAAGGGTTGGAACGCAGTCAGAGGAGCTGTTGAGAACAAAATGAAGAGGTGGTTGTTTGAGGGGTGCAAAAGGGAACGGTCTCTGAAAAGGGTTGGAACGCAGTCAGAGGAGCTGTTGAGAACAAAATGAAGTGTTGGTTGTTTGAAAGTGTGCAAAAGGGAACGGTCTCTTTATGAGTGTTGGAAAGCACTCAATGGAGCTGTTGAAAACACAATAAATTGGGGCTTGTTTGAGGGATTCAAAAGGGAACGGTCCCTGAAAAGTGCTGGAACGCAGACAATGGGGCTGTTGACAACCCAAGGCAATGGTTGTTGTTTGAGGGATACAAAAGGGAACAGTCTCTCAATGGTGTTGGAACGCAGTCAATTGAGGTGTTGAGGACAAAGAACTGGTGGTTGTTTGAGGGATGCAAAAGGGAAGGGTCTCTGAAGGGTGGTGAAAAGCAGTCAAGGGAGCTGTTAGGAATACATTGTAATGTTGGTTTTTTTCAGGGAAGCAAAAGGGAACGGCCTCTTAATTTGATTCGAACACAGTCAAGGGAGCTGTTGAGAACATAAAGAATGTGTGATTGTGGAGTGATGCAAAAGGGAATGGTCCCTCAAAGGTGTTGGAATGCAGTCAAGGAATCTGTGAACAACACAATGAATTGGTGGCTGTTTGAGGGATGCAAAAGGGAACGGTCTCTGAAGGGTGGTGAAAAGCAGTCAAGGGAGCTGTTAGGAACACATTGTAATTGTTGTTATTTGTGGGAAGCAAAAGGGAACGGTCTCTTAATTTGGTTGGAACGCAGTCAAAGGAGCTGTTGAGAACATAAAGAATGTGTGATTGTGGAGTGATGCAAAAGGGAACGGTCCCTCAAAGGTGTTGGAATGCAGTCAAGGAATCTGTGAACAACACAATGAATTGGTGGCTGTTTAAGGGATGCAAAAGGGAACGGTCTCTGAAGATTGTTGGAACACTGTCAAAGGAGCTGGTGAAAACAAAATGAATGGGGGCTTATTTGAGGGATGCAAAAGGGAACGGTCTCTTAAAAGTGTTGGAACACAGTCAGTGGAGCAGTTGAGAACAAAATGCAATGATGGGTGTTAGAGGGCTGCAAAAGGCAACCGTCAATGAAATTAATTAGAATGCAGTCAATGAAGCTGTAAAAAAACAAAGAATATGTGGTTGTTTGAGGGATGCAAAAGGGAACGGTCTCTTAAAGTGTTGGATACAGTCAATGGAGAAGGTGAAAACACAATGAATTGAGGCTTGTTTGAGGGATGCAAAATGGAACGGTCTCTTAAAGTGTTGGATACAGTCAATGGAGAAGTTGAAAACACAATGAATTGAGGCTTGTTTGAGGGATGCAAAAGGGAACGGTCTCTTAAAAGTGTTGGAACGCAGTCAGTGGAGCTGTTGAGAACAAAATTGCAGGGGTGGTTGTTTGAGGGATGCAAAAGGCAACGGTCTCTGAAATTTATTGGAATGCAGTCAATGGAGATGTTAAGAAAACAAAGATTATGTGGTTGTTTGAGGGGTGCAAAAGGGAACGGTCTCTTAAAAATGTTGGAACGCAGTCAGTGGAGCTGTTGGGAACCAAATTGCAGTGGTGGTTGTTTGAGGGATGAAAAAGGCAACGGTCTCTCAAAAGTGGTGGAACGCAGTCAGTGGAGCTGTTGGGAATACCATGAATAGTTGCTTGGTTTAAGGGATGCAAAAGGGAACGGTCTCTTAAAGGTGGTGGAACACAGTCAATTGAGCTGTTGAGGACAAAGAATAGGTGGTTTTTGAGGGATGCAAAATGGAACGGTTTCAATGGTGTTGGAATGCAGTCAAAGGAACTGTCCAAACACAATGAATGGGTGGTTGGTTTAGGGAAGCAAAAGGAAACAGTCTCTCAAAGTGTGGGAACATAGTCAATGGAGCTGTTGAGAACAAAATGCAGCTGTGGTTGTTAGAGGGGTGCAAAAGGGAACGGTCTCTTAAAAGTGTTGGAACGCAGTCAGGAGAGCTGTTGAGAACAGTATCCAAAAACTGTTGTTTGAGGGCTGAAAAAGGGAACGGTCTCTTAAAAGTGTTGGAACACAGTCAGTGGAGCTGTTGAAAACAGTATGCAGTGGTGACTGTTTTAGGGGTAAAAAAGGGAACGGTCTCTTGAAAGTGTTGGAACGCAGGCAGGGGAGCTGTTGAGAACAAAATGAAGTGGTGGTTGTTTGAGGGGTGAAAAAGGGAACGGTCTCTGAAATGGGCTGCAATGCAGCAAAAGGGGCTGTTGAGAAGCCAAGGAATTGGTGGTTGTTTGAGGGATGCAAAAGGGAACGGTCTCTCAATGGTGTTGGATACAGTCAATGGAGCTGGTGAAAACACAAAGAATTGAGGCTTGTTTGAGGGATGCAAATGGGAACGGTCTCTTAAGGGTGCTAGAAAGCAGTCAAAGGAGCTGTTGAGAACATAAAGAATGGGTGATTGTTGAGTGATGCAAAAGGGAACGGTCCCTCAAAGGTGTTGGAATGCAGTCAATGGAGCATGTGAAAACAAAATGAATGGGGCTTGTTTGAGGGATGCAAAAGGGAACGGTCCCTCAAAGGTGATGGAATGCAGTCAATGGAGCTAATCAGAATACAATGAATTAATGGTTGTTTGAGGGATGCAAAAGGAAACGGTCTCTTAAAAATGTCTGAATGCAGTCAGTGTAGCAGTTGAGAACAAAATGCAGTGGTGGTTGGTTGTAGTGTGCAAAAGGCAACGGTCTCTGAAATTAATTGGAATGCAGTCAATGAAGCTGTAATAAATATATAATCTTATTACCGTTGACGTGAAGGCTGTGTGCTGGACATATGGTTGACGTCGGCCATTATGGTGGAGTCGGGGTAGGTAAAATGCGGAGTGCGGTGTGGGGAATAGCTACAGTGTAGAAAAGCGGAAAGAGGGAAAAGGTTAAGCCTTGCTGGCGGCAGGTCGAACCCTTTTCAGGTAGTCGAACCTTTTCGCAGGTAGAAAAAAAGCACGTGACGCCGTCCAACCAATGGCAGCGTGCGCCTACACGACCTTGAACGGACAAACAAACACACAGACAGACAGATTCACAAACAAACTCCGCCCACAAAGTACCCTTGGGTTTTTATAAAGGTAGGAGATGAAGAAACGCAAAGGAACGCAGCACAAACACATTTTCTTCTTGAACAAGAAAGAGCTGAATCAAACTATGAGACTTAAGAAGATAATGATTATCTTTTTCTATCTAACTATTTATCCCTATAATCGTTTAAATACATTCGGAAAAGAAATACTACTGTTTTTAATACTTTTCCAGTTCAAGATTTATTTGACGCTTAGTTTTATTTCTCGTTTGGTTTTTATTTCATACCGTTAAAAATATTATTGAATGCAATCTGTGTATACTTAATGGGATGAGCAGACGATCTAATCTATACGACGTCCACGGGAAGGTGATTCGGATATCTTCCGTACGTACGTATTTATGTACAAATGGCATATACCAGTTCCAAGTTTTTTTCATTACTATTACTACTAAGGACATTCGTGTCTTAGTAGGGTGAATTGATTTTTTGCGAGATTTTTTCTCCGTTGAAGAACAAAAGTGCCTTTCGTTCGCAAAGAAAAAAATAGCAACCATGCGGGTCGGGTAATAATGACAACCGCTTTTGATCAGTGCGGAGAGATTTGCAGGAAACCAGGCTGTATCAAAAACACTCTTGATATCAAGAAATGCGCAAGTCACTGTGGGTTTGCGTTGAAAGCGAATCAGAGATAAGGAGATGGCCAACTCAATGGTATAGCCAGCAGACGACGCCGCCCCATCTATTCACCCGCTCAGAACCCACCGTAAAATTATCTCCCTACCACCCTTCGCGCTTCACCAGCGCTACGCTAGCGCTCCAACCGACCGGTGCCAGTAACATAGTCGGCAACGGCGGCAACCTTAAAACATGAATTGATTACATTAAAGTCATTTTGTTTTTAAGAACTGCAAGTAGATAATCTTGGTTTATTCATTCATGAACAAAGTATACTTGTTTAACAAATATCTCTTAGATGTTGAAGTTGACAAATTTTGGTTGAATACTTTCGTAAATGATAGGAATCGAAGTTTGAGATATCGAAAAACTATTAGTTTGACTAGCTCCTCAACACACACAGAAGGAAATTGAGCATTTACTGAAGGGAAAATGGTGCTATAATTGATAAACTTAAAAATCTCTTTTCCAACTCTTTACAATAGATTAGATTCATTTGAAAGTGTGTTCTATTTTTGAACAATCAAAGAAGGAAACAATTGTTCAGCTTTTTGAACCAATATGAACACAGATTGTGATGGAATAACCATGGCACGTTTGCCTCTTAGTTCAGCCACGTTTGCTAGACTTAAATCAAGGGGATCGTCTGGATTGCAAAACAAAGCACTTCTTTGAACTGGAACTTTAACAGCTTTTTCTACTTTAGTAATGAGATATCCGGCAATGTAAGCTAGGCAATGATCATTAAATTGATCCTGCAACACATAGTTATTAAAATCATTATCAGAGCCAAATATTTCCATGTCTAACATAATTTCGCCGTCGACCGAAAGGGAATTGTCATCTGATACGTTGTCAACAGACAGAATGGAGCAATTCGAGGAAAGTGAAGGAGTTACACCACCATTCTTAATAACTAACAACTTTCTTAAAATTCCCTTGAACTGAATTGCGTTAGGATTGTTGTTTAAACCATAGCGAAGCCGAATCATGCCGAAGAAATGCTCTAAAGGATCTTGCTGCATATGACGAGTTGCGGTGTAATCCAACGGCTCATCGGTTTTCTTCAGCAACTCCGAGGAGAGCATTATAGTCGATTTAATTGTAGCGAGAAATCCAATTACACAGGTTTTCCTTTTGCTGACAGAGACTAACCGTCCATTAGGGAGTTTCAGTTGCCTTAGAAATTTCGATAGGTCTTCCAAATCCTTCTTCTTCTCTTCTAAATTTGTCTTGTTTAATGGCTCTTTATCGCCCTTTGCGTTGATGTTCCATGAATTTAAAATATCAAATAGCTTGTTGAACCGACGACAGTATTCTTCTGTAGCCTCGCTAGCAGCAAACTTTACAAACATTTGATCAGTAACAATGCATGACTGACAGTTGCATAAATTCATATTAATTATTACCTAAGGCACCTTCAACTTGACGCGCAGATGTTGGAGAGCATCTGCTACTGACTGACTCAAGACTTAGGCTGCAAGGGTCACCTTCATTTTGTGTCGCTGGAAGTAGGCATGATTACGAGTCAATCGATTTCCAAGACGAAATCCAGTTTTGTTTTGGAATTCAAACAATTCCGTTATGTTATTCCATTTGGGAGGAATCCTGAATCCAGGTAATAAAACTCCTTGCGGCATAGCCAATAAACCTCTTGCTTATTTCAGTATATGACAGGCGTCGAGCATCACGTATACTGGTTCATTTTTTGACGGATGTTTGAAGTAAGGATTAAATGGCTTAGTCAGGTCATTCTTGGTGGTAACTCTGCTATTTCGATGCCTTGTCGTTGCTGTAGTTAACACGTCAGGTAACTTTAAATTAGCACCCAGATGTGTGGTCATTTGTATGTTTGTAGGCAATCCGTCAAACACAAGAGATGTCACTGTAACTCCAAAGTTTGCACATTCCACCAAAATTTCGGTTGTTAATTCGGCGAGACGCTTACTGTCAACATGGTTTGTGAAGTAGTATGCTACCGGTGTTTTCCACCGCCCATCGAGGCTTACTAGATAATAGACGAGTGCTTCTGTGGCAACGGATCCGTTTTTTTATCACTTCCGTCAGTCTGTACGTTTGGGAACTCATAAAAACCAAAGTATTTTTTCAACTTGCTGACCCAGTGAATTCCTTTCTTGATTGCCATTCCATCAAGAGAAAGAGTTGCTTCTGCAAGGTGTCCCTCACTTATTTTATGTTGTATTTCTGCAAGGGCGTTCTTCAGGATTCCTGATGCAACGCCAACTTTAGCTAGATGGTTTTTGATACTGGTGAGTGATGGTAGAGTGAATATTGTTCTTTACTTTTCATATCCTGCTTGAGAGTAAAAGCTTAGGTTTACTGATAGATTTCTTATGAAATCTGTGTACCATCAACCATTTGCTGGTTTGCTATGATTAAACTTTCATTTTCAAATAGCTTTCCCGCGACAGATGACATGTTGTGGACTTTGGTGAGCTCTTCTTTCAATTTTCTCAGTTCAACGTAAAATTCTTTTATCTCCATGGTCTTCATAGTAATTGCATTGAGGGAATCTGTTAGTTTCACGCTTTGCGTTATTTCAGTATCCACCACCGTTTCTGGAACATTCGGTACTTGTATTGCAGTAGTCATAGGAACCTGAACGCAAATTTCATTTTATTTTCTTAATATCTCATTTTTCTTCTGCTTGAATCAATTGGCGGAAGCATTGTTTTCTTTTCTTATTTGATTTAATTTTTCTAGAATCTTCAATTTCTCTTCCTCCAGCATCCGATGTGCTTGTAGATGAGCAGCGTTCTCTTCTCGAAGTCTTTTCAAGTCATTCGTCTTGTGCTTTTTACCTTCGCTCTGGATCTTAATTTGTTGCCGAAGAAAAGCGTTCTCTTCACTTAGTTCATTTAAGTCTTCCATCTTTTTCTTAACATGTTCCTCGGAGATCTTAATTTCTTCCCAAAGAGCAGCGTTCTCTTCTCTTAGTTCATTTAAGTCTTCCATCTTTTTCTTATCATGTTCCTCCAAGATCTTAATTTCTTCCCGAAGAGCAGCGTTCTCTTCTCTTAGTTCATTTAAGTCTTTCATCTTTTTCTTATCATGTTCCTCCAAGATCTTAATTTCGTCCCGAAGAGCAGCAGCGTTCTCTTATCTTAGCTCTTGAATATTAAATTCGTCTATGGTCACCCCCAGGCAACTTTGCTCCTCTAAAATGGTAAGATAATTCTCATTAATGTTCTGAGTGGTGGGCGAAGACGAGCAGCTGGCCAGAGTTCTCTTAGTTAGTGAATCGTTATTCACTTCTACAGGAGTTTCTTCAAACAGGAGACGTTTTGAACTGCTATTCGCTAAACTGGAATCTATTGCGAACCCAAAAAATTCTATTGAATTAGCAGTTCTTACTCATTCAACGTACACTACTTCAAGGTCACACAGAGATATTAATGAGAATTATCTGTTCACCTGCTTTCGAAAATCTGCCATCCAACGTTACTGGATCGAGTAAGCGGTTTTGTCGTCGATGGGAAATCTTTCTCGGTGTTAGCTTGATGTTGTTTTTTTTTAAGTGTAAAGTACACAACACGGATTTTTTTGGGTGCATGAAACCCGGTGGGCAGAGTTTATGCCATATCGAACGTCGAATTTCCTCCTTGGGAAAAGTAAAGAACGAAATATTTGTGTCACCGCTCTTCAAAATACAATTTATTGCACAACAGACACAAGGCATCTGACTACTGCGAATACAACACTTAAACTAAAATATTTTATGTTAGATAACAGTGAAACGGCTCTCATTTTACAGGGAAATATATCAAACCAAGGTCAACAAGGATGTTCCTGTGTGGTAACTAGAATTCCCGAGAATTCCCAAAAGACGGAACTACCCCCCTTCATTTTGTTTAAACTTTAAAGGTTGCCGCCGTTGCCGACTATGTTACTGGCACCGGTCGGTAGAGGCGCTAGCGTAGTGCTGATGAAGCGCGAAGGGTGGTAGGGAGATAGTTTTAGGGTGGGTTCTGAACGGGTGAATAAATGGGGCGGCGTCGTCTGCTGGCTCTCCCATTGAGTTGGCCATTTCCTTATCTCTGAAGCGAATTCAATGTAAGATAGAAATAAATGTCCAGCAGATTAAGTTGACCTGCCGTCCGTAAAGCCATGTTAGTTAAGACTGAACCATGCCTGTGATTTGCGAACCACTGTAGTCTTCACAACACTACCTTTTCCCAAAATTTTCGCAAAAGGGTTGACAATACTGATCGAAGGTGCTGCCAAGGACATCATATGTAGGTTTGCTAAGTTTGCAAATCACGACCACTTTTGCAGTTTTCCAACATTGCGGAAAAAAATCTGAAACAAAAGTCGTTGATGGAGAACATATGAATTTTTATTAACGGGTACCAGTTGATCACCATGCCATCCCCACCATGCTGATTTGACATTTAAAGAATGAAAGGCATCCTAAAGCTCTCAGTCCGTTACTAATGGACTTTGAGATGGGGATGGATTAGCAATTTGTGGTTGCAACTCAGACAATTTCGTGAGGTGAAACGAATTTGACGGTGGCTCTTTGGGGACAAAGTGAGCCACGCAGTGTGACAGCACTGAGAAAGATTCTGACAACGGTGCCCATTGAATTAGAATCGTTTAGGGGTAAGCTCAATCTGGTCTCCTGCCCTAGCAAAGTGTAAGCGACTATCTAAATTAATTAACGATATATTTAGATATTTGTTACATAGTCGATATATTTATGTATCGTTTTATCGATACTTTCCAAACAGTTTCTTTAATATAAAATAAATGGCCTTTGGTTAGAAAAAAAAAAGAACAAAATGTTGTTAGAATTTTTTTGTGTTCCTTTGCATGGACTTGAAATCTGAGCCTTCGGGTTAAGAACGCTGTCTTCATCCTCAGCGCTTTTCCATCATGGCAAAGAACAATGCTTTTTTTTACGGAGTATCGATATAAATTGTAGAATACAAATCTAAACTGGTCACCGTTTGCTTTACTCAAGGATAAACAGTATGTTGCTAAGCTAATTATATCAGTATTTCCATCGAATTTCAAAACCGATTTCTTTTATTCCTCATGCTACACTATGCAATTAAAATGATTTCGAATTGCAATATCTCATTATTCAAAGCCCGTGAAAAATAAATTTCATTGCGTTTTATCTAAATAAAAGATATGGTGTTTGTGAGATTTGAACTACGATACTGTATGGCACCAGATGGTAAGGTTTGCCTTCAAATTATTGTCAGTTTATCCTACGCTTTGAGTAAACTTTGTGAACGAGTATCGATATAATTTTCCAAATAAGCTCTGAAATATTTGTAAAAGCTGCTTCATTTTCAGAGCCCGGCAAATCGTTTTTCTAGCTACTAAAATTCATAACATTAAAAAATCCCTTTAAAATATATCGATGTATTGATATTCTGCAATTAGCTGGCCGAGAGGGTCATAGATGTCTTCTTGGGTTAAGCACAGGAAAAACAATTAGTACCTTTTGAGTTTCAAATTGTGAATCACCACTTCCTACCACGTTCATCAACCTAAGTTCCTTATAATTCGTTTTTTTTAACTTAAGCTTGCTATTCATTGCTTTTTACTGCTCGTATCTGAAGTCGCAAAATGGAAGAAGAACTGGTAGTCCTGCGTGACTTATTTTTGAAAAAGTAGGGCCCTTAGGTTGAAAAGTTTGCCAATGTTTTCTGTGTCCCATGAAAGTGACGTTCTGTGGGAACACATCTAACATGATAAGGCATCTTGGAACAAACCATAATGATATTTATTTATTGTGCAATCAAAAATGAATAGGGCACAGCCGAAGGCAGTAACGAAGGCGAAACAAAGAAAACTGTTAGACGGCCACAACACCGATGAAGAAACTTACGGTGACATTTTCCTGTTAAAAACAAAAACAGCGTTGTTTAAATCTTATTTTGTAAATGAATCTGCCGTCCCGGATTACATTGCCGATGAAGTGGTTGCTAGTGCTGCACCGCCTGAGTGGATCCAAGGTAGTGAAAAAAGTCAATCCGCTTCATCTAGTTTTGCTCCTTCGACATCGACTTCGACTGGAAAGTTATGGAATTTATTAGCTGAATTTATCCCCTATTTCATTTTTTGTATTTCTAGGTGAAGGTAGAGTCATTTCTTTTCTCAGAGGGATTGATACACTGGCTTACATTGAACGCCAACTATTGCTCTTTATTGTTAGGAGGATGCGCTGTCTCTCTATCGTTGTTGATGTTCATTTCAACGCTTTCGTTTTACTATCAATCCGCGAGTGCGACTACCTTCATGTAGCACCATCACTCACAAATCCCTGAGCAAATCCATGAGTTATATTTGGTGGAGTGAGTTTGCCCCACCACGGATACCTGGACATGCCGGAACAATCGTTAATACCTCACTGTCATGGTTCATTTAACCAATTCTTTGATAACACTGGTTTTTCGTGCTTTGGAAACAGAACTTCTCGAAGAATCTAGCACTTTGGAGAACTTAGCCGATACGCTACTCGCATTCTGCCGTCTGCCGTCATTCCTGAAACGGGCGTCCATTGGATATCCTTCATTAGACATCCAAAGAAAAACAACAAAGAAGAAAAGCCTACCCCTTGGATCGAACCCTAGTTCTCTCTTACCTTCTATTAAAAAATTCTTTATAATTAAAAATTTTTTTAAACATTGACTTAGAAAAACTATTCTTACCGAGTTTTGCGAGTGGGTTACTATAGTTGTTTTTTATTCTTAAGAATAATTGTATTATTACACACAATAATTCCTAAGTATACTTTTACCTAGAGTATACTATAATACATATGATTTAAAACTTATATTATATTAGTTTAAGTGTCGTATATAGCTTACTTATAGTATTTTATAATAAATCAAAAACTCTTATTAAACTTTTATTATTTCCATAATTACATGCAATATGTTTATTTCAAGTAGAAAAAAGAAACTAATACATGTTTCACAAATGGCGAACAAAGTTATTAAATCAGACGTTCCATGGATGCAAAAAAGAGTCCGTTTTTGAAGATCCAATTTTGGACATCCATGGGACATCAAAATTGTAACGGGCTATGCAAGGCTAATTTTGGACATCCATGGGACATCAAAATTGTAACGGGCTATGCAAGGCCAATTTTCATCCCCACGGAACAACACCTGGACGTTCGTTTGGGATGATATCAAGGACCTTTAAAATTTACCTCCATAGATTATCTAAACCGTCTCGAAAGACGGCGGACGTAGGTGGGAGCAACGAACGTCCATAGGATGTCTCTAGAACGAGAAATGCTAGTAGAACAGAATTAAAAATATTCCTGGAGAGTGTTAAATCATGGTCTATAAACTGGAGGTTGAAGAACTGTCGTCTGCTATGGCTGTTTTGCTGGTCTCGTCTGCTTAACCTTGAGAAAATTTTGGGGCATCCGCTAGGGGCGCTGACTACCCGGGTTAGTCAGTATTTTTCCGCGTAAACCATGGAGAGTGACGGCTGAGTGATTTCAGTTCGTAGTTTAATCATCGAAAAAATCGGTTTTAAGCTAAAATAATTACAAATTAATTCATGTTGTTTATCTATTTTTCAATATCACATGTAATCGGATCTAGTTTATTGGTTTTCATTTGATGTAAGTGACACTTTGAGCATGATATGTGAATCCCCAAGTCTTATGCAGTGCCATTATCTCTTAATCTAATATTTTAGCATTTCCTTGTAATAGGACAAAGAAGATGCCAAACCGGTGTTATGTTCCCGGATGCGAATCTGGTTTCCCAGATTACCCAAAATATCTTGGTAAATTTACCATTATTATATTATGTTAGGTTATTCTTCCTAAAGTCGTATTCCGCGTATCTCGTTTGCTTTAAATAAAATAAAAGCGCTAAACGTAAGTAGATTTTGTACTAAAAGCTATGTCTTACGCGGTAAAATCGGCAAAATGATAACTAACCCGGGTAGTCAACGCCCCTAGCGGATGCCCCAAAATTTTCTCAAGCTTGCGCAGACGCCAAAGCAAGCAGAACAGTTCTTCGACCTTCAGTTTATAGATCATGGTTATCATTGCCACAGCTTTAAAAAATTTCCGATCAATGGTAGGCTGCCATTGATCGTTGATTGGACATGACCTTACCTAGGTTATCTACAAAAAGTAATACCTCAGACTTCCCAGCCATGGAGAGAAGCGGCAACGATTTCAGATATTTTTCAAGACAGTACCAAAAGTTGCAAAGATCTGCACGAGACATGTGAAGAACTCGGGGGGAGAAATTTTCTGAACGCAAATTGTTTGTATAAAATGGACAGGTACGAGAGAGCGTCAAGTAAATGTTTGGGCGGTCAGACAGTAGAATCCATGGACAGAACTGGCGTGAGACCACAACATGATCACTCGCAAGTGTGAATAATATAGTTATAAATGTAATTCTAGGATGAGAGTGTTTCTCATTATATTTACAGTCGGCAAGTTGTAGTCCGGAATAGCAATCTGAAATAAACAATCAAAATATAATGTGATAAAATTAATTTTATAACTTAATCAATGAACGCCGTACTTCAATTCATTCAAGTAAAGCTATGAATGACAATACATTAAGAGGAAGTTTGCCTCCACGTACAAACATACAACCCTAGTCAGCCCAGTATCCAGCTAGTTTTTTCGTCAAGTCTTCGAGTCCGTTCGATTACAATTTCTGCTCAGTTATCTCGATCTCGACAATACAAATGTTTTGATGAATTTATCTAATTATATGATTCAACGAGGAATTGATCAATCGCTGATCGATTTCTATCAAATGGATCGCATAAAGTTTTCCATTGTTCCAGTGTACTTTAGGGATGCATATTGCATTCTTTAAAAAATTACACATAATTATTATCTGTTAGCACTCATGTTTTCTAGTTATTCGGCCCATTTACTATAACAGGACTCATTCAACTTTAAAAAGAGCAAGATCTTAAAATTAAAATGAAAAAGATTGCATTTTAAAAGTGATTATGAGTCCTGCTGTGCTGAAAAAAAGTGAATAAAGGTGACCACTGTTCTACTCATTGATAGATAGAAATAAAACAAGTTATGTGTAAGACTGTAACAGTAATGAATTTTGTATAGAAATTTTATTTCCTTTTGGTTACCTCCTGCGTGTCTTATATACGGAAATTTTCGTTGTTTAAGTGCTGATTTAGCCCTTTAAATTTATTTTCCCAATTTTATTCATTAACATTCGTTTGGTAATTTAGTCATAATTGATTTTAAAGCAAAAAAGGAAGAAAAATGGGGAAGGAGGGAAAAACTGGAAAGCGGCTGCTATACATCAATAATTAAAGTATTGAAGTTTTTACGCATATTTTTTTATGTTCCTCCCATCAACACCTATTTTGTTATTACATTTAAACTGACAACCGTCAATAACCGTTGTACAGTTAATATCAGTGTTTCGGATTTTCTAAATTTGCCGGATTTGACTCAAATCCAAATCATTGCGTGTGTTTTGAAATCCGTTCCAAATCCTAAGCTCGAATAAATCAGCAAAATCCAATCCAAATCAAATCCATATCCAAATCCAAATCATTTTAAATTTGAGAAAATCCGATCCAAATCCGATCCAAATCCGATCCTAATCCAATCCAATCCACAATCAATTGTTAATTTTATGATTGCAACATGTAACACATAGTTACATACAAGTTCTTCTACATATTTTTGTGTCAAGGTAAAAATTTTTTAAATTTCCTGTTAATTTTTTTTACTTTAATCCCTAATTTAATATCAAATAAAAACCCAAGACTTAATTGGATTAGTTTACTTTTTAATAGAAGTTTTGCTAAAAAGTCTGTTCGACTTTTGATTTCTTACAAAATCCATATTTTTTTAAAAACTATAATAACAGGTAACAGGTTCCTTTAGATTTCTTAAGTTGGATAAAATCTTTTTATTTCTGAATAATCTGACTGACAATGGTGAAAAGAGCAAAAAAAAGAGTTAGCCACAATTCATCATTTGTGTTTGACAGGAGTCACAGGACTCATAAGTTTCATATTTCGCTTTATGAAAAGCATTCAGGTGCAGCTTCAGATACAGTTTCAGACTCAGGTTCATCTTATAATAAAAATAATTGTAGTTAATATTAAACTTGTCATAATTAAGATGGTTGTAAATACCTAATAAAGCTTCATCGAGTGTTTCACAATCATCTTCTTCATTATCAACTGTAGGTTCTGGCATCGAACTCGAGCTAGCCCTGTTGGTAAGGCTGGCCCCTTTATGGGCACGGGATCGTCGTTGCATTTAGATGCAAGTCATGAAACTAACAAAAAATACCAAAAAGATTAGAAATGTAAGTACAAGAGTCACAATAACTATTTTTTAGTTACCATAAAATAAAGATATGGCTGCCTAGTGCCTAGTGGAAAAAACGGCTAACTGGTAGCATTCCTTACCTTTGTTGTGGAGGCCGAGCGGTTGAATACGACCACAACGAATAAACGATCTTAAAATAAAGTAGGATTCAGTAACTTACAGTTTGTATTGGGATAAACCAGGGAATAACACATAGATGAAAGGGGGACTCTTCGCGAGAGGTAGCCAGTGGATGAACAGGGCTCTCTCTTAATTGCTGTAGCCAGGATCACACCCCTCGACTCGACTGTCCTCCCTGGCTTTGGAAACAGACGAACTCGGTGGTGTCCCTCTGACGGTCGATCTGCTACTCCTTGCGGCCAATCCGCAACATTCGGCCTTTCCTGACTTTTGACGATTCGAAACACATATTCACATTCAACTACACCTTTCGAGAGACAAAACGTTTCAACACAAAAAGAAAAAGAAAAAAAACACCAAACAAATCCCTACCCTATGGCAGCTTTTAGTGGCACTGTAAGAAGAATGGATAGCATAGACAGAAAAGAAATAAAGAACTGGACGGAAATAGACGGATGGCTTCGTTTTCAAATGGAATGATGATGGAGTTTGGATATGCAGGTGAGGTGAAAGACACATGAATGAACAATGAGAAAAAATAAATAAATGCGGATGAAAACAAGAAAAGAAAAAAAAAAAAAACAAACAAACAAAAAACAAAAAAAAAACAAAAAAACAAAAACAAAACACAATTCAAGCCGTGGTCAATGCCGTCCGTAGTCGTTGTGCCACCGTGGTGCTCGAGTCTGTCTACCGGCCCTTGTTCTCTGTGGTTCTCTCGGCTGGACTGGCTGTTGCTCCTCACACACTGTCTCTGACGGCAAATTCTCCTTCGGCCCTTCCGTGTTGTTGATGACTTCTCCTTCTTCCTCTGAGTCAAAACTTTCTTCTTCTTCTTCTTCCGAATAGTCTCCCTGCTCCCACTCGACATCATCACGAGCGTGAAAGCGGCGGATCTGACACACATGAGCGTTGAATCTTCTAAACTTGGTTTTCTTCCGCTTTGCGGGCAAGTCCTCCACCAAATAAGTCGTGTCACAAACTTTCTTCACCACTTGATACGGACCAACAAATATCGGCAAAAACTTTTTTGTTTTACCCTTCTTTGTTACTTTGCGTCTCACAAGTACAAGTTCACCAACACGTAAATCCTGAGTCACTCGGCGACTACGGTCAACACGCTCTTTCACTTTTCGTTGTTTCTCGATAATTCTGAGTCTTGCAGCTTCTCGTAGATCAGCCACTCGTTTCACAAACACTGCATATGGTTCCGGACGTTCTGGTGGCCACGGGAACTTATTTTCTTGTGCCATCACTGGACGTCTGCCGTAGACCATCTCGAAAGGGGTGATTTCGGTTGTTGATTGCCTCGCTGTGTTAACTGCTAGCGCTGCTCCTTGTAGTTTCACGTCCCAATCCGTGTGTGTCGTGTTCAGGTATGCTGCAATCGCCAATGTTGCTGTCCTATTCAGCCTCTCACACAGCCCGTTCGTTTGCGGATGTTCTGGGGTAGCCGGAATATGGTCGATTCTCCACTCTGTCATTTTAGCGTCGAACTCTTTGGATGAAAAAGCGGGACCTTGATCACTTACGAGCCTTTTCGGATGGCTATGGCGGTGGATGATGTTATCTTGAATAAACGGAATGACGTGGTTGGTTGACGTGTCTGGAACGGCTGCCACTTCCACCCACTTCGTCAGATAATCGATCGCCACAATTACATGCTTGTTTCCGGAATCGGTCGTTTGAAGAGGACCCAGATGATCAATGCCTAACATTTCAAATGCGTGAGCTGGCGGTGAAATCGGTTGTAATCTTCCGACGGTTTGACCAACGGCATGCTTGTGCAATTGACAGTACATACAAGAAGAAACATATTTTTTTACTCTAGCAAACATTTTAGGCCACCAATAGCGCTCACTAACCCTTGCGAAAGTCTTTTCCCTTCCCATATGCCCTGCATGGGAATCATCATGACAACTTTTGAGAATTTTCCTACGAAGAACGGAGGGGACAACAAGAAGAAATTTCCTACCGGGACCAGAATTCTTTTTATATAACACTTTTTTATGTACAACAAACTCATGAGGTTTTCTACCGGGGTTTGGGTAACTTAAATCTAAACAAATTTTACGCAATTGGCTGTCCACCTGCTGGAGGAAGGCCAATTCATGCGGAGCATAGCCCGAAGGCTTATTACTTTGCAAAACACAAATAACATGATCTGTCTCACATTCCGGCAATTCTCCGTCCGGATTGCGAGAGAGAGCATCCGCCATAACATTACTTGTACCTTTTAAATGGCGTACCTCAAAATCGTACTCCTGTAATGAAAGAATCCATCTTGCAAATTTACCACTTAACTCTTTCTTTGTATACATCCATTTTACCGCTGAGCTATCCGTTTCTACCAAAAACCGACGTCCATAAATGTATGAACGAAATTTCTTAAGTGTCCAAACGAGCGCAAGACATTCTAGCTCGTTCGCATGATAACGCGATTCCGCGTCTGATAGCGTTCTACTTACAAATGCCACTGGCCGTGGCCCAGCCCCATCATCTTGTAGTAAAACGGCACCTAATCCCAAGTTGCTTGCATAAGTTTGAATGACTACATCCAGTTTTTCATTGAAATGGGCCAGGACGGGTGCGGATGTCAAATACTGCACTAATTTCTGTTTGGCCGACTGCTGCTTCTCCGACCAAATCCAAGGCGCCTTTTTCTTGAGTAAACCGTAAAGCGGGCTGGCAACAGCCGCAAAATCTGGGATGAAGCGTCTGAAATAAGAAGCTAAGCCTAAGAAACCCCGTAATGATTTAACATCATGCGTTTTAAAATTAACAAGAGCTTGAACTTTATCCGGATGCGGGTGGATGCCGTTTCCATCAATCACGTGACCTAAATGCTCTACTCGAGACGTTGCAAACACACATTTTTCTACGTTTAGAGTCAAACCTGCTTTTTCTAGTGCCATGAGAACAAGCTCCAGTCGTTCTTGATGTTCTTGGAAATTCCTGCCAAAAACCAGCACATCATCCAAATAGACCAGACACATGTGCCATTTCAAACGCGACAGCACTTTATCCATCAATCTCTGGAAGGTCGATGGCGCGTTATTCAGGCCAAAAGGAAGGCGTCGAAATTCGTAAAGTCCATCTGGTGTAATAAATGCGGTCTTGCACTGATCTTTTTCTGCCACTGGAACCTGCCAATAGCCGCTAGCTAAATCGAGACTTGAAAAAAATTTAGCGCCCGATAGGCGATCAAAAACGTCATCAATTAATGGCAACGGGTACACATCTCTCTTAGTGACTAAATTTAATCTTCTATAATCTATACAAAATCGATGACTACCATCTTTTTTCCTTACCAACACAACCGGAGCTGACCAAGGGCTTGACGAAGGCCGGATCATTCCTGCTCTCATCATCTTGGCCACTTCGTCAACGATTATTTCTCTTTCATACCTTGACACTCGGTACGGTGCTGATCGGACTGGCTGCGCGTCGCCCGTGTCAATCAAGTGTTCGGCCTGGTCCGTTTTACCAATCTGACCCTCTTTATTAGGGAAGCATCTCCAGCGTCGCTTGATAACTGCCAACAAACTGATTTTCTCTTCCTCCGACAATTCATCGCCGAGTC
This sequence comes from Daphnia magna, assembly GCF_020631705.1. NCBI lineage: Eukaryota > Metazoa > Arthropoda > Branchiopoda > Diplostraca > Daphniidae > Daphnia > Daphnia magna. Next base: position 8,346,998 of record NC_059182.1, read on the forward strand.
TCAGCTTCTGGACCCATGATGGACAAGGCTTTGGCACTGATTCTTCTGCTGTCGCTGTACAGATGATGGGTGAATTTGCTTTCTTTGTCTCAATCGTCACTTCCGCTTCTAGGTCGATGTTAATCATCGTGATCAGGTCACGCCTCTTGAATTGTAGTGGTCCAGACTGTAAGTTGACAATCGGGACTTTGAGTTTGCCTTTCTTGATTTTCACTACTGCTGATGGCACCATCCACTCTTTTCCTGGGTGAGAGCAACGATTTATCTTTACTGCTCCATTTCCGGTGAATTTTCTTTGTATTTTCGCCGCGACAAACATCATAGAATCACCTGGAATAGACACTGAATCAATTAATTTAACGGCGAGTCCTGCACGGCAACGTTTTGGTGTAGATTCTTCGTCGTACATCTCAATCAGTTCGTCTGAAACATTTAAACTCTCCTCAGGGATTTCTTAAACTTCGTCTGCGAATCTCACTTTCAATCTCTTTTTCTTCTTTTTCAATTCTTCACACTTTTTACAATCAATAATGTTTTTACTTTCTTCATCCTTATTAATATCCGTACCCTTCCCTTCTAAAACAAGTCTCCCTCCCCTTACAACAAGGTTCGTTTTACTACTCACTATCCAGTCTACCCCCAAAATTAAACAAAAAGGTGATGTTTTAATTACTGCTACTTCTGACAACTTCGTCTTTTTACCCTCCCAACCAATAATTAAAGAACAAAATGAGTCTACTGGCACGATCTTATTATCAACACCTCGTAACTTATACTTTCCCTCACCTGATCTCAACGCCATCTTTCCCAACTTACTGGCCGCACTGAATTTAATTATTTTAATCAAGGGAAGGAGAGGGCGGCAAGGTAGAGAAGCATAGCTGGTCAACAATGGCCTTGCCTCTAACGACCAGCGCTTGTGTTTTCCGGCCGTGTCGGACAGTAACGAGCTTTATGGCCCGTATTGTGACAGATCCAACATTCCATCGGAGGTCTTGCTGCTCCAGGTGGACCTCCTCGGCCTCTTCCTACACTCCTGCTGACCGTCAAGCTCTCCAATTTAGACGCCAACTCTGTTACCAACTTTTCGCTGAAGCTTTTGAACGCTGCTGTCAAATCAGGCTGGAGTGGTGGCTGAGTATTCGCTTGACGATTTGGTGCCACTTCTGGTCTCGCTGACACACCCAGTTGCTCCAGCTGCTGGATTCGCGTAATGAAAGCTGGAATATCAATTGGCGCGGCTGCTGTCATGGCGGCTACATGCTCCCATCTGGCCAGGCCGTTAATCAAAAAAGGAATGGCGTCTCGTTCCGTGAGAGGTGTTGGTGAAAGACGACACAGTCGAAATTTATCTAGCGCATACTCCATCCCCGATTCATTTGGCTGTTGAATTCTGTCTTGCATTAGTCGATTCCAATCTGCAAAAGACAATCGTCTAGAAAAATTTGTAACCAATGCCGCCGACCACGTTGCCCAATCGCCATGCATGTGACCGGTCTGAACATGCCATAAAAGAGCCGTTTTTAATAAACGTCTTATTCCAACTTGCAGTCTATGAGCATCCGTCCAGCCTTCTGAAATTGCTACTCTATCGATATGATCAATAAATCCCTGGACGTCCTCATCGACACGTCCTTCAAACTTTGGAATGCTATCAACTACTGAACTAGAGGGTCTATTTACTAATGGTCCTGCAGTTATCAGATTCCGTAACGCGGTGTTCTCGGCCCGTTGAGTCTGTAGTGCCTGCAGCAAGTCATCGTGCCTCTGCTGCTGTTGTGCTCTATCGTTCGCAGCCGCTTGGGTGAATGCCGTGAGTGCCTGTATGAGGTCATCGTTGGTTGCCATCGTCACTGGACTCAATCTAGCCAAAATGCGCGAAGGTCTTGTCGGTGATGATGCTTGAATAGGGATATTCCCTGCTGTTGCTTGAGCTGTAGAGGCACTTGCTCTTGTAATCGTCTGAAACGGAACTGTCTGTTGCTTTGGACGTTTAGACATACGATAGCTTCATAAATGAAAACAAATTCCCACAAAAAACAACTCGAAACAAATTAGCTTCACACGCGGCCCTCCTAATTTACTGACCACGTGTCTCCCGTTTTCGTCTGCCCCTGCTAACGCGAAATTAAAGTCACTCACACACAATAGTAATGAGAGGAGTGGACGCGCGAAAGCGAGAATGATTGAACCAATGAGAGGGGGTGAGGGTGGCGGAGAGAGAGAAAGAGAAAAAAAAAAATAAAAAAGTAAGACAAGAAAGAGGCTGGAGAGAGAAGAATGTTTGGTGGGTGTAGAGGATAAGAACAATGAACGCGCGGCAAAAAATATTTCGCGAGAAGGAAACCAATATGAAATAGAAAAAAGAATGGCGTCTCTGAAGATACACAATCAAAACGAGAAAACTGATAGCTTAAGCCATAAAGAAAGGGAAGAAAAAAAAAATAAATTCGGAACGGAATTTACGTGGCAAGTCTAAAAAAAAAAAAAAAGAATAGCGAGACTTTTCTATGGCCACGTCCCGACGCTGTCACCAATTGTTGTGGAGGCCGAGCGGTTGAATACGACCACAACGAATAAACGATCTTAAAATAAAGTAGGATTCAGTAACTTACAGTTTGTATTGGGATAAACCAGGGAATAACACATAGATGAAAGGGGGACTCTTCGCGAGAGGTAGCCAGTGGATGAACAGGGCTCTCTCTTAATTGCTGTAGCCAGGATCACACCCCTCGACTCGACTGTCCTCCCTGGCTTGGGAAACAGACGAACTCGGTGGTGTCCCTCTGACGGTCGATCTGCTACTCATTGCGGCCAATCCGCAACACCTTCTAATAGTTTTAATATACGATGACGAAATCACGAAATTTTTCAATCTAATAAAACGGTAAAGAGTATATGTCTGGTCTTACACACGATGGAGGTAAGAGGATCAAGTGCAGAGTCTGCAGACGACAAGAAAGGTAAATACTAAACAGTGGCTGGGTGGTACAGGAAAAAAATTCTAAATTGGAAAAAAATCCGAAACAAATCTTTATAAAGGATTTGGATTTGATTTGAAAAAATCCGTGTTTTTTTTGTGGGGATCAAATCCGATCAAAATCCAAGCCATTGAAAAATAAGGCAAATCCAAATTCCTTAAAATCCGGGAGGATTTGGATTTGATTTGAAAAAAAAAATCCGAAACACTGAGTTAATATATTAATTTAGAAAACGTAAACTTCAAACCTTCTAAAATACTGATATAGATTTGTCAATGTAAGTATACCAGAGCAATAGAGACAATAAGATGTTAAATTAGTGAAAAAAAACAAACAATTTCAATAAAATAGTTATATAAGTCCATTCTGCTTAAAACAGAATCAAATTATTATTATTGTAAAGGAAATTTAATAGAGCTCATCATAAAGAATGAGATTTTGCACTATATTATTTTTTTTTGTGCATTTCTAAGAAAAATTTTCAAGGGAAAAACTATATCTTTTTATAATTTTACTGGGCGATCTAAGAAACATTGAACAATTTTTAGATATGATTGAATCACTACTGACATCAAGTATTGATGTGACGTTAGTGGTTTTCTCAAAAGGTTAAGTTATTAGTTAAGTTAACAATGCTCGATTTTTTCTTGTTACGTTGACGCGTTAGTTAACGCATTATTAAAACTAAAAGAAAAGAAAAAGCAATAAAGAGAAAAAGATGGGATGGGGATTGGGAAAGATTAAAGCCAACGGCAAGCAAAATTTTCCCCGCAATGCTCTTTCTTTTCTCGATTTAATCAGTGCACTTTCCTTTCTAAAGTAACCTAAAAACACGACAGGTAAATAGTAAAATAAACAAAATTTAAACCTGACATCAAACCCCTGTCAAAAAGTAGGCAACTAAATGCAGCAAGCATCTCTGGCTGTAAATTTCAAACAGGGGCTTGAACGCTACCAGAACTTGTGGACATCCTTTGCATGGTAGCTTCAAGGTTCCTGGACGAGATCGAGTAGTGACAGCGGCCTAAAATAGAACTTGCACAAGCTATGAAACAACAGGTTTGCCGTTTAGCTTATGAGAATCTAGATATTAGAAATTCAAATAAAATTGAAAATAATAAAGCAAAGAAAATATCTATTATTCAGCATAAAAAGATATTCGAAATAAGCATAACAATGAAAAGGTACGAATTTCAAACAATTATATTGGAGTGCTTACAACAATTATATTCCATTGTTCGAAAATCATAATTTTAATGAATGAGAGAGGGCCAAGTGGAATAACGTTCGATTGAAGTGCAGATGATTAGTCTTCTAACTCTCAGTCTCAGCCATAGTGTAAGGAATCCCGCTAGAATTAAGCTATCCGCATTTAATTTGTCCATGTTTGTGCGTTATAAAGGCGTATGTACGTTTATACTTTAATTAGAATTAAGTTAACTGCATTTAGTTAAGTGTTTGTGCAATTTTATATTCCCCCATCCCACCCTTGACCTCCTTTTCCCGCTGTCTCTTTTATGACCACCTTCTGCTTGACCGAGGTGTCAATGACACCTGGCCTTATCAGCTAATCTTGTTCACACCAATTCGCATGTCCCGCGAACTGGTGGCACATTCCTTCATCTTCATTGCCCACGCCAACCTTAGCGTCTACATCTTTGGGGCGGTATAAAACCCACCACTTCAGATGTTCACGAGAGTCTTCCTATAACCAACTTAGTGTATACGTGTAGCGTTTCTGCGACCGCCATGTAGTGGGAAAAAATCTGTTACCGTCAAGCCGATCGTTGTCTCTATTACTGCAGCCACTTCGACGTTTCTTCCACGGTGCCGCCACCCTTAACGCTGCGATGGAACTCAAAAACGCGTAAGTACAGAAAACTAAAAGCTACTCTCCCTCTCTTTCTCTGACCGATCACTTCATGTCCGGGAGCTCAACGTGACCAAGCTACGGATCCTAACATTAACTGTGTACCACCCACATTTGACTAGCATCTTCCTAATTTGCTCTAACCATGCTTGTAACCCATTCTTGTAAGCGAGTAACGGACGATGAGCTACCGTTTATCACGATAGTCTTCTATCTTCTGCCTTACCAAATGTAGGATGAAGACACATGTAACCAAAAAAATATATAAATAGCGGAATATTCAGGAGATATCGGGTAAAGCATTTGCTATGGAGCAACATAAAGATACCCAGGGTGTATCTGGTGGATACCTTTTGCGGATAGCCGTTTATCTTTTTTGGTCGTCTTACGGATATCCAGTGCATATTTGTGTGCCCTCTGGTAACGAATTTTTTAAGATACCACACAAATGAATTTTATTACTGGATGTGGCTAATTTTTAGACAATGATCGACATAATTTTGTTTGTCAATGGCTCTCTGTTCAAAAAAATCTTTCCTTTCAAAATGTGCCTTACCCTTTAATCTTTGTTCTTCAAACGAAGAATTAAAGGCAAATGATCTTAATTTGTGGAAACACGTGTTGAATCAAAGTGAAGAGTAGTAGCAATATGTAAAAATTATAATATAAGCATTACAAAGTACAAACTACGTAATCTACAAAACCAATGCCTAATGCCAGACCCAAAGTTCGTATCCCTTCTTAGTGAATCCCAACGATTCAAACTGCTTCAATGTGAGCCGCTGTTCGGTAGAACCTTCATCAAGGGAATGGTTAAACAGGCCTGAAAAAACCAGCAAATTAGGATCATCAGTCGCAGCAATGCACCTCCATCCGTTTCTAGAAACCGAGGAGCGGGCTAGAGCAGCTTCAACCGATGATCATCTTACGGTTTTCAGTGTGGTAGTAGCAGCTGTTCCGTTTTCAACAGCAACTTCAACAAAGGTGCAATAAAAGAAGGCGTTTTTAACATGAACCGCTATGACCTTAACTCCACCTGTCCTTTAACTAGATTAGAAATAGGGGCCAGACTGGGATATTTTGAAGTTTTTTTTAGTTCGTTGTCCAAAGATCCCTGGGTCATGTCTAGCATTAGAAAGGAATTCCATATTGATTTTTCCAGCACTCAATTTCAAACAATCGCGAGGTCTAATATGCATATGGGGAAGGGTCAGACGGAGATTTGTGACTGGCCAATCATGGCTTTGCTAGAGAAAAATTCCATAGAACCAGTGAAACCTCTACGGAGGGTTTCGTCAACGGTCTTTCCGTCATCCTAAAGCACTCGGGGTGTTTCAGACCAAGAGGCCCTATGATGAACTTAGAGTGAGAGAGATAGAATGCGGCTTGAGTCAGTGTGTATTGGATTCACCAGCGACCAGTGCTCTATGAAGAGCTGACAGACAGACTCACCTATAGGAAGAGGGTTCTATCCTTTATATCGAGCCGACGGGTGCTGTGTTGCCAGATGGAGTCATCACAGGCCCCTGGACTCTGGCCGACCGAAACAGACATCAACGATCTTGATTTTTTAGCAGCCCTTAACGGTTGGAAAGCGTTCACCGGTCACCTGCGTAATTTAACCATCTCCCTAATGTTGGATAATTTTACCGCCGTACACTATATAAATAAATCAGGGAGAACAAAATCTCCAACAGGCTTGGGTTCACTCACTAAAAAAGCGAACGCGCGCGCGCGCAGCGCGCGCGAGCGCTCGTTTTTTTTCGAAAAGAGCGGCGCTCTCGCTCGCGCTTGTTGGTTGCTTTAAAGCTTGCACGCCCATGGGCTTTTAAGTAACGCTCGCGTTCTTCCCCCGCACTCCATGAAATTGCTTATAGTAATGATTTGTAAAATTTTTATCATTCATCTTCGTGTATTTTTTAATTCCAGCCGTTCATCTTGAGAAACAGCAGGATTTCGAAATTTTTGTCATTTAAGCGACTCCTGGTGGGCCTGAATATCGACCCACCAACACTAAAGAGACGCTCTACCGACGCAGAAGATGGAAGGGCCGTATTGTATCTTAAAAAAATATTTTTTAAGAGCGGATATTTAAGGAGGGTCTCCACGGTTGAAGACATATCTTATAGAAATTCTTGAATCTCATCGTCATAAGATTGCTCCGTCTGACGTAGGCATTTGAAGAAATCCTTTTTATGTTTCTTTTTTTGACTGTCTATATCGCTGTCATCGCTACAAGTTTCGGCTCCAGTTGAAGTAAGGCTGTAAAGGTGAAACTGCTAAAGACAGAATTATATTTTTTAAAAAAGGTTAACGTACCTTTGCTGATAGCATGATGTTGATTGAGAGACAGGCGTTTGGCTCCGTTTTCGATCGCGCTCGAGTTCAAATTCCCCCCTCAGTAGTTTTTCGAAATACTCCATCTCATCGCTCGGGACCCATTTCAGTTTGAACATCGGGTGTACCATGGCAGCAATTTGCAATTCTCTGTCTTCAAAATTGGGTTTGAACCGTAAATTCAGGCCGGAAAGCAGAGCTGCAATCAATGGCTTCCCGTGTTTAATGGAAAAATCTTTTGACAGCTGGCTTAGCTTTAACTTCAAGATATGCAAAGTTGGAAGTAAGAAGCCAGCTGAAACATTTTTTTCCCCTTGAAGGATATCCAGAGCTTCCGTGATAAGGGTATATATCTTGACGTTATCTCTTAGGAGCTCCTCCTCTGTTGGCCGCAAAGTGGGAACGTTGAATTCCGTAAAAACCTTTTGCAACGCATCAGGCTTTTTCGAAAGAAAACTTTTCGTTCTCTTCATGGCCTCAAAGAAAGAATTCCACCTGCAAAATCCAAAATTCAACATTTGCGAATAAAGTAATATTAGCCAAAATAACATACCTTGTTTCATTGGGAAGAACGAACAACCCCCCTAAAGTTTCTTTAATAAAATCTGAAGCTTTAGTGCTTCTAGCCTGCTTATTCCAGATGCCTTGCATCTTGCCTTCAAGACTTCCATAAAGTTTAAAAAACGATCGGTCTTTGATGCCTCGGGGATCTTGGGTGGCAACAAGGTTAAGGGTGTGGCAGGCGCATCTACGGTGTTTGGGCAGACTATAGGTTTCCATCTCTAAAGCTTCGTCCTCATGTTCTTCCGGCATAGCTAAAAGATCGGTTATTGCAACGAAATCTAAATCTTCCTCGGTGTTGTCCTCATTTCCCAAATTTTTCGATTGCAATTCCTCTTCATCCTCGACATCACTGTCTTCCGAGGAAGCTGGCTCTTCGTCGCAATCTAAGTCTTCTTAAATTAATAGAAAGGTGTTATTATGTTCATCTCAACTGTAGATCAGTATCATTCTGCTTACCTGAACATCCGGCACGGGAAGAAGATGGAACTGCATCAGATGCGCAAGGAGTATTTCCGAAAAGACGGAAAACTTTTACGAAATTGCTTCCGCTATCAGTTACGGTCGCAGTAAACTTTTGGGTGATTCCAAATTCATTGTGGATTTCCTCCAACAACTTAGCAAGGACGTCGTAAGAGTGCTTTCCTCGGATCCGCCTAATTGCCAAGCATCCACTCCGTCGTCCTAGATCAGCGGCAAGGCAATGGGCAGTCACGGCTAAAAATGACTTCCCTCTGCTGCTCCAACAGTCGGCAGTTGTGCTAACGAATAAGGGGTCTGCTTGCTCCTTCTTCAATTTAAATTTGCGCTCCATGAACCGGGAGCGAAGTTTTTTCCCAAAGAATTTCCTCGTCCGGATTTTAAGTGGCTTCTTGAGTGACCACTTTCCGTCCTGCATCACGAAAACTTATTTTTGTTTGATTCAGGCAAGGCTCTAAAGTTTTTGGTGTTGAAGGTGAATTTGAAGCTTTGCTATCGTTAAGCAGGGAAACATTGCAATCAAATTCAGCCAATCGGAGACAATGAAGGCTCTGTAAAGAGGCATATTAAATAAATAAAACAATTAAATAGCTTCAAAAATTTTTATTGGTTACCTTCACGTGTCGTCGTATGTTAAAACGTGAACGAGGACCAGCACGTATTATTGTGGGGGTAGATTTCCTTCCACATTTATGTAAAAGGCACTTTTAGTCCAGCATTTGTGATGATCCTTTATTTCCTCGACCAACAAACTCAAACATTTCCTTAGGATATTTGAGATAGTTGCTGTCAGAGTTCGCAACGGTCATGTTCTTTGTTGGAGATCTAAATAATGTGCAGGCCACATAATTCATTTAGCAAATATTCTTTCAATTTAACAATTTAGTTTACCTTCTAGCAGTATAAGTGGAAATAACTTCTAGATCATTGTCTTCAGCCACTTCAGGTGATATAGTTGAGGTGCTGGGACGCAGAGAATCATTGTCACATGAACTCTGCCCAGTGTTGGGGGACTTAGTTTGGCTAATAATTTCGTAGTATGAATTAAACATTAAAACAAACTATAGGAACAATGTTTATAACAGTTTACTTACTTGTTTCTTGTTGGAGGCATTTTAAGATGATTCAAAACAGATCACTATTGTTTACTTTGATTCGCACTTGAATTGTTCTGCTTTTGCCATAGAAAGTGTAGATAATAAAGTCGGAAATAGTTGTTAGTCTTTTAGCTGATAGATGGCACGAATGAGAGCAACGAAGAGCGTGACCATCAACGCCTGCGCTCGCGTTCACGCTCGCAAACATTTTTTTCGAGCGCACTCCCGCTCGCGCTCCATTGTTGAGTGCGCTCAACCCATCCCTGATCTCCAGCCATAAGTGCCATAACGGCAGAAATTGTCGCTTGGTGTGAAGAGGACATATTTTCAATCCACGCAGTACATCTACCGGGCATTCTCAATGTACTTGAAGATCGCCAATCAAGAATACGACACCAGACCAGCGATTTGAAACTCCAGAAGTCAACTTTTCAGAAGATCATGGTCGTCTGGGATCAAAAGATCGATGTCTTTGCCGCGAACGGGAATCGACAACGGGATCTGTTTGTCAGTTGGAGACCTCAGCCGGAAGCGACGGCTGTCGATGTCTTTACATTGAGCTGGAACGAACTACAGGGCTACGGTATCCCTCCCTTCAACATGATATTCAAATGCCTGTCCAAGATCAGGAAGCACAAGGCGGAATTAGTCCTGGTGGCACCGGTGTGGCGAGCACAAGCGTGGTAGCCGACCATAATATAATTGGCATGCCAACGTCCTCGAATCATTGGGTCGAGCAAAGAGCTGCTACGAGACCCATTGGGGAATCCTCATTCGCTTCCAGCCAGAGGATCGCTCCTGTTAGCCATTTGGATGTTATCCGGAATCCCTTAAAAGACGAAGGATTTTCGGACGAAGTGGTCCAGCTTTTTGTGGGATCGAACCATGAAGCCACATCAGCTGCCTACCAGAGCGACTGGAACTGTTGGGTCTGTCGGTACTGTCAATGGAATCAGGATCCCCTGTTTGCTTCTTAAAGCGGCATTTTAGAATTCCATTTAAACCTGCATAAATAAGGTTAGGTTAGGTTAGGTTACAGGCCTACAGGTCAATCAAAATTTTTCGATCCCTGCTATCAGGCACGCTCGATAGGATTGATGGTTTAGACGTCGGTAAGCATCTGTTAATAGTCAAGCTCGTGAAAAGTATTTTTTCATTTTAACCCGCCCAAACCCAAATATAACGGTTTTTTGTATGTTGGTGTAGTGTTGCCTTGTCTTGAAGGCCTAGGCTCGAACAAATCTTTTGAATTAAAAATAATATCTAGCAAATTAGTAATGCTTCTTGCCCTCACTTCATTGTTTAGATTTTCGGAAATCGCGACAATAAGTTTAGACTCAATCGTTTTCTCGGGCCCCGAGATGAAGTTCTCACTTACCCGGCTAAGAAAGTCGCCATGACATGGCACCATTAAAGTTATTTCTTTAAACAAGCTTATCCGGTTTCTAATCTTTGTCCCGTGTTATGTTTGAAACGCTACATCAACGTTACCAAACCATTTAGGAACAGATCAAGTTCTCACACGCTAGCACTAAGTTTAATATCACCTCACGCACCTGTCGGCGAGTCTTCTATCGGTCGATGGATCAAAGGATTATTGCCGGACGCAGTCGTCGACACCACAATTTATTCGTCTCACTCTCCTCGTGGAGCGTCAGCGTCAAAAGTCGTAAACATCGGTCTTTCGATCGAAACGATCCTTCGTGTGGGAGGCTGGGCATCAGATTGTGTCTTTTCAAAGCACTAAAGCCGTCCGATCAGTATTGAAACGTTCAGAAGTGGAATTATTTCCGGAACGCAGGAATAGGCGTTGAAGTCACAAAAGGTTAAGGTCAATCAATTTACATGCAATTGGTGAATTACTCGAGGTCGCGTAGCGACTGAGGAGCAATGGAGATTGCTTGTTATAGAAATAATTCATTTTCCATACAGCGGCCGTTTACAGCTTTATTTCTAAACTTGAAACATGTTCTGTTGTAAAAAAATGGAAGGAGATTTTAAAAAAGCTAAGGTGGAAGAAAAATTTGCCGTAGCGAAGAAAGAGAAAGACGAAAAAGAAGCTGCCAACTGTGGCAAATTATATTTCTAATAATCTAAAACCCTAACTGCCAAAAGAAGAAGCTGAGAAATGGGCTTTGTTGGACATAAAAGATGAAGCTCAAGAACATGATCACGAGGATGATCGTTTTTAGTGACACGCCGCTTGTCCTAAACGTCGTCGAAGAACGTCATAGTATTTAAATATAGAATAAAAAGTAATAAATAAGAATGGGTCTTATCGATATATTTTTTTATTGTTTCATGTTACATATTTATGATAGAACAATGATTGGAAAAATATAGCTATGTTTCACACTGAACATCCTATTTAGAAGTTAGAACAAGAATCTTACGCGTTGATTTCTTTTTCCACTGGTCGGGTTCCACATACTCTTTAAGGCGCAACGAGGAATTACCGTGTATCCGATAGTTTTGCCCAGTAAAGTTTTCACCGCAAAACACAGGTTTTTTTCCAATAATTTGTTCCCATATGAAAAATCCTGTTTAAATCCTTCGTGCTTCTTATTTTCACTGATCTATTGATCACGCAAACTGTTTTTCTAAGGACACTCGTGAAGAGAAACACATGTGAACGTGAAGAAAAGACCTCTTATTCCATTCCCAATCCGTGATTACAGTTCCCTGCTTAATGCATTTCCATTTAAGTCGTGAAAAACACGCTGAGAAACAATTGCTATATATTCAACAGGCTGGAAAATCAAACGAATTATTATTTTTTTATTAATATCTATTTAGAAAAAATTGCCGTGTCAAAAGTGTTGATAACTTGTAATTTGCATATTTTTTTGCGTGTTTATTTTTTTCATTTTATGCCTCAGTATTAATATTTTGCTTTCGAACATAGTGGCATTTTAGAACATATTTTTTTTCTTCTGATCGGCTCTCACAGGGGCAGGGATAGGGATTTTGGTCACACCACTCAAATTCTAGGCAGTAGATGCAAGATTACAAGCCTTAACCATTCAGTAGGCCTTGGCCTAACAGACCTAAATCCATGATAATTTTGATGTTAAGGCTGATCATATAATACGAAATACAGAAGTTTGTTATTTCTGTGGTGCCAAAGTGGTATTATCTCCAATACACAAACAAAGCATAATATAATATGGAAAACCTAATATATACACATATTACAAAGGAACAAAAACAGTGGGGAGCTACATAATTTAAATGAAATAAGAAACCTTTCTATGCATTTTTGTGTAGAAATAATAACATGTTAACGTTATCGAGAGTTAAACGGTTTCAAATCATTGATACTTAATCCAAAGCGTCATAAAATAGCCGATCGGATGGTACTGATGTGTAAGGAATTTATTTGAATTGAACTGTGACTTTGGAAATAGAAACCAGCTTACCTCAGATTTTTTGTTTCTCCATAATTCAAATTGGTCAGCGGTGCAGAGTAATAAAGGCAAATCGTTATATTACGTGGTAAAAGTAATGCGTCATCCTATTGGCCTCCTTCATTGACCCTTGGCTTTTTAGATTATCGTTAGATAAATGAAAGTTTAACCAGCATTGCTCCAAATCGGGTCTCCTTTTTTAGTGCAATGCGAAAACGAGTATCCAATAAAGCTAAAAGGTTTTTGTTCAGCTGTATAAGAGGAGCAATGAGCATGCCATATTCACTAGCAATCGAATCAAAGGAATAACTTTCAAAATCGACGAGCGATGAGAAATGACAAGTCGATTGTTAATTCAACAAAAGTCAGCAGCATTTCAATGGCTGAGGCAAGAGTGTCCCATTCATATTCCGGTAAGTTAAAATGTGAATGATCAAGAGAAGGATATGAGAAACCATCTTTGACATACTCCTAATGCTGGACTAAACTGACAATCGTGGTCAGCTTTGAATTCTATTTAGTAACCTTGTCTTCAGCTAAAATTTACTCGTTAATTTTTTGCATAGGATGCTAACTTAAATGTGGCTTTAACATTTTGACGGAATAAATAAACAAAGAAAAAAATCTTTACGGTGCCATAATCGAAGAAAATTAGTGAATTTGTTCAATAAAGCTCTTGATTACAAGACTTTTTGGGAAGTGATTAGCATGGAATGATTTGCCTTTCACGACGGCTAGCTTTGAAAATTTCTACAACTTGTGGTTGTAGGCATTATCAGCGACTAACCCATTCATTGAAAAATCGCCAATTAAAACGTAAAAGGTTCATCCAATGAATTTAGCATTAAAAACCTCTCGAGAAATTCATCGTTCAACAGCAATATTTTTATTTTTATTTTGCGGTTCAATTCCCGAAGGCAGAGAATTTTCAAAAGCTTAAGTTGCCAAAAGTGAAAAACACTGCCATCGAAAAATCAATAAAATTCAGCGTTACAGTTAGGTAGTAATGATTGTTCTGGCACGTCGAGTCATCCGTAGTGAGTGAACTCCAACTCTACCATGATACTTCATATTTGACGGCAGCTTCTTTTTACATTATTGAAAGGTAGTTGGGTTTGACGGTGCTACGCACAGGTATTTTCACTCCGGTATCGATGACAAACGAAAGCGTTGCCATGCACATCGTCAACTACAGAGCATTTCCCCTGCAATACAGAAAAATTGCTGCGGTTCAAATTTAGACAGTGTATCTCTCCTTTCGGACAACGATTGACTCAGCGGTAACCTAGAAATAAAATAACTCGAATTGAGCGAACAAATTACAATATTTATTAGTCGAAGTTGAATTGCAGAACTAGGTGAAGCAAGCTAACTTTCTTTCCTTCCTTGGTTCGAATCAGTTTATATAATAGCTTTATCTACAATCCAATTAGTATTGGAAGATTCAGCTACAAAATATTATTTTTTCTCATGTTAGTTTTTTTACAGGAAAATGTTGCCGCAGTACTCTTTATCATTGTTATTGTTCATTCTACAATTTTCTTGGTCTTGCATTCATTGCTATTTGATAATCTTAAGTGATAAAAATATAATTATGTTGCGTTTCAAGATGCTTAATCATGTCAGATAAGTGCCCATTGTAATCTATGCATTTTTTAAGAATTATTGGATTTTCAGTTAGTTGATTTTGTAATAGTATGTTGTCAAAAACCATTTTGCTTTTCCAAGTAAAATTAACGTACTCTCTTTAGTCTTCCCTTTACCGTCAGAAAATTTAGCCAAATCTTTTCTTATCTATTTTTCAGATGATTTAAGTGAAGCTCATCTTCTTTGCCAACAATATCGCTTACAAAGAAGTCTAAAGGATCGTCTCGCTCTACTGCATCACTGAAAAAATTATTTTTAAACCTCCCAATTTTCCTTTTACAAATTTGTCTTGTTCATTCTTCATTTGAATTCCTGTTCTAGTTATGTGGTGCCAAATGCCAATTTTAAACAAAATTTCAGTTGGTGAGACAAGGATTGTCTCACTCAATTCCCATCCATTAATTTCACCTTCTTTGCAGTCATGCTGCAACCATCCATATGTCCGAACACCCCCCGTTTTCAGAGCTTTTCAACATGCCTTTACCGCATTTTTTCCACATACCCTCTCATAAGTAATTTTGCTTAAATCATTACAGTGTATTGATAGGAATTATAATAGTTCTTGGCAAGTTAGTTTTCTTCACGGTCGAAAAAAAGCTTTTTTACTAACAGAGGTACAAGCAATAAATTTCTTGACATTTGATGTTTTTAGTTTCCCAACCCAAGTCGACAAAAGTAAAAAAAAAAAATAGAGAAATTCATGCCTTTTTTAGTAATTGTAGAACAATTTTTGATATTGTTCGACAGCGGAAAAGCTAGTTCATTACATTCAAAAATAATTATATCTTTAAAAAATATAAATTATTGTTACATCATTCTTACCAATGAGATCCTCAGTCATTACGGTTGCGGTTTTCACCTTCAGGTCGTGTGGCGTTAAACGTGGATTTAATAAAATTATTGTTTCGATCTCCTAGTAGGTCAGCGTCTGTTACAATCTTGTTATTGTATTTAGAAGTAATAGGTAATCTTTTACGCCTTTACGCTTTCCATATTATTTGTCAGGAAAACTTTCAGGCTGGAAGGCATTTATATATATTTCTGTTATAGTTCGTGCTATTTTATTTTGAATCGCTGGAACTACTAGATCGCAATCTGTGAAAAGGGAGCTCGGATTTTCACGATAGTTTGTTTCCGCTGGGTATCGAAATATATTATTAATAATTCAAATATTATGAACTGAAAGCTAGTAGTTGATTTGCCGATAGATTGAAGAGGAGTAAGCTTGGGACGTTCTCTAGCCAGGAAAAGTAGATTGTGAACTTCCCTTGATTTTGGTTTTCCACTTTCTAAATACTTATGGGACAAACAAATTTTGTGACAGTTTTTATTTTTTCAGAAGCCATTGGTAATATAAGAACAATGAACAATGCACCAAAAGTTCCTTGTCGGTGAGTGAAATGTCATTAGTACCGATTACTTTTTAAAATTTAATGGCTGGCTTGTTGGACGAATGGCGTGTGTAATTGATTCTTAGGAATTTAAATTTAAAACGTATTTTCGAAAAAATGTATTTTTTCTCGAACGCTAGATGGCTCCAGACTTTGTTGTGGGAGGCAGACTAATATTGAACACAGGCTGGTCGCGAGGGAATGTGTACTAAGTAGTACAGTATCCTGCACAAAAATCCGAACACCAATTTAATTTTTTAAAGCCACCTATTGGCGGGGTAAAGGGTTTTTTGTTTGTTTTTCTTTAAGGGGGAGGGTAGACGATGATGGACACGTCAGGGCAGGGTTGGGTAAGTCTAGACATTTTAAAAAAGTGCCTTAAGGTATTACGCTTTAAGGCAAGTTACAGGTCGGGACATTTTTGCAAACCCCAGGGTGGTGTTTTTTTTAAAACGTTAGTTGGCAATTTAGGGCTTGGGCTTAGTAATGTTTCTTACCGAAACAATTTAGCTTATGTTTCAGCTGCCTGTGAACATTTACGTCATTGTCAATGGCGTAGGTGTAGCGTTTCTGAGTGTGATGCTGGAGATCGGTGTTCGATTCCAGATGAGGTGTTAAATAATTGTGGATACCTTACGAGAAATTCTCGATTATATATGAAACAAATTTTTATCGAGCAATATGTGCTTTTTTTTTTAAATTTATAATTTAAAAAATAATAAACTCCTTCGTTTTGAGGTAATTAATATTCCCAGCAAATTCGAATGAAGAATGTTATAACGATACCAATATTTTCGCAATTCCGTATCGGGAATCGAACACTGATCTACGGCGTCGCAATCAGAGCCTCTACACATATGCCATCGGTATTGAAAACATTCTGCACAGGCAGCTTTCTAATTTATTTGGGTATAGAATATAACACAGCCTAAGTCCAACATTTCCAACTGTCGTTTAAAAAAACACACCACCCTGGGGGTTGCAAAAATGTCCCGACCTGTTACTTGCCTTAAAGCGTTATACCTTAAGGCATAAAAAAAATGTATAGACTTACCCAACCCTGCCCTATGTGTC
Organism: Daphnia magna; assembly: GCF_020631705.1. Taxonomy (NCBI): domain Eukaryota; kingdom Metazoa; phylum Arthropoda; class Branchiopoda; order Diplostraca; family Daphniidae; genus Daphnia; species Daphnia magna. The sequence goes on from NC_059182.1 coordinate 8,363,843, forward strand.
CATCACCCCGTCTACCCTCCCTCTTAAAGAAAAACAAACCAAAAAAAAACCCTTTACCCCACCAATAGGTGGCTTTAAAAAATTAAATCGGTGTTCGGATTTTTGTGCAGGATACTGTACATATCCGCGCCTTCAGTTTTTCTTATGGCTAAAGTGTCCACCGTCGCCACTAGGGCTTTGATTTGGTCAGTTATCGTTATACCGGTTAATCGTTTATGGTTAAACTAGTTAAACAACGATGCGAGTTTCGCGTGTCAATTGTTGTTTTTTTGTTTTTTAAATTCTGTCTTCCTCGATTGTTTCCACGCGGAATTATGGGAAATGAGCTTTAAAATTTGAAATGAAATGAAAACAGAATATGAGTGAAATAAATAGTGTTAGTGATCACGCGAATGAACCGCAGCCAGACCGTAAACGTGTTAGGAAGAGGGGGAAGCTCGGCGAAAATGGCATATCGTTTAGAAGACAAGATTGTCACACTTCCGACTATAATTCCAACCAAAAACGTTTGGAACATATGGAATTTCTGGTCTTACAACTCGCCCCTAATAATTTCTTTATTGCTATATTTATATAATTATGGCTTTCTTTCAATTAGGCAACACAAATTTCTAGGGATGTTGATGCAGAAATTCTACTGTTCACTTACTTCCCGAACAAGAAAGTTGGAACATGTGGAATCAAGCAATTTGGCAAGAAAACTCAGCAAATGTGCAATACTTCTAAACCACTGAAGGATTTCAACCAATATTGGATGATGGTGACTTCAAGACTTGAGTGTAATAATGTCTGTTTATGTGGAATGCTCTGTTCTTTAATGTTTACCCTTTATCAGGCCTACGCAATGCTAAAACTGTTCCACCAAATTTGTTTGATATTCAGTATCGAGGCACAGGCGGTGTTATCGATTCTATTTTTAATGAACAGGGTATGTTCAATATTAACTTAAATTTTAGATTTAAATTGTTATAAAAAAAGTAGCCTTTTGTAATTAGTTTACTAAACAATTACTTTCTTATAGCTGTTGGTGCCAATAGCATTGATAAGGAATCTGCCACTGGGATGTTAGAGAATTATTCAAAAGGAAATCCGTCATTATTAAATGTAACGACGTCAGCAAAACAAACACCAACAAACGAATCAACAAACTTTGTTGTTTGCCAGACAACAGCACCGACTGCCTCCACAGTTGTCGAAGATGAAACTGCAATACGTCGAACTACAAAAGCGAAACGTCTCCGTCAGTCCAAAACTTGGATGACGAATGAATCCTTAAGTCTTTCATCGAATACCACGCTGTACTCACAAGGTATAACAATTTTGATCATTAATTACAAATAATTTGGTTTACGTTGCGTGGATATGTTTTTTAGCTATAGAGAACCGCCAGGAGCATATGGCTTTGCCACTGAAACCCAAGAAATTGAAAGTTTGCATTCCGCTACCACTGACAAAGCAAACATTTCTGCTTTTGGGTAACTGTGTCGTCATAAAATAATATGGTTACCCATGGAATAGTTATCACATTTACACCATTTTTGTAGCCGAATTTGATGCGTGGTGCGAAACAACCAGCGAATCTATTGTTGAATCTGTTGCTGAAACTAGTTCGACAACTTCTAGGGCAGTTTTATCCGGTCAAACGGTCACAGCTTTGCCAGATATTAACATTGAAACACAGGCGAATTCAGCCTTCCAGCCACCAACACCGCCCACATCATTCACTGCCAAAACGTCTGAGCAAAATACCACAGTTTTCCGCCCTGCTCTACCGAATACGTATAATTTAAAAAATTTTTAACTTGACCGATAATAGCCTACTAATGTTTACTTTAGGTTTTCTAAAAACAGAAAACTGCCAGAAATAAAGAATAATCTTCTTCAGCCAGATCAACTTATCACTGCTACTGCTGCTGCCGCCATAATTAATCTTCATGAAAATGTTTTGAAACTAAAAAAAGTAAATACCATCCCCGCCGGTGCTGTGCCAATCCGGTTAGTCAGCCGTAAACAACTGTAACAACCAAAAGGCTCTGCTTCAACATCATTTTTTACTCGGGAAACTTGTCTAACGTGATAAACAAGAAAAGTTTGATAATAACCATGTCGGACAGGTTTTTTTTTTCAATTCTGGTCAATTGACTTTTATCTTGTACGTCATTCTGTTTTTCATTTTTTTGAATGACATTGTTGTTCTCTTGTTATGTAGGAAATGTTAATGGTGATTTGTTTTTCTTAAGATCAGCAGAAATAAACAGGATTTTTCAAAAATGTGTTTTATGATTTACCTTTTACAGTTACCTATCTAAAGCTATCACAATAAATGGTTTTACATGGGTGTTAAGGAACATAAAAATGTGTAATATCGTTTACGGTATGGTACATGGAGCTTATTATTTGAATTTATAAAACGGAGAAAGAATTCGAACTTGGCGCGGTAAGAAAATGGCCGCCGTCAAGGTCGTCAAAAATTTTTTTTTCGAAGGAAAAATTCGGGGTAAAATTTTGCAATTTAATAGTATTCGTTTGTATCATCGTATTCCTGGCATCACCAGGAACACAAATGACATATTAAGCACTGAACGATCGGTGCAAAATTTGATCTTTTCACACCCCCCTCCCCCTCAAAGTCATGAAAACCTTTCATAATTATTTATGGTAAAAATAAACAGTCAAAATTGATAAAATTTCATCATATACATGATAATTACGAGAAATTTCTCAAAAGTGAGAAAGTTTGAAAGTTACATGCTGTTTTTGTGTTTTATCGGTTGGGTTTATAATGGTTGAAGATAAAAAAATTGGAAAAAAAAAAACATTTCGTCTTTGAAATTTTTCCCGTTTTAAAACTTTAAGAATTACACAGAATTAGATATAGCTCTTATCTAGTGCTATCAAAATTTAGCGAATTTGGTAATTCATTTTTATCTCTAATATTTTTTCTCTACTTTCAATTATCGTATTTACAGTATATATTAAGAACGTCTCATTAGACAGCGAGTTTATGACGAAATTTATTTGTTTGCTTTAACCCAATTAATAGTGAGTAAACCACACATACAACAAGTAGGAGCAAAGCTGTATTTGTTTTTATTTTCGCGAAGAAACACGGAATTTAAACTAGCTATTGATTAAACAAAACTATTCGACAAATGCATTAAAAACATTATCAGCTTAGTTGCAATCTTCGGACGTACTTGATTCCGCTAGATCAATTCCTTAAAACTGAATATCAAAATCAGTGTCACGGTCATCTTCTGAAGTGGTATCCGAATCCGACGAGTCTTCAATAAGCTTGCTCCTGTCTATTGTTTGACGGGTTTCAGTCCCCGGTAAAGGTATGATGCCATAAAACCAAGAGGAGGCATCCTCCAAGAGAGCATCAATTCTGGAATACTCCCTTCGTAAAATATTCAGTTTTCCTTTGTAAAAAGGTTTCTCGAGAGCTGCATTCTTCAGTATATCTTTTGAAAGTAACTTTTTTTTTTTACTTAGTCCATTGAAAAAATTCTCCATTTCTAATTTCACTTGTACAATTTCCTCAAGACTTCTCTGATGCAGCATCCAAGCATGGATGAGGTGATATTTGGATTGAAATGAAACTGAAAAAAAATTATGTTTAAATTCTGTCATTAACGCTTAGTCTAATTTATACAGCAAAATTTTACTTTCAAAAGAGGACTGCCATGGGAAAATTCCATTGTAATAATTTTCAATGGTTACTTTTTCACCCTCGATTGTTGTCTGTTCATTTATTGTAGTAATTATTGTTTGGACTTTTTCAGAACATTTCTGCAACTGTCTTTTAAATTCAGTCCGCGACTTCGAGCTGTCTGCGAATCATTAATATCTTTCGTTAAAAAATTACCTCATGATTGTACATAGACGTGTGTGTCCTATGTGACCAACACGGCATGCTACTTTCTGTATGTGTATTATTACCTGCCTCCTTTGCTAAACGATTTTTCAAATTTTTCATTAACACATGCGTCGCTTCGAGACTCTTCCTAGCAATATCCAAAGGTGTTTTTTTTTGTAATCCTCTTCCCTTTTAATTTCAAAAATAAAAGAAAATCAGCTTATTTTTTAGAGTAAGGTAGCATATTATTAAAATTACTGTGGCAGTGAGACGCTTCGTTTCGGAGCTGTTCAAGAATTTTGGGCAATTGAGCCACACCTCCTTCATCAATACTTTAATCAAGTATAACGACAGCCGATTGAAGTAGTGGAATTATAGTTTCTGCCTGAAATATGAAAAAAAGGTGATGTATAAGCAAAGTAAAACTTGCCATCATTCTTGGTCTTACGGCCCGAAGCTTATTTGATTGGACTAAAGCAAAATCTCTTAATTTCTGGGTTGGAGACTTTATCTGAAGTAACTTTTTCAGTTTGAATGGAATTTCATCCATAGTTTGCCGAGCCTGAAAGAGAAAGAAATTGTTTGGTTTGTAAATATCTTGCTTAGAGACGAATTAATACCACGAGAAGTTTTTCACGGGCTGCGCTCAGTTGATACCTAATTTCCTCTAGCCATTTTTGTTTTTGCTTCTCAAACTCCTTATCATGACGAGTGGAATCATCAAGAGCCTAGAAATTCAAACACGAAGCACTGAAAAAATTCATGCTGAAAGTTATTTAAAGAAATAATCCATACAGCATTGTAAAATTTAGCTAGTTGCTTGGCCATTCCACATTCCTTTTCCTGGTTCCAGTAAATCATGCCATCCGTTAAATGGTCCCATCTATCTAGTAAAGTCTAATTATTCCAAGAATAGCACTGATTTTAATTGACTGCTAAAGACTTACTTGGATTACTCATGTGTTTTGTAGTGGACCCATAACGAGACATTTTTGAGTTACTCTGTTCCGTTGTCTCGCCTGTTGTTGACGCGGCTCCAGTCGTCCAGTGACCTCCATACAAAAGCTAAAAATAAAAAGCTGTTCAAGAAACAAAGAAGGAAACAGCCGTAATTTTTTAAAAACAAATGTTACCTGACAAAACATTGTATGGGTTTTACCGTGAAATCGGCTAAGGAAGGGAACCATTTCTTCGGTATGTTTCTTGAAATCTTCGGTTTCCAACTTTGTTCCAACATCTTTAGCGAAAGGCCAATAGTTGCACACTACGTCGTAACAAAAGAATTTGAATTGTTGTTGCAACGCAAAGTTGTGAAGGTACAGGATGTGCCGGTAGGACTCTCCCTTGTCCATGTCTAACGCTCTCCAAAGAACACCCTGCCGGCAAGTGCAAAATACCATTCCAGTTTCGGCCAGTCCCTTTTTCTGACTTGAGTCTGCTTTGCCTGCTTTATAATCTGCAGAGCCACACGAATCCTTACTGCTTGACCCACGCTGTCAAAAAAAAAAAATCATTAGTACCGTATTAGATAGAAAACGGTTATTGTTTCAAACCTGTAAGGTACATGTGCACTAAATACTAGCTTACCGGAAATTTTGCTGCAAAATTTTTGGCGACAAAGTCCAAAAACTTCAGCGTATCGACAATACCAACATCTCCGAAAAGGGAGGGAACATCCACGCTTCAATTTGTAGGATTTTTCTAGGGTTACAATCTTAATTTGACAAACAAAAAGCATTTCAATGTGTTCTCACCCAAGAGCAGACAGCCAGCGATAGAGTTTCATATTCCCATCTACATGAATAGCTAATGGACATGGTCCACAAGCCAAGCATCTGAAGAGCTCCATTCCATTGACTTCCGTATTCAGAAGGAAGAAAAGTAATCGTATTGACGGCTTGCCAGGCCAAACAATTTCCGATCAATTGTTGCACACTACACAAACAAAAAAGATTAGTAAAGATAATTATGAAGCAAGTAGTCTTCAACTAAGAATTACTCTATGGTACGTTTTAGAAATTTCCGACAGGGTCTGAACAAACTTTCTCTCCGATGTGCCGAGAGTTTGATGCTTCAAATGACGTCACATTTCAAGTAATGTACTAGATACAAAATATGAGCCGTTTCTTGCTAACGTTGGCCACCAGCCAGACACGACATAATCCGCTTCGTTGGCATCCTTTTTTTCGCCACATGTAGCACACTGGAATACGCAAGAATGAAGGTCAAATCTTCCTATATATTAAATGCAAAGAAAAAGTTTAGATAAATAGAAATTTGACAGCCTACAACACATACCTCGTTCTGTGATGATGACTACTCTCCTTTTACCAGCTGCTAATGAGAAAGCAGTTAAGCAATCACGTGTTTGGCAGCTGCACATTACTGGGAAACATGGAACTGGAACATCTGTAACAGGCAGCAACTTGGCCAGACAAAATAAATTGTTCAGGTAGGAGAATCCTTGAAATTTCTTTTTCGTAGAAAGTACGCATATGAAACGGATGACATTTGTGAAAAGCTTGATCACATTTCTCACATCTCTTCATACGGCAATTATCACAGGAAATGTAGCACTGCAGAAGTGGTGCTTGACAGTCCGCACACCAAGAAGTAGCAAATGATTTTGAAGACACGAAAGCTTCTAAAAAATCTTGTTTAACAGCAGCCCAGTCTTTATAAATCTCATTAGTTCTTCGTGTCCAGTCTGACTTTGCCGATTTTGATTCTTCTGGTTTTTCATGAATAAAAGTTTCTTGACATTCAATTAAATTAACTTGCTCGTCAAGGTAATCCAGGCGATTTTGAGCAAGATTGTCCTCGGCTTCATTATTAGATCTAGACTGAACTACACAGCTTTCCAGTGTTTTTGAAGAATTGACCAATGTTGCTTCTGAAATTACTGCGTTATCTTCATTAAAGGTCTTCTTTTTTTTTAAGTGAACAACGCGAACTCTTGTTTTTGTAAAAACCACGGAACCGCATCCCTGTCCCAGCAGATCGACTTAATATTCGATCGCTTTTTCTTTTTTAATTTAGCCTGTCTCCTCTTTCTTTAAATCTAATGAAAGATACAAATTTTTTTTTGAATTTCTTTGCACATCGGGTCCATTTTGTCTATTTTATTTGTCAAGATAAAAACAAAAACAAATGACTAACGCCAAGCGCGTTCAGCAGTTTGGTCATAAGAAAAAGTGCATCTGCAACTATGTACTACTTAATACATATGTAGTGAGACCATGTTGATTGAACCAGAGTCATAGAACCCTGGTTGGTTCACGACATGGGGGGAATCGTCTGTCGTTATGCCTAATTTCGGAAATAGCAGTCAGAGCCTCCAGCGGGTGTGTGATAAGTGCACCAATCAGGAAATACGTTTGAAAACTTCAACAGCCAATCACAACAGTGATAAAGGAAACGAACAGAGCAGACAATACCAGAAAAATTGAAGCTCGAATAGAAACACTGAAAGGGCCGTTGAATAATTCAGTTTCTCTCGATAGATGACTCTGATTCTAGTTTCCACCACTTTGCTCCGCCCCAAAACTGTCGAAATTTTAGACATTCAGACCAACGAAACGCGGTATAGGGATTCCTCTCAGCCTGAACCAACCAGGGTTCAATGACTCTGATTGAACATTAGACTTCGGCTAGTAGCCGAAGACAATGTAAGAAATTAGTTTTTGTAGATCTTTTCTTCTTTAGCTGATCTCCAATATATAGTGAACATAAAATAATAGTGGCGACAATTTTTTCCAAGATGACTGGGGTAGAGATGATCGAAGTAATGTAGGATACAATATGAATCGATGCAATACATTGGATCAATTGCAATTTACAAGAAAGTCACATTCTTCTTATTCTCTCCTTCTAATGTTCATCTTTATCTCTTTTGCAATAAAAATACAGTACCCACCAAATGATTAAGAACACTCCCTTCTATTTCCATGTATTCTTACGGCGCCACGTGTGTCAGTAATACTTAAATAACTATTTAACGGCTAAAGATAGATTTTTTTTCTGTTTTGCTGATCAGAAGAAGAATATATCTTCAAATCCCTTGCACTTGACATTTTTGTAAGTCTAACTCCCTCGCCCCTACACACTTGTTCATCGATTAAGAACACGAGCTTTCCCTCCATAAGCGCTGTGTTAAAGCCGCGTTTTTTACCGGGAATTTTTCGGTAACAAAAGTTACGGTAAGTGTTGAAGAGGGGAACCAGGAATGCAGCAGCCCGCATAGGCTAGCTGAAGACCCTTAGCTTTAGAAGGATGACAGAAAAAGAGACGAATATTTTCTCTGCGAAGGGCCAGTATGTCGACACAGAGCCTTTCTGTTTCTGAGAGCATAGCACCGTAGCGTGCGAACCCAAAAGCGGAGTGATGATGAGCAATAATTTCAACCTGCCACCCATTTCACACCGAGTGACTAGCCAAGGACAGTGCGTGAAGAATAAACAGTTGCGTAGCACAATGTGAGTTGTTTGCGGTTGCTAAAGGGCCATTTGTGACGTCTAACACCTGTGTCTGTCCGGCTGAGATAAGACAGGAGTGAAATGAGTTGCCAGAGAAGGCAACGGCAACAAAAACTCCCACTGATATGTTCAGCATCGGGTGATACTATTCTGGGGAGTGTGTGGTTCACCAAAGAGGTTGTGATTTCAACAAAAGATCCCCCGCAACCCTCTCTATGATGCAAATGGTATAAAATATTTACAATAAATGAAGTTAAATTACGTCCAGATTTCTTAAAAATGTTACTATTTCTTAAATGAACTGTAATAAGTAAAAAATGCTGTTTAAGATTGTGAAATAATACTTGAAATAGAATAAGGAATTCTTTACTTGGGCGAATTATGTGCTGAAAATAAAAAAACCCGGCTCTAGGCCCTTAGAGTTTCTAAGGCCGTCCTAGAGCCAAATGCGCGTCCATTCTCTTTCAGGGTACTCAGTCCTCCTCTCTCTTGCTGGTCAAAGGAGATGGAGGCGATCGTATCCTCTCCATAACACCCGTTCACACCCAAATAAGCCACAGATTTTCCCGCTGCGATTGTAATGCTCGGTGCTCTGTCTCGGTGGAGGCTACGCCAGTGGCCGTCGGCTGGTGGCCTCGAAAGTCCAACCGCAAGTCTACTTGCAGGCAAACCTAGCAGAGCTCTCTAGAGCATCACATGACCAGTGAGACGTAAATAGGCCCAGGTTCCCCTGTGTATATTCCCTAGTGTTCATACTCATGCAGCTTGTTTTGTTTGTTATTTTGTTAATATGTATATATGACTCGACCAATACATTTCAGGCTATACTCCTGCTAGAGATGAGCCCAGCTTTAAAAATATATATATCAGTGGGAACCCCTCTGTAGTGCAAGTGGTCTGAAGAGTAAATAAACAGCCTAGAATAAAAATACCAAAAATTTAATTATCAGACGACCTACAAGATAAAGTATTGGAAAAAAATAGAGCTTTATAAAGTTGCCTAAAGCCGCCAAGCTTAAAGAGATGCGACGAAGTTTCTTATCAAAGTAGAAAGAACCTCAAAACATGTTTGTTTTGCCAACTAGTGATTTTTTAAGCAACAAAAAGGATTGGAATAAAGAAGGATTCATGCGGTTACGCTTCACTGACCAAATATCAATAGCCGTACTGAATGATTTTCTAGGCTACCAGAAGACGCAGAAATCCCAAATATGTCTCTCGCAATAGCAAACAGAATTAAGAAGCAAATAAGAGGGTTTTTATACTCTTCCATTGGTAGGGTTGGCCAATTGAGGTACTTGACTTTACTAGTACTCACTAAGTTCGATCTCCGTGGTTGAAACACTGTTCTATATAGCAAGCGTTTTTTTCCTTTAGGTAATATTGAGTCAAGGACGTCCTCTTCTTGTTCTTTCTGCGGTTTGCAGTTCGTATCAGTGGTTATTCCGTAAGAAAGTCTCGTATAAATAATATTCAGAAATAAAATTCGACAGCAGGACTAGTATAAAGAAAATTCATAAATAAAATTCGACACAAGGACTAGTAGAAAAAAGATAAAGATATAAAATTTCATACAAGAACTAGCATAAATAAAATGCATGTATACGATTCAACGTTAGAACTGCAGGCCTACTCAGTAAGTGGAATAAAATATTCTATAAAAGGATTAATACAAATAAATGTTTAAATAAAATTTTAAAAAAGAACTACTTATTTATGTAGCTAATTTATGCGAAATTTAATTCCATACGAAGGTTAGTTTTATTCGATCTACTTAATTCGACGTGGGATCATTACGTAAGATCCATGAGTGGAATGAAATTCCGTAGCATCAATTTGTCTTATTATAATTAATGAGAGGAAATTGTAAGTTCGCCTAATGATAAACAAGTATCACCAATCGCTGCCTATCAGTGATAGTTCGTAAGAGGAATGCGTTTATAAATTTACATAACAACAGTTACCTTTCGCTATGACCCGACCAAGGATACATGACGGCTACAATACAACCCTACTAGCAGTCTTTGTCTTAGGGATATCATAGAGACGTCGGTATATCCGATTTACGTTCGTCATTTTCCGACGCTATTTGGACATCCAATTGACGTAACTAATGGGACGTCATCTGAATATTCTTAGCCTGACATCTCAGAGCTGTCTGAAAAAGACACGAATTGTCTTTTGGATGGAGGGATCATAAAATGATATACATTGGATGTCCAAACGGAAACGTATCTAAAAAATCTGGATGTCGACATCCAAGGGACGTCAAAATCCGATTTGGTAATTTGTTATATAAATACTAAAAAAGAAAGCTTGTTCGGAACGCAAATCAGTCTATTTTCAGTCATTACTGGCAACGTAGGGTACAATTAAAAGTACACCCGTCTCCATAAATATCCGACGTACCCAAACGGCGGGAAATATTTTAATACCGCTGCAATTATTCTTGACACTGAATATCATTGCAGCGGCATGTAAAAATTATTTTTTTGGCTCTGACGTAGCTGCAATGAGACGGGAGAAACCAAAAGAGAATTGGGTTGTTATGATTGTATTGTTCGAAAGCAATTTGGTAAGTATTTTATCATCACACTTATTTCTTTAATAAAATAGTAATAACATTTTTTCCTATAGATTCGTTTCAAGCAGCGAAAGATAAAGAAAATCGTGCCTGTGAACAAAATGAACTAACAACGGCATCGGAAGCAGAGAATACAGGTGGCATTATAGGTGGAAAGGGATGCCGTAAAAAAACGCCAACTAGAAGATATTCGCCGACTACCGATTTAGACGATTCAGGGGAAAGTAGCGACGGAATGTATGGTCCTACTCAAGACATTTTACCTTCGATTCCGATTCCATCCGGACTTCAGCAGAGAAACACAAATCTAGGTAAACTTTATCTTCTTAAAATGCTATTATCATTATCATTTCGAATAATTTTTAATGGTTGTGTTTCCTTTTTTTTCTAGTAGTTTCGAAAAAGCATCAATCTAACGTTCCACTACCACGGCATTTTGAATTTTCTTCTAATGAATTGCCCACGGCCGGACCACATTCATTCTCCAATGCCACGGAAAGTCAAGAAAATTTTATCTGCCTTATATTGTCCAGCCGTCAAAAGAACAACGTGCGTTCGTAAGACGTGATTGTACGCGCTGCTATCTTCCTCTATTGCGTGTATTCCTACAATGTAATGCCCGCCAGTGTATAATAAACAAGTTTTTCAAGGCATTTATTCATTTTTAATTTAATCAAATTGAACCGAAATGGTATTCCGGTTCAAGTCCTGGATAAGTCCGTACGGTACCGGTTCATATCCTGATTGAACGTGATGTGGACGTCACAGGGATATCCATAAATTTACATCCCGATGAGATTCAGGTAGGGACAGACGAGAGATATCCAAAAAATTATATCCATTTGATATTATTATTCAGACGTCCCCAAGAGGGGACATTAGGAAGTCCCTGTGACATCTTTCCTACGGCAAAACGGATCTCCAGCCCAGACGTGCTGGAAATCTCACGGATGTCCCTGTTACGGCGGAGTGCTAGTAGGGAACTAGTATACCGGGTATTGGTAATCCGGTTCATCGTAATTGAGATGATACTGGCATTGGAAGCCAAAATGGATCATCAGAATGTAGAAGTCGAACACCTCGTACCGCAGAAGAACGACTTGGTTAGTCGGGGTGGGAAAAAGGTAACAATTCAGAGGTTAGCCTTTCCCCGACCTTTTTCTCAAATTCTCCGTTTTCCATATTTTGCTCGCAGCAAAAAAATACTGAAATCATGGCAACCGCCTCGCTTTTGCAGTCAAAACAAACAAAAAAAATTGCATGCTTTTTTTTTGTTTTTTGTAGCACTCGGTTCTCGTTACTCCCCGCGCCGATCGGGGAGCTTTTTAGTCGATTCGGTGCGGGGATAATCTTGATCGCGGTGATTACGGTGGTCGGTGCGGTGAAATCGGTGATCGGTGCCTTCCCCGATTATCAATGAAAAGTGATCTAAATTGGCAGTTGCCCTGCGGCCAAAAAGAAAAAAATGTGACCTTAGTCACGTGATTCTCGTTTTCCTATCGGAACGCACGGTCACTGGTAAGACTAACCCCCTATGGCTAAAGCGGTGCTATCGGTGAAGCACCAATTATAGCAACGTTCCGCACCGAAAAAAGAAATCCTCGCACCGAACTTCCCCGATTCATTTTTATCGGGGAAGCTTAGCAGTGTTTCCGATTAGTATGTGATCGGGGCCGAGCTCTAGTATTTTGCAATTAAAAACAATGCCATCTAGCGCTCATACGGAATTTTTATTTTTGCCGCTACCGGGGAATTGCCTCTTTTTTGTGGATGATACTGTGCGTAGATAACCTTCTAGATTTCTTTGATAACTAAGAGGAAGCTAGTCAATCGGCCAAGGATTCCACAGCATTGCTAAAAAGGAAGGATTCCAACCGACTGAAACTTAGGTGTCTTATATGATAGCGAGAGTGGCAGCTTCATCTGAGAGGAGTATAGAGGAGTGAGCAGTTCTATCCCGCGCTGTAACCCAAAGTTATCCAGGGAGTGGAAGCCGCCACCAGTTGGCAGCACAATGAGATAGAGAGGAAGTTTTTAGTCCTTTTCCTATACACTTGCATGTGACATCTGAAAAATCTAGGTGCTTTTATTTAAAAATAAGTGTTATTAATAGTAAGTTCTAAAGTTTTCCTTTTTGGATATTGCTTAGAAATGGGTAGGACGTGTGTGACACCATGCTACAGTACTGGATATCCTCTAGAGAAAGGTAAAAGCCAGAAAATTGGACCAAAACCAGCACTGTTTAAAGCCCCAAAAGGCCCTGACTTGTTTAAGAATTGGAAACAGAATTTACCAAGGAAAGAATTTTTGTTAAACAAGAGCTCTTTTGTGAGTGAGCTGCATTTTCTTCCAGAGGATGTACAAAACACATATTCTGGAGTTCCATCTGACATTACTGCACTTCAAACAGTACGCAAAAGATTAAGAGCTGGGGCCGTGCCTGTTTTATGGCCTGGTAAGTTGTGGTTATATTAAAATTTTGTAAAGACTTATTCTTTCATTTATTGATTTCAGTCAGGATGTCCAAACCATCTGTCAAGGAGAGAGACACAAAAAATAAACCTCCAAAAAAGAGAGATCGTCCCAACTCTCCAAAGAAAAGAACAGTGAAGAACAGCAGTGATGTTGAGTCTGATGATAATTCTAATCCCTTAGCACTGAACAATCGGAAGAGAAAAATGCCTGATGATAACGAGAAAACTAGCTCACAATCAAAGAAAAATCGTCTTACTGACCCGGGTAATGAAGAAATTGGTTTTGAAGATTCAGATGTTTTTGACATGACGGAGGTTTTTCTTGACCCGTCCCTTGTGGCTGATCCTGACTTATCAAGGTTGTAGATTCTGTGTTTGTGTTAAATGTGCAACAAGTAATATTAACAATTTATATCGTCAGAGAGATTATGGAAAAGTCATCTGGATGGATGGAGGTGAAACGAGAATAACTTCTTGTGAAAAAAAAAGAGTAGTTTGTGAATTTCTGGTTAATCCTACAACTAAACAGCCCTTCGTAATGAAATCCGCATCAATTGATTTTACATTAAAATCCGTGTCTTTCTTCATGCTTGGGAAACTAAAACTTCGTATCACATCTTCTATTGGCTCCGGCAGTGGTTTTAAAGGTGTATTTTACCTTAGCTAAGAGAAGGTGCGAGAACGTGAGTCTGTCTTCGAGCGAACCGAGACTGACTCCCCGTCGTCTAAAAACCGTCACTAGCGCTGCTACATGCCCTTTTTTCACAATAGAAATTTAACATAGGGGTGTGTGGGTGAAAAAGATGTGGGTTACCCGAAACGTAAGGGAGAAATGAAGAAAGGGACAGGTATGCTTAAAAAGAGTTGATAACATTGTTGAATATGTGACAACGAGGAAAAGTAAGAGCAAAGGGGAAAAGCAAATGAAGTTTCCGCATCTAAGCTGGATATCAAAGGGGCAATTTTCACTTCTGGGTGGATTTGGGCACTGTTTCATGTGGTGGTGGTCGTCTGTTGTACCTTCGGGGTTGAGGAACTGGTTCCATACCTGGTGATGATGACCCTGGTTGTTCGGGGGTTTTCCCCAGTTCCGTTACTGCTGGTGGAATCGGTGGAGCAATCTGCGGTGTTCTGACAGTTGGACTGGATCCTTCTGACATAACAGCGTTCACTGGCGGAGGAATTGAGATTTTTTCGAAAAAGACCACTGTCCATAGCTTTAACGAAGTAATCACGGAAGTCTCCTGTGTCTACTACCACGCCTGGAGTTGTCCAAAGTTTGGTGGATGGGTCCAGAATCAGTACGTAATAACCTATGCCAAGGACTGGTAGGGCCTTGGTTGTGAGGTTGTAGCGAATAGTCTGGCGTATGATTTTTCGGTGGGCGTGGGCTTTTAGAGTTTCTGCCAGTTACTGCCATTCTGGAGCGAACGATCGGCGATGCACCGACAAGCTTTTCCGGACTGAGCGATTAAATACCAGTTGAGCTGGCGAGACCCCTCCAATGCGCGGGGCGTTGCGGAACAGTAAGAGTAATTTAGCCAGTTTGTTTGCGTCGGGCAGGCGACCCATCTTGCAACCAATCACCAGCTTCTTTATTGACTTAATTTCCACCTCCGTTCTTCCGTTAGATTTGGGATAGTGTGACGACGACGCTCCCCATAACCTCCCAGTCATTCAGAAATGCCTGGAATTATGCTGCTTTGGACATTGTTCATTCACAACTTTACTTATTGCATAAAATGGTCTTAGCTCTAACAGGAGATTACATTTTTGGTCAGAAAATCCCGCCAAGATGGTCTCCCGTAAGGCTGACATGACTGGTTCTGTAGCAACTGCTGCTTTCATTTCCTTCAGTCTCACGTCTGCTACCGTCTCTGAGGATTTTTAAATTATTCCTGTAACTGCCGTGTGGGACGTTAATTCTTGCTATCCTTCTCCAAGCTTGTTTTTAGCCTCCCTCAGGTCAACTGGTGCGCGGGAAAGTGCGTCAGCTTCAACGTTGAGTTTTCCAGGCATCCACCTAGTTAAGGACCATGACATTTTAAGGTGCAGACGGACTCGGCGTTAGTTTTCCAATTTTTTTAGCGTATAATCAATGAGCGTATCTCAACTAATTGATCCTTCGTAAATAGCCTACATTGCTTCATGTAGTCGATGAAAGTAATCATTTTTTCGGTTTTTTCTTCCAGATTGGTTTGTGTCCATGCAGACTTGTTCCCTGGTGCATGCTTATCGCGTTAAGGAGGTCAAATGTGCCATTCACACGAAGTTAAAGATCAGCAGTAGCTACTGTTTCAGCAAAAGTCGGCAGGTCCAAATCATGTCGAACGTTATCAAGCGCATCGGCCGTTGACAGACTGAATACTTGTGCGGCAAGGTACACCTTCATTTTATATTTGATGTAATTGACGTGTTTTCTTGTTAGACGACTTCAAGCGCGCCACCTATTTTACTCTTCTCATTTCGGTAAGGCTGTCAAATGAGACCATCGAGCTGGATAAATAAAGTCGGGTACGCTGATGTCGCATTCCCCAAGAGTATTCCGAACTAGTTTCAGCATATGAGAGTTATCCAGCATGAGACAATCACGCCATCCGCTATATCCATCTTTAAATGAATATACATGAAAATTTACATCCATGTTGGCTCCCATAAAATTTTCGAATACTTATGACACCAATTTTCAAAGAATTTCTTATAAGATTTGCCCATTTCATTTCGCATGTAGATGTTCGTAGCTGGACCGTCACAAAATATTCCGTTTACGACCATTCATGTCTCTTTGCACAACCTCATTGTGCCTTTTACTAAGGCAGCAATATCTGAAGCTTTTACTTTTTCCATTTAAAAAAATATCCAATGAATTTTAGTCGGTACCAGGATCACACCGAACACCTCTGTTGATGGCCATTTCGTCGAGACTTCAAATACAATTTGAGTCAAGCAATTTTTCTTTTCTTTGCTGTCTAGTGTGCTGGAATATATTTTAGTTAAAGCCTCGGAAAACAGCCAATTTTCCCATTTTTTTTCGTAACGTCCTCGGACAAGGGAATGCAAAAATTCTCCTCAGAATTTCATATCCTACAAGTGAATCACTGTTCTGTTGTTATTATTACGCATTGTCTGAAGTTAATGAGTCTGGTATGAATTTACATGGAATTCGTAGTCCTGTAATTTTCAACGACATAATTTTTATTTCTCACATATTTATTAGCCTTCTTATTGTCTTGTGGTAGTTTTTTTTAATAAATTGAGCTTTTAATGTGCTGTTTTCTATTCCTAGCGTAACTTCGTCACTAGGTTTTACGGCACGAGAGTGATCCAAAACTATAGCATTCAATGCAGAATCGACATTAAGAGTATAGTTTGCTATTTCTAACTCAGATTCAATTCCAAATTCTACTTCATATGCTTGAAAGCCAGCTTCCTTTTGCATTATCGTTTATCAATATTCGTGATGGCCATATTATTGTTATTTTAACGAAGCCTCCATTTAGATATCTTCATTAAAACCACATTTTACTTCTATTAAATCTTTATTCAAATTTCGTAAACCGCGTAGCTACAGTAAGGAATACGAGTCCTAGCATTGATCTGGATGAACACCCGCTGTAGGGCTCACACATGCGACGCACATGGTACCATTAGACAAACATCTGTTGATCGGTCGCATACGCGGCTCCCATCAAGCCATTAAATAATTATCTTTTGAATGGCTGCACGTGCGAGGTACCGACGTGTCATCAATATCACTCCACTTGACGAAAAGTGAAGTTTCGTAGAGAACTCACGAACTGGGAAGAGTCAGTTAAGTAACAGAATGCAAATGGATCAGTCTCTTTGGGACAAATGCAGTGTTCCACTCTTCCACTCTCTCAATGTAGTCATATTGCTAGTTCCACTTCCCCTACTTCACTTTCCATTTCTCTTCTTCTAATTGGGTATATTATTGGCTAAATGTAACCATATCGGTCTTAGACTTAGCCCAAAATATATCGGCATTGTAGATCAAACGCCTTCGATTCTCTTTTTAATCCTTGTCTTTTAATCCGTGGGGAATCTTCATCCTTCAAACTTTCCGTTTCAGGGACTACACTATTCTCAACTTTCACTGTCGCTTTAAATTGAAGTAAGTTCTTCAATTGCACGTTTGGGCATTAAAAACGCCACTGGGTGTCGGCCTTCGAGATTTATGTGGGGCTGCGTTGGCCGAAGCATCCAGAACAAATGACAAACGACAGCCGCCTACGATATTTGTAATCAAACAGTCAAATACAAAATAAAAGTTATAAAATGAACACAAACCCCAACAGATTTGAAATTCTGCTCAGACACGTAGTTTAATACGGCTAATCAAATAAAAAATAAATGAAAAAGAAAAGTTCCCCAGTTTACCCGCGATAATTCTGCCCAATTTGCAGCCAATCACAAACCGGCGGGAACCATAAAAATTTGAATTTCGACCGAATAATAAATATATAAAATGAAGAAAAACACCAACAGAATTGAAAATTCTCCCAGACACGTAGTTTAATACGGCGAATCGAATAAAAAATAAACGAAAAGGAAAAGTTCCCCAGTTTACACGCGATAATTCCCCCCAATTTGCAGCCAATCACAAACCGGCGGGAACCATAAAAATTTGAATTTCGACCGAATAATAAATATATAAAATGAAGAAAAACACCAACAGAATTGAAAATTTTCCCAGACACGTAGTTTAATACGGCAAATCGAATAAAAAATAAACGAAAACGAAAAATTCCCCAGTTTACACGCGATAATTCTGCCCAATTTCAGCCAATCACAGAACGGCTGGAACCCCCAGGGAAACAATAAACAGTTTGGGGCCCATAACCACGGCATAGCCTTCCATCTTTACCAAAGTAAAATCTCTCAGGGAAAGTCTTCACATTCAGTGTTTTGCTCTTGCAGATTATCTTTGCATCAAAGTTCCCGGGAGGGTCCTCAAAGGACGCAACCTTGTGTTTCTTGGTCGTCTGCGGAAAATGTGGCGATTTAATGGTCGCTTTGGTACGTAGGACTGTAAGTTTTTCAGCCTGGCTAGTGGATTTCCAGGCTAAGCTGATACTTTGTCTAGTTAAAAATATCTAAATTATAACATAATGAAAAAGAAAAAACGAAAGAAAACTAACGAAATTACGCTTTTGTTGAATGCCTTTTCTTCTCGTTTCTCTTTTATCCCCGTTTTTATTATTGCTCGAATTCTTTTCGGAGTCAAACCCATTTTCAGATAGTACCGTGCCATTTTGAAAGTCTCTAGCTTTCTTAGACGTGTTCCATAAATCAAACATAGGACGAAATAAGTAAAAAAATGAACGTAGGGAATTAAAGCAGAAAAGTGGCTTTCACTCAAATCGATATACATACCCAATGACAATCAGCATTTAATTACTTTGAATTAATGAGGAAAACTCCGACCTGAGCTATTGAGAAATAATTGATTCCATTCAAACAGGTAAGAGAATTCTACCAAAGGTTCCCTCTTTAAGGGTCACCTCTATTACTTACAGCAATAGAAGCGTCTCACTGCGCTTTTCAGCAGAGTTTTTTTTCATCGTTTGCGAAACGTTCCGCCGTTCAACGCGCACACATACTTGTTAAAACAAGCCCGGTTGCACCACAGATCGCCTACTTCTGTCCCTGCTTCTATTCGCAAACATGGATTTAAAGCGCCTATTATTAACAGTAAATTTGCCATGCAGTCTTCCAGTCAATAAGACCAAAAGTGTTTTTGTGTCTTTTAGGGACATTTACCGTTAGTATTTACTAGTTTGTGTTCGAGTTTTCATTCCTGCTTTTCAAAACTCAAAACTCATAAAGACCACTGGTTCGTTATGTCCATAAGAGAATTAACATGGGCAACTGTCGCCAGTACTCTTGGTACACTTCCTCCGATTTTAGGGTGATAGGAATGCTTGTCCTGCCCTCAAGTGAGAGTTTTGTTCTCTACATACTGCGTCCATCCAACCATCCGCCATTGTTCATGGCAGTTGGTGGTGTTCTTTACGTCATATAATTGTTCGTAGTGCTTGGGAAATTTTCCGTTTAAAATTTCGCTATTGAAAGATAAGAAGAAACGGCGTGGTGCATACTGTTTTATTTGGTGGTTATGTTGAAGATGATGAAAACTATGTCAGGTCATGGATATGGGCGTTTTGAAGTTAACAAGAAAAGACTTTCGGAATGGGAAAAAGTAATTCCCAAACCTGGATTAAAAATTGGTTCAACATATAAAAATATCATTATTGAGCAAGTAACTAATTGTCTATGGTTTCAGAATAAGTTCTAAGTTCCTATTTAACGACATGTTGATCATGACTTGTCTCAATCGAAGGTACTAATGATGATCAAGACCCTTATAATAAGCATCATCTACCAAGCATAATGTTTATTAGCTTCTTAAACTGCTCTGCATGCACACCGATGATATGCAACTCACAAACAGAGAGTTACAGCAATGGTAACTCTAACAATGGTAAACCATTTGTCTTACTTCATCGTTGCTGATGGCAAACAGCAAGTTTTTTGGGATGATTCTAGATAACATGAATGAATTTACCAAAAAATTCTGACAAAAAATAGGAATAAGGTGTGTACTAGTTTTCTTGTTATCTCATGCCTTATTTCAATACAACTCCAAACTACAGCAGCCAGATAGAGAACGTGACTAGATAAAGCAAAAAATTCAGACAAACAAAAGAAATACAGTTTGCTACTAGTTTTCTTGTTATCTCCTGAACTTAACAACAATATAATAATTACATACAACAAATTTTAATCACATTCTTACGAAAAAATTCTTTATGACGACTTTAAAACATCAACAAAGAATTTAGCAAGAAAAAGAGAAAAACCTCAACATTCGTCTGCAACACCCCTTCGTGCCTAGTGCGTAGTACACCACTTTGTCCGCTAGAGGCAATACATGCATTCCTATCACGGCGGGGTCAGTAGGGATAGGGTTAAAAGGATAGTACATAACGAACCAGTGGTCTTTATCTGTGCTCAAAACTATTACTAATCATTTCTACGATTGTTGATATGAATAGGTTTTTCTCAGATTGAGTATGTATGTAAAGTCTAGTTCAGCCCGTGCACTGAACTTACCTTAGCAAAGATAAAATTTGGGATGTAGAGAATAAAACACGGGAGCCTTGGTTGTAATCTCGACTGTGTGAGGTGTATTCCGCAACTGAATGCCCCTTACCCTAAACATAATAACGGCCGTTAGGCCGAGGGCGGGGCTACACACAAATACACTTTAAGATGGTGGCCCCCTTCCGTGGGCCGCCAAAATAATACGATAGAAAAAGTTGGGGGATACGTGTCCGGCGCCCAGTCCGGGTCGTCTGCTGTTGGGAATACGGTATATTCCCAACACACTCCCCACCATTGCCCGTGGTCCACGGATCTCCCTGCTCTACCGGATCCACGGCGGACACGGATGGAGATACCTCTTCCTGTTCCGAATCCAGCTCCAGCGTAGGTGGAACCTCGACGTCTTCCGGTTGGTCTTCACGCAGCTCTAGGGGATGCAGCGATTATATGGCGCTGTTGATTAGGTTCCCGTTCGGCGTTTTAACCATAACTGAACGGATCATGTCTCTGCTAGTGATTGGCTCCTCTACTTTGACGGGGAATTCTTGAAGGCTGTAAGATCCACTTGTTGGCGCTTCTTACGTAATGTTGGGTGTTTGTAGTACAACGGCCATGCGAAATCCACACTGTGATTTCGAAGGCTTTCATGTTGCTTTCGCTTGTTTCATGCGATTAATTGGTAGAGGTACTGCTACTTCTCTGAATGGTGGTGAAGATAGCCGTTGGCTGTTGACGCAGGCATTCCAAACTGATTTAGTCTGTTGGTGTTCCTTGATGATCCAAAAACGTTCACTCAGATCCGAGATGGTAGTTTTAACTCCAGTGTGTTTTAGCGAGACATGTCGATCTTGGATGATTAATTTGACGACTGTATGGTGAGCGGGCAATGAGATGGCAGGTTCAATATCCCTGTTTCTTAGCGCCAGCTCTATCCTTCCTGTCACTCTAATTAGTTTGTCTCTTGCGTCCCACACGGGTCAGAGTGTGGTAATTTTCTCCTTGTTGTATGGTTGCCGCCTTTCTTGCAGATCCTGAAACGTCTTCGGATAGGCTTCTTTTTGGAGCTGCCTGTAAATAAGTAGCTCCACCTTCTTCAGTTTCTCTACTGTTATTTCTCTCTACCATTATTTGGTTCCCCTTCCATGTCTTGATTGCAGTTTTCACTTGTGTGGCGTTTGCGGGACAGTCTTTGGAGGTGAGTCGTATTATCCAGGCGTTTCTTTGGAGTAATCGATTCCATGACGGAATTTGATCCAGCTGCCATTCCACTGGAGTAGCTGGCTCTACGGATGCCACCGACATGATGACGGTTTTAGATTTGGCTTCCGCTTAAATCCTCTCACAGATACTAGGTTCTCCTTCCTCGGGTGTTGCATCCAGCCACTCGCTTTCGTCTTCTTTCAGCCATGATGGACCATTCCACCACAGCTCGGGGTGTACCAGGCTTTTCCGCTGGAATTTTTGTTTTGTAGCCTTGCGTCGGCTACGGCTCCAGAAGCAGCTTCGGATGCGTCGCCAAAAACATGAATCTCTGCGAGTTGTATGACTCTTTTCGAGTAGCCTATCCGGTGAGGGATTGTTATATTGGCGAAGTCGTTCAACCCAGCCATAGCTGATATAAAAGTTTTTGAGTTTTGGTGGCGCTTCCACATCCCAGTCAATTTCGGCTTCCCAAAGCTTCTGGTAGATTATTTTCAGCAGGAGCGTAGTAAGTGCTAGGAACCCAATTGGATCGAATACTCTTGCTGATATCCAGAGGATATTTCTTTTGGTCACTAGATCTCCCAATTCGTTGCGGCTTCGATGATTGGCGCAGGGTCGAATTATAAGATGTCGGATTCGGTATCCCACCGAATCCTTAGGACTTTAGGTTGACCCTCCTCCAAATTTTTACAATGGGGTTCATAAGTCCTTTCTTACTGAGAAATTTGTGGACTGCTTGGTCGTTTTGAACTAACTCCGCATGTTGAGTTTTGCCTCCTGGAAAATGGTTTTTTTTCTTGTATCCTGGTTTTGGCTGTGGAGATGTTGTCGGTGCCTTAAAGGTATTCTTCCACAAAAAGTTACTCCTTTAGGTGTCTTACTGTGGAAGAATAGAGTGGCTCCATGCCGTCTAGGTGCTTGTTAAGGGTAACTTTTAAGCAAGAATGGGCCAGAGCAAGTCCAAATGGGACACGTTTCCACTATAGGTGAGCATGGCATTTCTGGCTCCGTAATCCACAGAAATCTGACAGCTTTAGCGTATTCAGGATGCAGGGCGATGTTCAAAAAGGCCTTTTCGGTATCTGCTATCCATGCGATCCTATGTAAACGGACTCACATGAAAACGGCTAGCAGGTCGGGGTTAAAATTCAGACCGGTTTCGAAAACATCGTTGAGGCTTGGGCCATACTTCGATTTTGCCACCCCATCGAAACCAGTCGAATTTTTGTGGTTGTTTTTTCCTGTCAGATGACAGGATGGTGTGACAGGTAAGTGTAGAGTTCTTCGTAGTTTAGATCTGCCTCCTTTACGAAGTTTTGTACTCGCAGTTGGTTGATTTCCTTATGAGAGGCTGAAAGAAGCTTTTGCGTTCTTTTGAGTCTTTTCACTAGACTCTCCAGTCTCCCATTTGCCATCAGAAAATTCTTTTCTACCCTCCATTTGTCCGTCTTCCACGAGATTGGAGTGAAGTATCGTCCATCTTCTTGACGGGGGATTTTGTCTCCGAAGGAGCTGAGAGGATCGTCTGGCTCCACTGCATCACAATCGTCTAAGATAGCGAAGTGTTCCAGTTTCCAAAACAGGGATAAATCAAAGTCTGTTTGACGTTTTACTTCTTCTTTTACGATTTTACGATTTTCCTTTTTGCTTCTGGAGGTATTGTTGAACTCCTGGTTGGAAATTTCTTCCGTAGACCTCGGCTGGGGAGGCGAAGATTCCTTGGCCTCCTTTCGAGCTAACATTTCCTCCATGGTTTTGGAATTTTTCGTAAAATTACCCTCGGAATCAAGGCAACTGGCTGTGTACGATGATACTGTTTGGTAATTCGAAAAGCTACTGCATTGTAGCATTTTCTAGATTATCGCTTTTTCTCTTTTTAATGCTTTTTTACTTCGAAGGTCCAGCTATCATGCGAACTAGCTTTGTGTTGTATGCTCTAAGGCCGCACGGACTTTAGATAGCCGGTCTGTTAGGAATGATCTCGAACATTTGGTCTACTCCGATTAAAATGCCGACTTCTTTTCCCTGGCTGTTCGTTTCAAACGTGTCGTCAGCCATTTTTTCGTCTTCCAACCACAATTTTCTTGCGAATTCCGTGTGGGAGTAAGGTCCAGTGTCTCCAATGTAGTCCATTTCCAGGGCTGTTATTTTGACGAGTGGGGCTCCATTCCAGGTGCCCCGAAACGCCAGTTCAACTGGATTGGGTGTCCTCTTTTTGAAGATTCTTGTTCCAATATTCTTCACGGCCACTACCTTCAAATTCAGCAATTTTGAAATAGATTTGGTTACCCGAGATCTATGGCTGCCATCGTCAATAAATAATATGACCTTGGTTTCTTTGCCATTAGGGCATACCACCCTCACCGTTGCCGTTTTCACCTCGAGATCACCGTGGTAGTTTGCACTGAAGACGGATGCCATAACGTTCGTTGGGGAATCTTGTTTTCGTTTACGGTCTGCTATGCAAATTTTGTCACCTTTTTATCACATAGGGTGATGTGGTGTGTCGCTTGGCAGGGCTTGCATAAATAGTTGGTGGGGCGGTTGGCAATTTCGTGATTGACACTGAAACACCTGGCGCACAGTTTCTGCCTGGCAATGATGGCCTTTTTGTCCTTAAGGTTTACTGGACAAACCTTGGGTTAGTGTATTTCCTCACAGAAAATGCACGGCCTTGTGCATTCTCAGACGATATAGTTGTCCTGTCGCCTTGGTGGTGGATTTTATGGCTGTGTAATTTGCTTTGAATTTTTTCTGGTTTGTGGCGCTGGTTGCGATCTAGCTCCAATCGCAAGCTGAGGCTGTAGCAGCTGGTGGATGTTTCATCGGCGTGGTTGGTGTCGTCTGCTGTGGCGTTTTTACCGTTTCCGACTTCCATCGGCTATATCTTTCAGCGGCGTCGACTTGATCCCTGATGAAGTTCAGCAGGGCTGCGATGTCGGTGATGTCGTTTGCATTGGAACTTGACCATTCTTTCTGCAATTCTGCAGGAAGTCATTTCATTAATTTGGTGCAAAGGAGTCTTCCAAAGGTGACTTTCTAAACTCCGAGTGTCTCCAAGGCGTTCATGTGGGACTGGACTGTGAGTTGTAGTCTACTCAGAGCTGATACGTCTGTCATGGACTTTACGTGATCCAGGCCGTCAAATTTGCATCAGTGGGTTTGGATGAGGGCCTTTGGTTTGGCGTAGACCCTTTTTAGTTCCGCAATGGAGATGCTGTAGTTGGCTGCGGTCAACTCCAGATTTTCTAGGCACAACGCCTCTCCTTTGACATATTTTTTTAGATATCCAGGAAGTCAAATTTTTGGTGTTCTCCGATCTCGTACTACTTTATTCTCGTACCACATATCTCGTACCGGTAGGAGATCATCGGTACGAGATTGGAGCTTCTAAGAAGTCGGTACGAGATCATCGGCTCTTGACAGAAGATATTTTAAAAATTTTCTTCGTGGTAGAAGAGCCACTACTCTAACCAAACGCCCGGCATTGCTCCAAGCCGCTTAATGAAATCTGAGGGCAACTGGACCGCCTTATATACGGTCGCAGAGGGTGAGTGCTGCGCCACCAAGCGGGGTTCGTCCCCTTTGGGTACGAGATTGTTGGTACGAGATTGCCGGTACGAGAGACTTAAGTAAGAACGATTTAGTTTTATTAGAAACAATAGTTCTGAAAAAAAACTTGCTTTATTGTAGTTATATCTGTATTTTGGCAAGAAGCAACTGAATTTTTAAATCAAAATACACTATTGGAACATTTATACGACTTGACTGACGATTGTATAGATTCTCAATTCGTTTTCAAGAAAAGCAGTTGAACTCATCTAACAAGTAAAGACGAGATGCTTCCAGTGCTGCAGATGACAAAGAAAGCCTTCTAATGAAATAAATGATTATTTAAATGGATGTTTAGACTTGATCGAATTTGCAAATTACCTTAATCAGATTGGTCATATTCACAGGGCATGCGATAAGTCTTAGGGCAGTACTTCAGAAGCCCATCTACGGTATATTCCTTGGTGTGTTGATATTTCTCCCAAATATCCTTAATTCTCTCGTTGGTCCTCATATGCACTTTGTTCTGACTCCTGACGTCTTTACCCTGTAACAACAATCTTTTATTAATCAAATTCATCTGAGTTTCTTTATAGAGAAGTTCAATTAGATGATATAGGTTCAAATCGCCCTTCTTAGGAGCATGCATCATTATTCGTCCGCACTTCTTGAAAAAATACGCTCCAAGTATCTGGAGACCAAACACGACTCGTAATACACTGTTTCTCGACATAGTCAAAGAACGTTCTCAGATCTGTAATAGGTAATGGTGGAAGATTATCGTCGGTTCTTTCTTCGTTTAATGCAATCAAATCATCAACTAATTGGACTGATTGATCCTTCAGTTTTTTGAAACAACCTTGAATTTCTTGATATGGAACGAATGGCAAAGCTAATGTTTCCCGCACTAACTCTTTGATTTTTGAATCTGTCCTGTAAGCTACTGAAAATCCAAGTCTTTTTAAATTACGATACACACTTTGCGTCCAATGAAAATTGCAACCAAAAATCTTCGTATCAGGGAAAACATCTTCAAATGCTCTTTTGGTCGCTGTTTCGAAATCCAAGACCACTTCTTCTAAGCAAGGTTCGTACTCGGGATCAAAAAGAGATTTTAATTTTTCAAGGACTCTGACATAATCGCTTAGCTCGCGACCGGACATCAACACATAGAGCAATGGAATCTGTTTTGACTTTCCATTCTTCGTGACAAACCCATGGATGGTGAACAACTGGCTAAATGGAAGTTTAGCCACATGAAAAGTCCCGTCAACATACCATCTACGCATATTTTGCAGATCCCTTAACTGCTCTTTACTGGCGAACAAAATGTGCCGTCTATCCCCTACAGTGATGTCACCAACAAAAAAATCCTTCGGCAGAGCATGGTGTTGCAATTCAAATTGGAGGGTGGTTGGATGTAGAGGCCTGTCCTTTTGTCTGATGTAATTGCCAGCCTTAGCTAAATTATCTGGGTGCGGTAGATCTAAATCTGGATGCTGCATAGCAGCTGGGACAAGTGCTTCTTCAGCAATAGCTTTAGCAGATTCAAATTTTTTGAGAGTGCATTTACTTTAACTTTTTTTACTAAGGGAACTTTCAAAATCAGAGAGGGATCGGGAAGGTGACTCTGACTCTTTTCACCTTCCTTAAATTCTTCTCCCTTTTGCTTTACAAACGATGGACAGGATTGCTCACCTTTTAAACCACGCCTCGTACATAGCCAAGTGACTACTCCACTTTTACTGGGTTTCTCGCTTTTTCTCCCATATCGATTACCTATTCCATCCAACAACTGATCCTTTCCCCTTATCGAAGCCCCAAATTCAATATAAAAGTGTTTCACCCGGATTGCTGGTGTGATTGGCTCCTCGTAAATCAGGCTTTTCTCTCTGATGGGGACCGGAGTAACGTGACGAGGCGAATGAACAGTATCTCCATTCTCTGATTCAAAGGATGATCTTAGTGATAAGACAAAATATTATTAGTTACTTCGTTTCCAATAAACATTTTTTAATTGTATACCTGCTAGCTGTGGAATTATCTTCTGGTCTAACTGGGCTTGGCGGGTGAAGTGAAGTGTCTAATCCAGAAAAAGGAAAAATCAAAAGGATTAATTGCAGAGTCATTCAGAGACATATTGGCAACTGCCATGTCAAGTAATTCCTGTGAAATATCTGGAAAGTCCATATTTATTGACGGCATTGGAGGGACAACTTCTTCAAGGACGACTGAGTGGGTAGAGGAGCTATGAATAGTAAATGTTTCATTGACAATTATGTTTGTAGTTGAAGAAGTTGAAGCGATAACTGAATCCGAGAAAGGAATAACTGATGCATTTCGCCTTTTCGGAGAACTTTGGTCGTAACGAGGGTTCGGTTTTCTGTTCCGTTTAGGTCGTGATTGCTGGAGCGGATTCGAATTAGCTTTCTGAGGGAATACTCTCCAGTTCACAAGCAAAACATGTAAACAAATTGTCCCGCTTTGCGATCTTGTAGCAATCCTTGTCAATCGCTGAAGTAAATTTTAAAAAATCAGTAAATATCATAGGAAGACATCAATTTCACAAACAAGTTTTCAGCAAACAAGAAATAATGACATAGAAAATAGTCTCTTGCAATCTCATACTTTTCAAATCTTTCAGTAATAAGTAGAATACAAAACAGTTAAGAGCAAAGACTGAACTTACATGTAAAACAGCGTCGGTGAACCGATTTCTCGCACTAATTGCACTTAATTTTCTGATCTCCCTTTTTAAACGCTATCTTACACACGAGACACTCCATTCTTGGCAAAAGATGAAACACAACTGTCGTAGTTCTCAATTTTGTCTTCTTATATAAGACATCAAAGCAAAGCAAGCCAAGGTCATTCCAGACGCAACCCTTGTAACAATCCCATGGCGCTTGTTTACTCGGAGAGAATTCTGAGAGGACTCAACTATCATCTACCGACATGTCATGTACAGCCACCGGAAAGTCAACAGTAACTTTCTTAGAAAAAATGTCTACTCTTTTTAACAAAAAAACTTAACATGAAAAACATTATATTTAAAAACAAACTTCAATTAAATGGAAATATAGTAGTGGATGCGATAGCTTAAGTTACTAAGTTCATCAGTTACCAAGCCAACAGTCAATGAACGGTATTTGACCACACAACAAAGAGCGCTGATTACTTTAACACTGGCCAACATGATTCCGTGCCGTGAATCATCTCTACTTTTGCTATTGGCAGATAACCTTCAAACGGAGTAGATTTGTCTAGTAATGGCTCCGAATTCTCTAGCCTATTGAAAAACATAAACGCAGTTTGAAGATACAATTAATTTAAAAACATATTTATATCAGTTTACCTTATCCGTGATTTTTCTCAATGCAGATTTACGCATAGGTGGGGTACCGTTCTTGATTTTAAGTAAAAGAGTCATGATTTTTCGTTCCTTTAGCTCTTGTGGGCTCAATGAATCTTTATCAACATCAATCTGTAATAGACCGAGAGCCTGCGACGGTTAGGGGTAATTTTTTTAACAAAAGGCAGACCGCCAAAAATATTTAAGTTAAGGTATTTTATCGGCAGAAATGCAAGTCTGCCGTGCCGCAGAGGGTTCCCCTGCGGCACGGATCGTTGCATTCGCAACAGGAAAATCGGAAGAGAGTTAATCCCCTATGTTGTATTTTAACTTTAACTAGTTTGACTGACACCACCTACGATGCAAGATATGTTGTTGGCTCCAGAGGAAGAAAATTATTCAGAGAGTGACGAAGATGCTACCAGTCACTGCAAAGAAGATAATGACTTCGATGACGATTCAGCTTTCGAAGATTAATAATAATTAATAATTTATTAATGTTTTGTGCAATTAAATGCCAACTGTTTATGCTAATCATGAAATACAAACCCAGATTGTCTTACACCAAGATATTTTAGTATTTGTTAGTATTTTTTATCAATAATCGTTCGAATTGTCAAAAAATAACATGAAATTTTTGAATTTGCCGCCGTCAATGCGACGTTGCCACTATTCATAAAGGAATTTGACAGGGGGAAAACCGTTACACACCTGCGTCTGGTCGGTATTGGGAACCCGATTTTTTCGTCTGGTCTGAGCGGTTTAGGTATAACTTTTTACGCTCTTTTTTTTAGTGAAAATCTTATCCCTCTTGAAATTTTGCCCAACTTGGGCATTTCCCGCCGACTTCGGGAGTCGGTACCGCCCAGGGGAACCCTCTGCGGCACGGCAGACTTGCATTTCTGCCGATAAAATACCTTAACTTAAATATTTTTGGCGGTCTGCCTTTTGTTAAAAAAATTACCCCTAACCGTCGCAGGCTCTCGGTCTATAATATAATAGAGTAAAAACCTTTTGATTTTACTTAAAAGAAATAGTTAAATGTAATTACCAATAGCTTGTCGAAATATTAGGGGTCTTCTGGCTTCAAAAAGGGCAAGTTACCGCCTTTGGTGAGTGTGTCCATGTATTTTGAGGCAGTTTTATCTTCTTGTTGCATCAACTCCCAACGCATGGCTCTGTATTCATCTTCTCTATCAGCAATAGTTGATCTCCGATGTTCAGCAAATGGGTCAAAGTCTTCTTCTGCCACATCATTGAGAATCGCAGCTGGTGCTGTGAAAGTTTGCCTGCCTCCAATGGCAACTGCTCCATCATAATCTTCTCCTTCAACTTCATCAGTTGTGGCAATTGAAGTTACATATCCATCGAATAGACTTTGAACTTCACCGTAGATTTCTGAATAAAAAAAGCCTGATTCGTCAAATCCGATGTGATCTTTTTCATATATGCTCCTTGGCTGGATTTCCTGAACTTGAGCTGCAATTTCTGTAAAGCATGCTGGAAACTTGGAAAGACATATCAATATCTGCAGTCGTCTGCTTTGTTTTTATTTTACCAAGTTGAAATTATGGCTGCCGTTTATTTCTTTTTTCAATTTTTAAATAATTTAATAATTCCGAAAAATGGAATGCTAGGGAATGAAAACGTTAACAGAATATTTTTATCCGTAATTAGTAATCTATAAGATTCTTTCCAGAATTAGTTCTACCGTAAGTTTATTTATTCAAAGTCTAAATCCATCTATTGGCGAACTTCGTCTCCAAAGCCATCTATTGAGCTTAACAGGCGAATTTCATTCGTTTCCTCCGACCCAAAATGGAAAATGCCTCGCCCTAAATCAATTCGGGAAATTAAATTTTAACAAGAAAGTAAACAATAAGCAATATGAAATTTTACAAGAAGGGACGTAGAGCTAAACCTGATATATTTATTTATTAAATCGTTCTTACTTAAGTCTCTGGTACCGACAATCTGGTACAAGCAATCTCGTACCGACAATCTCGTACCCAAAGGGGACGAACCCCGCTTGATGGCGCAGCGCTCACCCCCTGCGACCGTATATAAGGCGGCCCAGTTTCCCTCAGATTTCATTAAGCGGCTTGGAGCAATGCCAGGCGGTTGGTTAGAGTAGTGGCTCTTCTACGACGAAGAAATTTTTTAATATATCTTCTGTCAAGAGCCGATGATCTTGTACTGACTGCTTAGAAGCTCCAATCTCGTACCGATGAGCTCGTACCGGTACGAGATAGATGGTACGAGATAAAAAGGGTACGACATAGGGGTAGACCAAATTTTTCGACATCCGACATTGTGGACGAGGGGATGGAGACATTAATGCTCTCCCAGAATGACGTCCACTCAATGATATCTCCTTTAAAATGTTTGATTTGCCTTTGGGGAAGGCATGTTGACTGTGGCGTAGGTATGGCTAGAACTGGATCTGCTGAGGCTGCCACTTGTGCACTGGATTGCACACTTGCACACATGTGCCGTAGCTTGGTTTTGGTCTATTAGCTGTTGAATTTGTTGCGTGTAGGCCTATTGTTGCTGAAGAATTTGGGCTGCAAACGCTTGCTGTTGTTGGGTGAGCAAGTCTTGTTGCAACTTGTTCCTATCTACATCCCGTTTTCGCTCATATTTTCTTTAATGATCTTGAAATTCAGCGTTTCGTTGGCGTTTGTACTCGTCGCGTTTGTTTTTGGTGAAAGCGAGTACCATACTAATTTATTCTTCGATTTCTATGACTGTGGAGTAATCCTTTCCGATTTGCTCCTCAGTGGCGTCGGAGGATTGTAACGTCAATCTAACTTAATCGCTTGCTTTGATGAATTTCTTGTAACGTTGCTTGAGGAGGACAGTCGTTGCAAGGTCGTTATCCAGTTCTGCTGTCATTAGACGTTTTTGTACTGCTTTATTTTGTCCATTGTCCTAGTAAGGTGGCCTTTCAGGCCTGCACGTGTCGCAATGGCCCCTCGTGACATCTTGATTTTGGTTGATGGAACTAAATAAAGCACAAAAGGAAACGGGGGTTTGGATTTTCCTGTTCCTATCGCCGAAATTTCTTCTGTTGATATCGGTCTTTCCGACCTTTTCAGTTGCTTGATTCTTAGTAGTACACTTCTGGATTTCCCTTAAAGAAGTGGATGAAAAATAAGATGAAATTTTTTACTTTCGATGTTACCACCAATTGTGATTAATGGAAGGGAGTAGCGTTTGCGCTGTATTCCAGACAGTGGGCGTATTGTTTAAACTTCACTGGCTTGAGATATTCTTCCTTCCTTAAGTAGGTTACTATTTGATGTGGCGAATAAATTTGGCTCTTAGTTGGTCTTTGGTAACTTTGAGCACTGTACCAACTTTGTTGTCAGTTATAAATAATGTCACGAAGATTGGATGATGTGGACCGATGTGGACACTATCTAAGATAGTTGGACATTTAATGGAGTGCCAAAGACGGCTCTTCCAATGGCATAAAGAATTCAAAACAAGGTTTCAAGAAATGCAAAGAAAAATTATAAACTTAAAGAAGATTCACCGTAGCATTTGTTTCTGAAGGCTAGGTGGCATAGATAAGAAGCTTTGATAAGAAAAAAAAATAGAAGTTTTAAATTCTAAAAAAATAAATGAAATTGGTGGGTCTTAAGAACGCTAGTTGGCGTAAGCCGGTGGCGTAGAGGTTCACTTCTTAGGAATTTTTTTTTTTTTTAAAGGTATGTTGCCAATATCGACCACCAAAAAAGGGCTGATTACAGTGCTCCTGGCGGCCTTACATGTATTACAGATCAAATATAGTTGGATTGAGGCAACTTGATATCAGCCAACGCGTCGTACCGTTAGGACGAATGTGACCACCACTTCGTCGTACCGTTACGTCGCGTCTTTCAATGTGCTGCCCTCAGTGGCACAATTTTAGTCATAAGACCCTATGCTGTTACATGGCACACGGGGCACAGCCTTCATTTGTTTTCTTTACCATGGTTTCGACGACAGCTTCTCAGCTCTTTTGTTTAGTTTTTTAAAACTTTTTATTTAAGTTTTATAAAACGTTTTATTGGAGCTAGATTAAAATGTGTGTTTATTTTATAATAAAATGTATGTATTTTACTCCTGGCAGGAAAGAATAAACATTAAATGATAAAAACTTTCGATTTCACTTCCACGAAGAATCCTCTATTTGGTAATGTAACATTTTTGTAAATAACTAATCAATTCAATTCAATTCAATTCTTTGACAGAAACTCACTTTTATTTAGTTATAATTAGAGGCATTAATTTCTAATAGTGTTATTTAGAGTTAAAAAAATTGCTTCAACATGAACATTTTTTTGCGCTTTCTCACTTGGGTCAAGTATTGCGCTGGTTGGATAAAAAGGAAAAAACTGTCATGTTGAAGCAATTTTTTTCTTTTCAACATTTTTCAATAAAAATACTTGGAAAAGATAGCTCTTTTCAAGGGCTATCGACTGATGTTGTGTTTTTCACATGCATGTAATATTTTAGCCGTAATAAATTTTTTTAATTTAAAATTTTTTGCGGGGGGAGGGATAAAGAACCAAAACTGTCAAACTTTGGGCACATCGTTTGGGTCCTATTATACGCTAAATCAATAAAGTAATACATAATTAAGATACCTTAAAACCTTTAGCATGTTTTGGAGTAAAAATTTACTTAGATAGTTATAGTTTTCGTACTATAAATTACAATAATAGTAACCCCTTCCTTACACCCATTATGGCGGCCATTTTGATTGCGCGCCTAATTCAAATATAAATGCAATCTACAATTAACTAGCAAATCAAACTATTTGAAAAGAAATAATAATCTATCTAAATAAAAAAAAATTTTTCATGTGCCCAGTGTTTTATATAGCATAAAAAATAGTGTATTTCATTATTTAACATACAAGATACAACAGTTCCAAAAACACACATTTGAAATAAATTTATTCCTAAACTACCTAGAGGCATTAAATAATCCATTAGTTTAAAAGAAAATATTAATTGTTTTATAATTTGAACTTGGAAAATTTTCTTTTAGGGAGTTCTGTAGTCCTTCGAACTCATGTGATTTGGAAGGTAGCCGGTGAAATAGGACCGAAACGAAATAGGACTGGAGAAATAGGACTAAAAATTTCCAGTCCTAATTCCCCTGTAGAAATGGGGCTGGGAGAATTAGGACTGATTGTTTAACAACTTTTTTAACTTTAAATAACACTTTTAGAAATTAATGCCCCTAATTATAACTAAATAAACGTGTGTTCCTGTCAAAGAATTAATTGAGTTGATTAGTTATTTACAAAAATCAGTGCATTGGATTTGGTAAATTTTGCCGGATTTGACAAATCCAATTCAATTCAACCATTTTCAAATCCAAATCAAATCATTTTTTTAAAAATCTAAGAATTTCAAATCAAATCAAATGGAAAAAGAGTCAAATCCAAATCAATCGTAAATTGATTAGATTTTTGTCAAATCTTTCAATCAAATCAAATGCAAATCAAATCCCAATCAAAATAATAAAACAAAGTAAGAAACAAACTTGTTTATTCTGAGTACTTACTACACGTACAACTGACACTACAAAAGTTACTGTTTAAAGTCTTCTGTTTTAAGTGGCACCCATCTACTTATATCAACGAAAAAATAAAACAAAAAAAAAAAGGTTAACAGACGGCACCAGCCAACAAGAAAATATCAACCAAACTAAATTGGGATAAGTGACAGTGACAGCCATGTAGTAATGGCAAATGATTAAGAAAGGAGATGACAATTTTTTTTTATAAACAACAACATTTGAAAAAGGCCAGCTTTGATTCCATTCCAATTTGCTGATTTAATATCAACAGCTGTGCTGAAGCCACGCTCAATATTACTTGATGACGCTGGAACGCCCATCACGTCTCTAGCTATGAGGGAAAGAGCTGGGAATCTGTGCTCATTTAGTTTCCAGAATAACAGAGGACTATAAGACAAATCAAATTCTCCTGAGTCGTTGACAATCACGGGTTCAGCAAGATATTTTTGAAATTCCTCCAATACTTTCTCTCTAGCACCATGAGACTGAGGTTGTGATTGAGGCAAAACCGAGGACAACATAGGGCGATTAAATGTACTTCGCTTCGCAGCCGCTGAAGTCTCTTGAGAGTCCAGTGAATTCTGACGTCTTTCATTGGCAGAACTCTCACTTTCTCTCTCACCTAAACAATAAATAAAGTATAAATGAGTCCATTAAATCACTTCCAGAGAAATGTAAATTCAGTTAAAATTTCAACGAATTTGAAATTTCTACTTACACGTTATTCGATAGCGGGACAAAATGACATCTGAGACTGCTTTGAGAACAGCTTTCTCGTCGAGACCACCAGCTTTTATGAACGATGTCTTGATGCGAGGGTCTAGTATCGATCCTATTCATAAGAAATAATTATTACAAATATTTGCAAAGAACATGAAATAATTAAACTTATCCCAGTCAAAAGTTTAACACTTACCAATTAAATAGAGTGAATCATTAAGAACGTAACTCAGTCTAGCCTTGAGGGAGTTTTGGAGAGCTTCAGCCACTGTTTTACATGATATGATGGATCGAGCATTAGGATTTACTTCAGGATCCAGGCTACACTTGTTTACTAGATCTAGATAGAATGGTATTACCAGTCCGATCGTTTCGTGTTCTTTCTGAACTGCATCCGTTGCCAGTTTAAATGGTCCAAGTAAAATTATAAGCTCACGTAAACACTTTATTTGTGTGGCTGTAAGAGAACCGTGAACAGCACAGCTGTTAAGTTTCGATTGTATGCTGGGATCCTTTTCTATGGCTTCCAATGAAACTTTTATCATCCCATATTGCGAACTCCAACGGGTTTGATTTAACATTGGAATTTTGAAACCAACACAATCCATTAACGTCTTCGTGTCCACGACACTTCTTCTAATACCTCCAACAATCTTCCCTAGAAGATTCAATGAGTCCTTCGCAACTTTCTTATTTAATAAACATTTAATGAGAGAAAGAATCAAAGAAAAAGAAAATAACCGAACTCAAGGACCAGAAGTCCGTCTTTGATGGCTAGTTGGATATGATGGGGCAAACATCTTGCGTGATAAGAAGCCGTAGTGTTGTATCCAGTTTCATTGTACTTCCAACTGTTATCGTTGAGTAACGTATCAAAATCCAGGTCAAACGCAAAATGATCTTTGAATCCCGATGGATTGTTTTCTCCGTCGTCGTTATCTGCTTCGCCAATAAATTCCGCAAACTCGGGTATCAGTAGATAATTTGGAACATTTATTCCCGCTTCAATTTCATATCTACCAACTCGTCTTCCGTCTCGTTCACAAAGGTAGGAAGCTGTAACCTTAAAGCAGCTACCATGTTCCGGGCATTATCTGTAACACACCGAATTACCTGTGAAAACCCGAAAACCCGAAGCAATATAAATAGATTCAGTTAGCAGAACGATTTGATTTTAGAAACATTTACCTTTTTATTGATTTCCCAATCTTCAATGACCGACTCATATTCTGCAAAGACAGCAGCTGCCGTATGATTCTTTGGCATCTCACGAAGGGCGAGGAATGCTGTGAATGGTACATAGTCACAAGTCACTGCGGAACATGATACTCCCAAGAATCTTTCCATTGCATTCGAAGACCACAAATCCATCATTACCGAACATGCAGGTGATGAGGCAAGACGTTTTTTTAGTGCTGCTGCAACCTCCTCATGAAGATTAGGAATTAAAGTGTCTCGCATTCTTTCGTAACAAGGAAGTTTGTAATCGGGAACTGCAGCGGCCATTAAGTTCCGAAACCCCTCTCGCTGTAAAATTGTGAGGGGTAGGTTGTCCTTGCAGATCATTAACGTAACCAATTGATCCAATTGTTCTTTTTTGGCATTTGAAGTTTTCTTTCGATTAAAAACAAACGTTGTCATCGATGATTGGTTGAGTCTCGATTTAGGTGACACTTTGGTGAAAATGTTGCTATATTCGTCCACGTGATTCCTTTTCATGTGTCGTAGAAAGTTTGAAAACGAGTCTCTGTTTCCGGAATGATAGCCACCAGAACTGCAGAAATTGCACTTAGCAAGTACTCTACCCGATGAAGCATGCCAATCTGTGCAACAGTTTTTCCTCCATTCTGGCCATTTGCTTTGTTCAAAAATCGGGATGGAATGCGCACCTTCTGGTAACTTGGACGTGGAAGGTAGTTGTGTTTCTTTTTCTGACTGGACATCTTCCGTTTCCATACTAATAGATAGCTCGTGATCTTCTTCTTCAGCCAATAGACGTAATAGGACATCTTCTTCGTCTTCTAGAGAAATGTCTTGAGCAAGTGCATTATCACTAACATTTGTAGATCGAACGGTATGCCGACTTCCTGAGCTTCCACGTCCTCGTGAGCTTCCACGTCCTCGTGAGCTACCACGTCCTCGTGAGCCACCACTACCTCGTGATCCGTTTTTGTTTCCTCTGGAACTCATTCTAAAATGTCAGTCTAAAAAGGATTGATGAATTCTCATTTCTACAATATTAGTTATTTAAGTATTACCTTAATCATCTGAAATGCAGAACTAGACCTGGCCAATAAGTCGCAATCAAAATTTAAAATTTTCTCGCAGTAACAACATGTGAACAAAAAGAAACATAACATGTAGACCTAACTAGAACTTATCTACAAACGAAAACTTATTACTGTTATTAGGCGTTGGAACATGGAGTATAAACTGAACTTATACACTTTTAGCCTAAATGGACTTATACTACCTTTTGATTATCTTTGAATCTTTCAAAGAGTGGAGAGATATCAGATATGGATTGAAAAGTTGGCACAATCACGTTCACGTAGTGCCAATCTAATAAAAATGAGAACATATAAAACCGAGTAGGAAATAGCAATATGAATTAAATATTTTGTACCTTTACCTTTACTTTTACACACAATCGTGGCTGGTTACAAACACTCACGTATTGAAAGAAAAAAGAAGTTGTAAAATGAGGAAAATGACTAATGACTTAATGAGACATGACAAGTAGGGTGGAATAAGAAAACAACTGCCGAACGGAAAGCATCAGCAAAATTGGACCTTTCACCTTTGCGCTTTGCCCTTTGGTGGCCATTGATTTAGTTACTCTTAATGATTTGGATTTGGATTTGAAATTGATTTGATTTTACCGACAATTTGCGTCAAATCCAAATCAAATCACTGTCTTTTCCAAATACCGAAAATCCAATCAAAATTCCCAAAGTTTCCGGATTTGATCTGGATTTGAGTGATTTGATGGCCCCAAATCCAATGCACTGTCAAAAATGTTACATTACCAAATAGAGGGTTCCTCGTGGAAATGAAATAATAAAGTTTTTCTCATTTAACGTTTATGCTTTCCTACCAGGAGTAAAATACATACATTTTATTATAAAATAAACACATATTTTAATCTAGCTTCAATAAAACTTACATTGTAGCAAATAAACAATAGAGCAAGTGACTGACGCGTACCCCCTACTGTTTTACGAACGCACCTTACTATTTTAAGGGAGAAATTGCGACTGGCGGCCATGTTTATCTCGAAATAAACATGGCTTCCAGCCGCAAAAGCTAATCTTAAAACACCAAGGTGCGTTCGTAAAACAATGGGGGTACGCGTCAGTCACTTGCTCTATAAACTAAAAATACAAAATAAGTTTTAAAAAAGTAAACAAAACAGCTGAGAAACTGTCTTCGAACTTCGAAACCATAGGAAAGAAAACAAATGAAGGCTGTGCCCTTTGTGCCATGTAACAGCATAGGGTCCTATGACAAAAATTTTTCCGCTGAGGGCAGCACATTGAAAGACGCGACGTAACGGTACGTTAGGTGGCAGGTGGCAGTTCGTGATCCGCAACAGCTTCGAACATTAAAATTCAGATTTTTGTGCAAGAGTACCATGATCTACTGCAAGCTGATTGGGAAGGTAAAACCAGCCTACGACAGTGTTCCTGAACTTTCTAAAGAAAAACTTGTTGCCTTTGGTACGAGACAATAATACGGCGTTGATTAGGATCAAGTTTTTGCTACTGTTTCGAATCAAGAAGCAGTCAAAGCAGCGTTTGCCGAAATTGCATCTCTCGATCTAGAAATTATTCAGTTCGATATTTTCGCGGGTGAAAAGGGAAATTGGTTATCTCTTCGCGGAGATGATGTCACCTGCTCTTTGGACAAAGGTGCGATCGTCGTGAAGAAATAATCAGGAGAAGTCCACTCTAAGGAAGATACGGAGATACGCAGTCCGGAAGGGAAGTAATTCGTGCGACGGTATACAACGCTGCCCCGAATCTGCGTTAGACGAGTCTCCATCGGGTGAGCTCCCGTAGCTGGGCTACGTTAGAGGAGTTCTTTGGTTTTCCTAGAGGTCTTCAGACGCTTCTCGAACTTCGGGTAAATGGTTACCCCCTTTATTTAAGTAAAAATATTGTTTAGATTTAAGTCATCACTTGTTGTATTCATTTGTGCTTGGGTAAAATACAAACTCGTGTGACAATATAAAATACGCGTTCTTATATGCCGCACTCGACAAACAGATGTACGCTGCATGATTTATGTCGGCGCTCTTTTATTTTCAATATATCTCACTTTTATGATGCGTCCAGATATCTCCTATGCGGTTGGTCAGGTGTCTAAATATTCTCAAAATCCTATCGAATCTCACTGGAATGCAGTAACTCAAATTTTTGCTTATCTGAATGGGACCATGGATTTTGGCATCTGGCTTGGAGGAGAGCGGATGGGGTTAATCGGCCATTCTGACGCTGATTTTGGTGGTTACAAAAACGACTATTGGTCATCTTCTGGAAGCAACCATTTCATTGACGGAGGTCCAGTATCGTGGTAAAGTAAAAAGCAAACATGTACGGCATTGTCGAAGATGGAAGCAGAATATGCAGCTACCTGCGAAGCTACGAAGACAGCTGTCTGGCTCAGCTGCCTGCTTCAATATTTTTCTGGAAGGGAACAACAGAAGGTCCCGATTTACTGTGACAACGAAGGCGCTGTTCGGCTGGCTTCCAATGCGGAGTTCCACCAAGTAACCAAACATGTTCTCGTTAGATATCACTACATTCGCGAAAAAGTCACAGAAGGTAAAATTGAAGACAAGTATATCCCAACAGACGATCAACTGGCTGACATTTTCATGAAGCCACTGACCGGTCCAAAGTTCACGGCAATGAGAAAAAGAATCGGGGTTGGTAAACGGACCGATTAATTGGATATCAGTGTATCGTATTTGAAAAAAAACGAGTATTTTAAAAATACAAATACTATATTTTAAAATACTCGTCCTTCAAAATACATTTTTTCTCCCAAAACCTCAAATACCAAATAAAATATAAATACAAATACAAATACAAATACAAATACAAATACAAATACAAATACAAATACAAAATACTTTCTTCCTTTATGGAGGAGTTGGACATCCTACGTTGCGCATTCTCCGCAAATGCGAAAATCAAATTTGTGTCCAATCTGTGGTACGCTGTCCACAGCGTCTTATGGGAAAACCAACCATTTCACTTTTAAAATATTGTTTTCTTCTCTATAACTATGTTTTACCTCACTGTTGTACCTAACAGTGGATTCGCTATTCATTTGGTGATAACCAAATTTTTCCCTCCATCTCCTTTTAAGTCTAATGTATTTGTAGATTTGTTTAAGAGTCCTTTTTTGTGATCAACCCGGCTAGCAGAAGAACCCGAATTCTTTAGCTAGCTTGTGTATTGTTGTTCACTCTATAAACGTCAAACTTGTAAGTTTAACAAGATGAAGTGTTGCGTACGAAACTGTGAAAAGAATCACAAGGATGGAGTTAAATTTTTAAGTTTTCCTAAAAACCACCCACGCTTTCCTTCGCAAATTCTAGAGTTGTTGTACTTCGTTTGAACAGTGAATTTTCTTTTTAGGATAACTTAAAAATTTAACTCCATCCTTAGGTAAAAATTAGGTTATCACCAAATGAATAGCGAATCCACTGTTAGGTACAACAGTGAGGTAAAACATAGTAATAGAGAAGAAAAAAATATTTTTAAAGTGAAATGGTTGGTTTTCCCATAAGACGCTGTAGACAGCGTACCACAGATTGGACACAAATTTGATTTTCGCATTTGAAGAGAATGCGCAACGTAGGATGTCCAACTGCTCCATTCCACATTATTTGCCTCTTACTCCTTTATTTTTAACTGTCTGTCCAAGGATCTGTCTTGCCGACATTCTTGTCACTGAATCAGAGGATATGCTAAGTTATTAGTTTATGCCATTGCGTATTTTAAGAATGTTCAATAACTTAAACACTTACCGTGGGTATTATACATGTTCTTCAGAACGCACAGTAATAAGAAACAATCCGATTTGTAGAGAACTAGAGATATACGTTAAAGAAACTTGTGGTTTAATGAAAACACACACGAGCAAATCAGACGACGAAAAATGCAATTGAAAGTTTTGAAACTAGAAAAAGATATTGCAAAACGTTTTGCAGGTGCAATAACGCTGTCAAAATGAAGCTACTTTCGATTCATACACTGTTGCCACTTTACAAACTTCAAATCTTTGAAAAAAAAGTATTTTGTATTTGTATTTGTATTTTATTCACTTTCAGCGTAAAAGACCAATACAAATACAAATACTTTAAATAAGAAACAGCCCAAATACAAATACCGAATAAAATACGTATTTTAAGTATTTTATTTTAAAATAATTTTATTTTAATACCCAAATACGATACACTGTTGGATATTACAATGAGAAAGGAGATCGTTTTAAAAACATAAATGTTATATGTACTTTCTTCTGTTAATTGAGAGTTTTTGGTTTTGAGGGAAATGTTAGATTTATTATGCACTGTTCAAACCAAAACCATAAAGTTATGCGCAGACTGACTAAGATGCGGTTTAGCATCGCATGTCTAGCTTTGACGCCTGGCCCATCTTCTGTTGGATTCTCTATCTGTTCAACTGTCATCCGGTTATTAAGAGATATACATTATATTTGGTCAATAACAAATGAGTTTATCCTAATGTAAAGGTTACAATAATACAGAACAAGACAAAAGTGATTAAATCTGTGTTTGTTCTTAATCATTAGATTTTAACAATCTTTTAAAATCGCGTCGGCGCAATCGGGTCAACCCATGATTTCCCCCGGCTCTACCCTGGTAGACGAAGTGGCACCCCGATGGAACCCCGCATCCCCTATTTCGGGGCAGGGTAAACCCGATTAGAGCTAATCGGAGCCGATCGCTACCTGCCGGCGGTGATTTCCACGATTGATGGCTCCTCCCGTTTCCATGGTGATTTCCACGTCATACAGCTCCACGTTCCAAGTACAAGATATACACAGGGTCAAAATAAATGAAAAATAAATACTGCTGACAGTAGTATAACACTTGTGGACACGGATATTAATTGCACAGAGTATGCTGTTGAAGTGGGGCATATGGATTGCATTTGCAACAGCGATACAGCGAGCTGAATCTTTCTTTTCCCAGAAAACATTGCTGTCGTAAAGGTGTTTTGCTGTTTGTGTGTGATAGAATAAGATTAATTTTATAAAGATTTTTATTCTACTGGTCACCCAAGGAAGTTTCTGTTCCTGCAAATTGGTTTTCATCCAAATGAAATTTTTTACTACATATATTTCTTTTAACTATAGTGTCTACTGAATATTCTTGTAGTTAATAGAGCAAGAGCGAAGCGCGTACCCCCTACTGTTTTACGAACGCACCTTCCTATTTTAAGAGAGAAATTGCGGCTGGCGGCCATGTTTGTATCTTGATAGAATTTGGGTACGCGCTTCGCTCTTGCTCTACACTATTTTGTAATTGTTAGCAAGTCTTAATGAGATGTTTACTTGTTTGAGTTGTGAACTTTTTGTTTGTTTGACTCTTGTTTTTTCATGTTCTGTTT
Source organism: Daphnia magna (assembly GCF_020631705.1). Classification (NCBI taxonomy): domain Eukaryota; kingdom Metazoa; phylum Arthropoda; class Branchiopoda; order Diplostraca; family Daphniidae; genus Daphnia; species Daphnia magna. Next base: position 8,406,413 of record NC_059182.1, read on the forward strand.
GGTTTTGTTCTTTTTATCTAGGAACTAAAGAACAGAGAAAAGCAACTTAGTAACACAAATGAAGAAGATCTACTAAACCAAGCGTCCTTCCATCTCAATTTTCAAACACAGCCAACAGAAGATGGGCCAGTGTTTATACCATGGATAAGCCAATTGGGAGTTATAAGCAATCAAAGTCCATCTCTACCTATATGCTATGACCAACCGTCTAACCAGAAGGATGTAATGGTACAACTAGCTCATGTTATTTGTCGACAGTCAGGATTCGTGACAGCAACCAAGTAATATATATTTATATGAATGTATGTATATAATTTTTTTATTTGATTGTATTACTTTATTTCCCTTTTTTCTTCTCAAATATCCCATACAACTGAGGTAAGAAATTGTCAGGTTATTTGATGATTCAGAAAGCATGATTTTTTGCTCTTACTATTTGTATCCTGTTTTGGGATAATTTAAGACAGACAACTAGTTCTTCTCTAGTCTTATTTGCATGGAATTAATTAGTAAAGAGTTTTGTTGTTTTTATTTGGGCCGCTTGATGTGAAATTCCGTTATGAATAATCAACTGAAAACGGTGGGGATTACGGAACAATGTCACAAAAGCAAAGGGAAGCTATACCGGCTTGCCTTTTTCTTGTTTATTATTCTGATTAACTTTTTTGTATTTCAGTAAACTTTTTCCTGGCAATCTTGAAATTGGCATTCACAAAACTTTATGTTAACAGATGGTTTGGCATTCGAAAAGAAACATTAGGTCTGCATTCGAACTCCAGTGGTCTTAGTGCTTACTGTCGAGGTGATGAACAATTCATTGACCATTGTCGATGGCATTTTCCAATCTTACGTTCGTGCAGTCATTTTTTGGCAATTGAATGTGGTGGTGAGTTAAAAGTGCTACATAATATGGTAAATAACACAAAAAATATTTAATGTTTATCCAGATTGTTCACGTTCATATGTGATGGCAGAGGAGACTCGAATAACCTTAGCTTCTCCAGGATTTCCTATTTACATTCCATTAGTGGTATGCGAGTGGAACATTACATTGCTACCGGAGAATAATGTAAGGAGAAGTTTTAAAAATATTTATGTATGTAAACATGATATTTTGTCACTTGACTAACCGATTGTTTTTTTCTCGTCGTTGAAATCAATTTTGAAAATTTCATACAATTGACCCCCTAGTTGCAAATCAGGTTTCAGCAGTTCGAATTGCCTAGTCCTATCTATGATGAGGTCAAACAGTTTTTTTCCATGTTTTTACTAATCACATTATTTAGCAAAGTAAATAACATGAATAGTTTTTTTCATCAGGCAATAAATGTCGTATCTTGTCGGTCGGGATCCCTGGACATCATGTCATGGCATGAGGATATTAAAAAAATGGCATTAGATGGACGATTCTGTGGCCGTTATAGTCCAGGCAAGTTTGCAATTAATACAACCATCTATGTACTACAGAGTTCTAGTAATTTTATACTCTTAAATCATAATAATATACTCATATTTTACTCATTAATTTCATTAAGGAAATTTGACCATTATTTCCAACCGCATCCTTATTCGATACACGGCGAGTTCCTTCAAGATGGACGACGTAACAAAAAAGGGCTTCCTCGCAGAATGCTCCCTTGTCTCCTCAGGTATTTTCTCATTGCATTCACTAGATGGTTTCATTTAGAAGAAAAGGTATCTAACATAAAATATAAAAATAAATAAATAGAAGTGATTTATTGGTAAATGGAAAGTGAGCCTATTGGTTGTTGTGTTGTAAACGTTGCTCAGTCATCAGCGAAACAGGCACAAAATTTATTTTGTTTCATTACTCACAGCTCAATTGTCAAGTAATTTCGCCATCGTTCGCTGGGTACTAACAGGCAGCGGAATATTGATTACAGTTATAATCGCACTATTTCTTTGGATATGGTAAGTCGCCATTATATGAGAAAACAGAAATTACAACAGATAACGATTTATTTTTTAACTGGTTGTAATTAAAGGAAGGGGAATTTCCACAATTTGTATTTGCGCTTATGTTTAAACTGTTGCTGGGCAAATTCTATCCCGACGAGAGAAGGTCATCTGAGCTTAGCAAGATCACCTCTATCCGCAGTCGTGTTACCACCGCCTGTGGAAACATTTAGCCATATAGCCGGCTTAGAAGATCAGCGTATGGAGATCATACATGGACGCCGCATAAGTGTAACAAAAGTCCTTGATCAAGAATGTGATATTCGTCACTGGGACCAAACCCGTCGTCTGGAAAAGTGGCATTCCACCAACCGTACCACTCGGTCTTCGTCAGCTGATTTCGCTTCCATGCAAAGTATGTATTTCTCACTAGCAAGTATAATGGCCCGAAATCGAAATACGGGTCAAATATATTCCTTACAGCGTAGTGTAATAATTTTTGCTAAATAATTTTTCACACAGAGGGAATGTTGCTCTATGGGGAATACTTTACATGGATTTGTGTTTGCTTAAGAATAAACACTCTTTCTTTTATGCGTTTCTTGATATTGTTCTATGCTACAGGTATTGAACTGAAGGATGAAATTTCACTTGTTACTACGCCCAAAGATAGAAATGGAAGCCATATCTATGAAGAGATCGACATCAACTTACAAAATGGAAAGTATACAACCCGTTTTTTACTTTTAGAACATGTTGTATTTTAAGACTCACCTACACTATCATCATGAATCATTATTTATGTTGGCTGTGACAGGTTGTCCTGAAGCCACGTGTATCCGATCAGTATCGAGCACAGCACCACCCAGAATGATGATGCCATTCATCGGCCGAAGCCTTTTCGATCGACCACCGGTGATGTTGTATCAACAAACGTCAACGTTTGAACCCTTGAATACCACCATTTTGGTCTCGGGATCTTCAATACCATCACATCCAGAAAAATCTCATGAATGCCAATTGGACCACTCAGTTTTCCATCGCCCTCCGTGTTTCCATTGCAGGTTGCGTCTTGTAGTTACAGAGCTGAAACAGTGCTAATTATTGATCAATTTTTAAGGAGCAGCGGATCCACGTTTTCAACCTCTTCTCATTTAGCACTATCGAGTGAATCAGGTACGTTCGATGTTCCCTTTAAAAATTCTCTGGTCGAAAAAATTATTATTATTAGTATAACTGATATATTTTCCCTCAATTTTTAATCAATTTCTTGTACTCTTTGTGGCTGCTAGGTGACAGCGCATCTCTTAGCGGTATCTATGTGAATCCAGAGCCGGAGACTGACGAATAATGATTGACGCTTTTTAAAATGTAGTCAATATCATGGCAACTGGCTGTAAAATATAATCATATATTATTATTTGAAATTTGGCTAGTGAAATACATACAATTAACAAACTGGTGACTATCTAGCAAACTAGTATAGGAATCCGCGTTCTAGACTTGGATGAGACAACTGTTTACGTTGCGTTCATGAAAACAGTGGAATTGTTTGCGAATGACATAATCATTAATCGCATATAAATTCTTTTTTCAAAATTTTAAATATTATATATCTCATAAAAATTTTTTATTTAATTATATTCATTAGTTAGATTTGTTCTTAATACTATTAACGCATACAAGCTTTGAACGCGGAACTCCCGCGTCGCCGACGGAAACGTATCCCACAAGCCACTAACAATTTGATAACTAACAGCTAGCATACTGATAAAATAATTTTGTGTTTCCATATGCTACCCGATTACCCGACCCGATAATGACAATAACAAGTAATGGAAAGACTCTATTTTGTATTGCAAAAATGTTTCTACTTAGCCGGGGGGTAGGGGAGTCTACCGAGTCTACACTTTTCCAGACATTTAATACTTAGGGCAAAAAAAAAGGTGTCTGGACTGACATTACCCAGCCCCCCTTATGATGATTTTGCGCCAAAACCGCCCTACCTCTCCTTAAAAAGGTATACTATTAATATTTTCTACCCACAGATGGCTTTTTCAAAACAAATCGGTGTTCACCTTTTTGTGCAGGATACTGTACATCCGTTCAATGACCGAACTAATAATAAGAGGCGGTAAAGTTATTCTAAGACCGTCAAAGTTTGAGGGATGAAAGAACCGACGATAGGTGGCACTAAGATCGAGTGCTTAGTTATAGAACCATTCAGTTATAGAACCGCGCACAGGCCGGTTCTATAACTGGACCGGCACTGTACTTATGTTGATGGATTTCCTTTTTGCGTTTTCTATTTTCTTGTTTTTTGATAAGTGAATTTACTCTTTTTGTAGGGGAGAACGGGGTCAAACTGGACAAAAAATTTCTTTCCTCTTTATTTAGATTTCTATGTTCTTTTTCTAATATTTATTTTTAGTTAATGGTGCAGCACCTTCTTGGGTAACTCCACAATTTTTTTGTAATTTTTAAGTCTTAAAATAAACGAGTTATAAGGATTTTAATGAAGTCGGTTTTTTTTAGTTTTTATTTAAACGTCGGGGCGAAACTGGACAGGGACGGTGTGAGATTGGACACTGCCAGTTTTCCTCATAAGGAGACATAAAATAAATTTAAAAAAAATATGGGTAGACTGCTTATTCAATATTTTATTCATTCATATTGAAATATTTGCAATAGAAATGAAAAATAGAGAGATATGTCATTTTTACGAAATAGGGGGCTGAAATGGACAATTTGTAGGCGGGTAGAGTAAAATGGGAGGGCTTAACAGAGTATCGAGTATCGACAAACAAACGGGCGTATATGGCTCCTCCACAAGCACCTCCCACTCCAATATCGAAGTTGTCCGATATGACCCCAAAACTGTGTGTCCAAAATGACCCAACCCGGTGCTATTTAGTATTTCGTTAATAACTTAACACTGAAAAGGCATTAAAATTTAAGTTTTTTATCAATCATTAAAGAAATGAATTGGCTATTTCACATATCATTATTTTATTCATTTGTAGTGTTTTTCACTTTAAAAATGCTTACAGTAATAGTGAAGAATATTACATCAAACAGGGCCATTTTTTAATTCTGCGATAACAAGAACAATAATGATTCGATTTTAATCATTATTTTTTCTAGAACGTTAAACATTGCAGTTTATACAAAAATAAGAAAATTTTTTTTTTCCATTACATGTAGCACTTAGGGTCTTAGTCCAATATGACCCGTGTCCAAGTTGACCCCGTTCTCCCATATGCCCTTTTTCTGTTGGCTTTGATTGCTGTTATATGCCATTTCTTTTCATCTTTTGTCAAAGTTATGCACATATTCATGCCATTATTTTGGCATTCTTTTTCTGTGTTTAATTTTAACATTTTTTCAGGTTTACTAATTTTTCGCTTTACAAACGTTTTGCTGCACCAAGTGTTACCATTATGCGCTAATCATCACTTTAGCTGGTAACAACCTTGGGCCTTCTTCTTGGAAATTTTCTTCAACGGATCGGTCTTTCGTCTTCCCACGATGCAACGTCGACCTGACGTCTTCGTTAGCCGTTTTTCCGATCTACACAAGAAAATCCCACCCCCACTGGATGCTGAGCCCAGCCTAATTTTTTGCGTACTGTAAAATGTTTGCATTTTTGTATTCTGTGTTCTTTCTGTTTTCTGCTTTTATTCCCAACTTGAGGCTTTGTCGCCATCGCGATTGGGTGTTGCAATAAAAGTTGTTAAATTGAATTTCAGAAAGCATCCAGTGTTTTATTTCATCTTGTTTGGAACTTTTTGTGGACTTTAAGCGTGGTTTAGCGTTGATGATTAAAAAAGCGTGGCTTTTTTCAAAAGCTTTTTTATCCTTTTTTATCACCTTTCATTTTTGGATCTTTTTTGTTTTTTGCCGATTCTTTAGTCATGGCGATTAACAAGTCCAACCTGGATCTTTTGCTGAAAGAAGCGAGATTGTCGAAAGGCTTTGGCCTTTTTCTCAGACGATGCACTGGCAATAAGCATTAGCTTTTTTATCATTGCCTGCCGGTTCCAGCGAAGCGATTGATATTCATGTCAATCAACACTCCATTCTTGCTTTGCCGCTCAAGACCAAGCGTTTTTCGAAGACTTATCATCACATTATTGCTCCGACTTGCTCTTGGCGTGCTCTTGCTGACAATTGGGAGGCCATTTTGGCCGTTCCTTATTTGACCGAGTGTGACGATATTTCACTAAGTCCATCGTGGAAAACTAAGATGGTGACAACATCGGCCGATTTCCCTAGTGATGACGATCTTTTCACTTCTGAAAAAATTCCAGATGAAAAGATCGTCCAGTCATCTTTGGATCTATCGGCTGGTGATACACCTTTGCTTGATTCCCCAACCCCCCGTTTCACTTTCTCCGTTGGTTTTCGCCGCGGTGTTTGACATTGACATTGACAAAACAGACCACTCATATTGAAGCCAAACGCACGATGATTTCGAAAATGGAATTGAAATCAAATTGGATGACCAAAAATGGGTCAAAAATGGCTAAAAACCAAATTTTTTACCAAAAATGAATTTTCAAACCAAAAAAAATGTGAGATTGTTCCGAAGTCGATCCGATTTTTCGAAGTTACCCAAAACCGAAATTGGAAATCGCGGCGAAGCCGCGTTCTTCAAAAAAGGAAAATGAACAATGGCGGGGTAATTTGGGAAGCGGAGTCATCAGGTTGGATACTTCATAGGTTAAATTCAACGCTATCCTGATGTCTATCATTGGCTTCCAGGAGTGATCAGTCGTATCTCAGACTGAACGGTAGGGGTAGGGGTAGGGGAGAGAATAAGGATAGGGAAGGGAATATGGAGGAGGAAGGGAAAAGGAATTGGAATGCCAGAGTTCAAAAATAATGGGGGATGGAAAAATCGAGCTTGTAGACGAATTTGTAGTAACTTTGATCGGGAAAGTATCGATCTTCATCATGAAAGAAGGAACTTCCTCTACGTATATGAGAACGATAAGACCGATAATGGTCAAACGGTAGACGACGACGATAAAATTCTGGTATCTGATGATGAAATCTATCAGAAAAATCTGCAGGTGGGCGATGGCGCTGACGTCGGTGTGGCGAAAAAGAACGCTGCCACATGGGATTTGGGAATGAAATACGATGCGATTTCGTTTCTTTGGGTGAGTGGTTCGTTTTTTAGGGTTTAGACCCGGTGCCGTTGACGGTGCGCTTCTTGGTAGATGGGACCGGAGCAGCTTTAATCTTCTTTGGTGGGTTATTTTTCTCGACTGGTGTGGGTATAATCTCCAGAACAGCTGGTTTCTTCACCGTGATGGGTTTCGAAAGACGTTTTTTCCGTTTCAGTTTCTTCAATTGGGTACGCGGTGCCACGGGTTGAGCCACTGGGTCTACGGGTTAAACCTCTGGGGCTGATGCCGGCAACGAAACGGGTTGGGTGGGTTGACCCGATGCGTCTTTTTTCTTCGGGGTATGGTGAGTGGCCGTATGTACCATAGATGGGGCAAAAGATGGCTGAATAGTCGGGCAGCCATTAAAATTTACTAATTGGTAAAAATCTAAAGGCCGGCCGCCATCTTTCTATTTGGCCATATTCTTGAGTCCTAGATTTTTGTAGTCGACCATGGCTTGAAATTGATCTTCGTTTGGGGTCCAATTAACCAGAGTATCAGCCACTTGAGCCAAAATGTCCTCGAGCGCTTGTTCCTCAGCTTCAATGAGGTGAGTACTCATTTTTTAAGCACATTTGGTCATGGTGGAATTAAATTTTTTTTTAAATCTTCGGTTGCGATATGATGCATAGCCGGGATCTGAAAGGCTCCTGGTATAGGAACGGTCTGCCGTCGGCAAAAAAAATGCATGGCGTTGACGTGCGTGTAAAATGGCATTATAATCAGCTGTAATGCGTGATAAGCACTGACCCGCTGCATCGGTGGCAGCAATGAAAGCCGGGGCTGATGGAATGACATCGATCAGATTCTTCGGCGTCGTGTTTTGAACGGAAGAAGCCATCATCTCTTGGACAAAAACCAACGGAGAAAGTAGAACGGGGGCTGGGGGGATGGGGAATCAAGCAAAAGTGTATCACCAGCAGATAGATCCAAAGGTGACTGGGCGATCTTTTCATCTGGAATTTTTTAAGAAGTGAAAAGATCGTCATCACTAGGGAAATCGGCCGATGTTGTCACCATCTTAAGATTTCACGATGAACTTAGCGAAATATCATCACACTCGGTCAAATGGGGAGCGGCAAAAATGGCCTCCCAATGGTCAGCAAGAGCACGCCAAGAGCGAGTCGGAGCAATGATGTGATGATAAGTCTTCGGAAAGCGCTTGGTCTCAACTCAACAGAAAACTCAACAGAAAGAACACAGAATACAAAAATGCAAACATTTTATAGTTCGCAAAAAATTAGGCTGGGCTCAGCATCCAGTGGGGGTGGGATTTTCTTGTGTATATTGGAAAAACGGTTAACGAAGACGTCAGGTCGACGTTGCATCGTGGGAAGACGAAAGACCGATCCATTGAAGAAAATTTCAAAGAAGAAGGCCCAAGGTGGTTACCAGCTGAAGTGATGATCATCGTAACACGTGGGGCAGCAAAACGTTTGTAAAGCGAAAGATTAATAAATCCACAAAAATGTAAAAATTCAACACAGAAAAAGAAAGCGAAGATAATGATAATTAAGTAATTTGAACAAATGAACCACTTAAAATAAAGCCCTTGGTACGAAGAGTAGGAAAATGGGTTAAAAAACCAAATTAAGTGAAAGTAAATTGATCAGAAATAGTAAAAACCAAGATTTTCGGAGAGCCGTCACTCGGTTTTAGTGAAAAAACCAAAATGGGTAACCCTTTACCATGACTAAATTTCAAACGTTCAAGATATTTCAAAACCAAACGTATTCTATGGTGTGAAATTGAATGGTGATTCAGGGAAGAATCTTGAAATCGTTGTGAGAATATTTTCAGGCGGCTAAACAACAATAGAAGTCTTAGGCGTAAAAATCATAAAATGAAGGAATGTTTAAAACAAACACATCAAAATTATGCTAAGAAGATGCTGATTAAGGAAAGAGCAAAAACAATAACGTGGGTCAATATCAAGTACCAGAAAAGGTGATTGAAAGAAACTCAAAGGCTCTTATGGGAAACCCGCGGTGTTTAGGGAAAATAGCCGGAAAAGCAGGTAAAAATGCAAACGAAATGAAAATAAACACATGAAAAATCAAAATCCAAAGAAGCTATGAATTTGATAGAACAGATCACTCGAATGGAAGCGCAAGCACGAGGTTTCAGATAAAGAGCTTTAAAACCAAATTGGGTGACTGGAAGTGGGTCAAAACTGGCAAAAACCAAATTTTTTTGAAAGCCAGCCCGTGGTTTTAGGGAAAAAAATCCAAAAGGGAAACCCTTTTCTATGGCTAAAATCCAAACCATTCGAGATATTCCAAAACCAAAAGTATCCTGTGGTTTGGCATTGAATGGGGATTCAGGGAAGAGCCGTGAAAACGTCGTGACAAATTTTGAAAGTGGTCATGCACGGGAAATCGTGATAACACGCTTAATGGCCAAGTAGCAATACAATTCTTAGTCGTAAAAATCGTAAAATGAAGGAATGTTTAAAACAGACACATCAATATGATGCTAAGAAGATGCTGATTTAGAAAAATTTAATGTTACGTAAGAATAAAGGGTAGAAAAACAATAAGGAAAAGAATAAATAATAAATTGTTTTGGTTCTTTACCTAGCTATCCAGTTCCGAAAGATTGCGTCTCGCAATCAATCAAGATCAAATTTGGAACGGATTAGAAAGTAAGTCAAAGCAAAACAAAGAAAACAACATTAATTAATTCAACAGAACAGCTGCTTCTCGATGCGCTTGTCTTAGTGCGTCCCGGTGGAATTTGTTCCGTGGAGGCTTTCCTTGTAGAAAAGGGGCTGATGGGGAAATAATTCCGGGGCGGGTTGTTGATTAGAGGTGGGTAAGTTTAGAATAGTAATGGGCGGGGATTGATTTGAGGGGTTTAATAACGTGGGGTGGCCTACTTCTATATCATCATCAGATGTTTTGGTGAAGCAAGTGAAAGGGGTAAACGTACTTAGAAAAGAACAACAAGGTATGTGTCTTCCAATAAGGGAGCCTACTCCACAAAAACGATAAAAAAAAACGAATCCGATAAATCCTATCCCTAGAAGACTACAAATGCTACTTGACCAACTAAGAATCTTAGACGACAGGGAAACGTTCTTTTCTTTTTGGAGTGAGGAAAGAAGAGTGCTCATGTAAAAAGGATTTCCAAGGTCGATGCTATGTTCTTCTTTAGCAGCAGAAGTTATATCGGCGATTGCAGCTGCAGTGCTCATCGGGTGGGATGTTGTAAAGTTAGTCCGAGTAGCTTTAATTCAATCATCATTTAATCAATTTCATACGGCAAAGTGTTGATCAAACCATGTCCTTGGATTATTACACCGAGGACAATTGGATGCCAAGAACTGTTTTTGTAGAAATGAGCTCGGCCGTTAATGTTGACAAAATTTTTATGCCAGTAACAGGAGTTGTAAGGCGTCAGTTCCCATCCTTCAGTGTCTAAAGTGTAGTCGCCGAGTTTGGGTTGAGGACCACAGCTTGTGACTTCAGTGGTGATTGTTGAAATTTTGGGGGAGTACAATTTTATGTGTGTACGTTCTCATAAATAGTGAAAATGTCCCTAATTTTTTCCATAATTTTTTTTAAATGGGAAGGGTGGGTAAAAATTCGATGAAAAAGTCTTTAGAAAGCCGAGAGGATCTTATGCAAATGAGGTCACTTTGGCTTTTTTTTTTGAACAAACAGCTAGGGCTACGAAGACGCAAAAGGGCTTTAAAAAAAAGAGCTACGTTAGCTCTACCTGTAGTCTAATTTTCAGATTTTTTTCTTTTTATTCAACGATTTTAGAGTAGGTTAAATAACGAAATTATGGAAATTCCTTTATTGTGGCATCAATTAGAGTAGGGTCAATCCACGCGAAATCGACCAATGCCGTGCGCGACCAAATCACAGATTTGCATGAAAATTTAACCACCTACTGGTAAAGACGTCATGATTTTGTGGTGTAATTTTTTTTTTTCAAACAATAAAAAAAAAGATATCGAATTTTAAACTTTATCGTCTTTTTTTTGCGCGTTTTGCGCGTTTTCCTTTTTTAAAATTAAGTCTTTTTAAATAGTAATGAAAACATTTAAAAACTTAGCAAATAAACGTTATTTATTGATATTAACAAAGTTCATTTTTGAAATATAAAATAAAATTTAATTAACTTGCGTTTTTAACCATTTATCATTGCCCAATGTGTCCTCCGGGAAAATTAATATAGCTTAAAACGGCTTTTGAATTTTCATAATTAGATTTTACGAACAGCAAATTAACATGTTCGTTTATATTGTCGCGGTTATTGAGGCCCCATGGACTAGTTGTCACGTCCGGCGCTCCTGTATCAGTTATTGACCGCAACTCTACCCGAGATGTCCGGCAGTCTTGACAGCGGATATTTTCCCCGGTAGCTGCTGTCCACAAAAGTGCATAAATACTTGTACGTTTCCCTTGCTGTAGCCCCAGTCTACTTATATGTGTTGTAGTGTTGTGAACGTTTACAGTGAATAAACGTGCCTTAGTCACTACCCGGGTCTTCAAGTAACTCCCCACGTTACATGGCTGAGATGCAGAACTTGTGGTAAGTCCTTGCGTTGTTACTCTTTTGCTCAGGTTGTGCGGAGGCGGGGGCTGTTAGGGGCTTCCGAGAGTCGTCGACCCAACTGGCCACGCGCCTTAAACTGTTGGGGTACGAAGCCACAGCACCGGCCGTGTGACGGGCGATTAGTGTGTGACAACATAGGGATACCATAAGAGATTCTAGGGAGAAAGATGAGACCTAGTAGTGACTAATGGGGCTTAGGATACGGTAGGTTACCGTTGTATGCGATCGGGAAATCGGATTTAGACGAAGAGTCGTTCGTCGGGAGGCGGTAGGTTACCGTTGTGAGCGATCGGAAGATCGGATTTAGACGAAGAGTCGTTCGTCGGGAGGCGGTAGATTACCGTTGTGAGCGATCGGAAGATCGGATTTAGACGAAGAGTCGTTCGTCGGGGGGGCAGTAAGTTGCCGTTTTAAGCGATCTGAGGATCGGGTTTTACACAAATAGTGAGAAGGCAGTAGATGAGTGGGGGTGCTGGTAGAGCCAGGGGAAGACAACGCCCTCGCGACGAGTTTGGGCGATTTGCGCCAAGGGTTGATCAAGCAATTGTAGGTGGTATCGTCGAAACCCTCAACCCGAGTAACCTTGTGCGAAGGAACGGGAGTCGAGTG